>NW_012101275.1:298710-312373 GCF_000951045.1 Mandrillus leucophaeus | reverse complement strand
CAGTATTGGGGTGGGAGTTACCCGATTTTCCAGGTGTTGTGTGTCTCAGTTCCCGTGGCTAGGAAAAGGGATTCCCTTCCCCCTTGTGCTTCCCAGTTGAGGCAATGCCTCGCCCTGCTTCAGTTCTCGCTGGTCGGGCTGCAGCAGCTGACCAGCACCGATCATCCGGCACTCCCCAGTGAGATGAACCCAGTACCTCAGTTGAAAATGCAGAAATCACCGGTCTTCTGTGTCGCTCACGCTGGGAGTTGGAGACTGGAGCTGTTCCTATTCGGCCATCTTGCTCCTCCCCCAATTGCAGTATTTTCATACAAAGAAATACTACATGGCAATGAAGATGAACAAGTACTGCTATGCACAATAACATGGATGACTCACACACAAAATGTGACTGTGAATGTGAATGAAACCAGACACAAAGGAGGACAAACTATATATTTCCATTTGTAAAAAGTTACAAAACAGACAAAACTAAACTAGAGCGAGAGAAGCTGAGATAGTGGTTACCTCTGGAGAGGTATAGGAGTTATGACTGAAAGTGTGCTTGAGGAGAGCTTCCAGAATGCTGATAATGTTCTGTTTCTTGATATAGGTGCTGATGACATGAGTGTGTTCACTTAGTGAGCATTTTTAAAGCTGTACTCTCATGACTTGTGCACCTTTTGTATGTGTGTCATACTTCAATGAAAAGCTTATTTAAAAATTATACTTTCAGATTCTTTAATATATTAATATGCACTAGAATTCTTTAATAGAGAAATATGCTGCTCCAAACATGACCACAGGGTCACTTTGTATTTATACATAATAGTTGTACATAAATATGAGTGTGATATTTTGATACATACATACAAGGTGTAATGATCAAATTAAGGTAGTTGGGATATGCATCACCTCCAACATTTAGCATTTCTCTGTGGCAGGAACATTTCAAATCTTCAAATTTACTCTTTCAACTATTTTGAAATAAACAATAAATTCTTGTTAACTATAGTCACTCTATTGTGCTATCAAACACTAAAACTTAATTCTTCTAACTGTATTTTCTGTACCCATTAACCAACATCTCTTTATCACACCCCCACCCTACCCTTCACAGATCCTGGTAACCACCATTCTACTCCCTAGCTCCATGGGATCAATTATTTTAGCTCCCACATATGAGTAAGAACATAAGATATTTGTCTTTCTGTGCCTGGCTTATTTCATGTAACATAATGACTTGCAGTTCCATCCCTGTTGTTGAAAATGACAGGATATCATTATTTTTATGGCTGAATGGTATTCCACTGTGTATACCACATTGTTAAAATCTATTCCTCCATTGATAAACACCTAGGATGATTCCATATCTTTGTTATTGTGAATAGTGCTGTAATAAACATGAAGGCGCAGTTCCATTAATGTTATTGTCAATGACAGAATCTTATTTTTTATGGTCAAATAGTACTCCACTGTATTTAAGTACATTTTCTTTATTCATTCATCTGTTGGTAGATATTTAAGTTGCTTCCAAAACTTGAATGTTGTGAACAGCACTGCAACAAACATAGATGTGCAGATACTTCTTCAATACACTGATTTCCTTTCTTCGGGGCTACATACCCAGCAGTGAGATTACTGGATCATATGGTAATTCCATTTTTAGTTTTTTGAGGAACTTCTCTGCCATATTCCATAGTGGCTGTACAAATTTACATTTTCACCAACAGTGTACAGGCATTACCCTTTCTCTGCATTCTCACCAGCATCTGTTATTTCCTTTTTGATAAGACCACAGAATATTTTTGAAGGGGTACCTAAGCACCTAAGATTAGACAAACATCAGATAAAATAGAATTTCTGCCTTGGAAAAGTTCACAGTCCAGTATAGGAGGCAAACACATACTGCATACTACATGTTGGGCATACATGAAAGTACTACCAAACAAAGCTTAAACTAAATGCTATGGGCACATGCTGGAGTGGAGGAGCAATGAACTCTAAGCATTAGAGGATCATGGAAGTCACCAAGCCAAAGAAAGCATTAAAGATGGGTTTAGAAGAATGATGAGAGTTTTATCCTATAAAGGGTTGGGTGTCAGAATGGAGGGACTTGAGTGAATCAGGGCCCAGAACCATTGCTATTGCTACAGAGGCTGGTGGGATAGCTGCTTGGTTCTGTACTCTCAGTCAATGATGATGAAAAGCAGATTTCACCTACATTCCATCCTTTTAAAAGGCTTCTGCCTCTACGGCTTATTTTGGTTGTTAATTTAGTCATTTAATAATACTTACTGAATACTTTCCTGAATCACATTATATGTTACTTACTGAAGAGACATTGGTGATAAGTGAACAAAAAGCTAATAAAATCTGGGCTGGGCACGGTGGTTCACACCTACAATCCCAGCAATTTGGGAGGCAGAGGCAGGTGGATTGCTTGAGTCCAGGAGTTTGAGACCAGCCTAGGCAACATGGCAAGATCCTGTCTCTACAAAAAATACAAAAATTAGTTGATCATGGTGGCACACGTGCCTATAGTCCTAGCTACTCAGGATGCTGAGGTGGGAGGAACATTTGAGTCAAGGCTGCAGTAAGCCATGCACTACTGTACTTCAGCCTGGGCAACAGAGTAAGACTCTATCTCAGAAAAACAAAACAAAACACAACAAACAAAACAAACAAACAAAAAAGTTAAAATCCCAGTCACTGACCCCAAGGATCTCACATAATAAAGGATGGACTTGAATAAAGGGAAAGACCCTATAAGCCTGGTTATTTGAGAAAAATAATATAGATGCCTGTGGGAAGCCAGTGTTGGGGAGCATCTCCTCCAGCCTCGGGAGTCACAGAAGACTGCCTGCTTTCTGGAAGAGGTAATATCTAATCTGACCACTTCTTACCGCCACCACTGCTACCACCTGGATTCTGTGACTCCAGTCTGGTTTTCACTCTTCTACCTTCATCACCCAGGAAGTTAATTCTCAATGCAGCAGCCAGAAGAATCTTATTAAACTGTGAGATCATGTCAGTTCTCTGCTTTAAACCCAGAAATGGTTTATCACCTTATACAGAGTAAAAGCCCAAATCCTTAGAATCTCACAGCCCTGCTTCATCTTAGCTGCCTGTTTCAAGTTCATCTCCTACCAATCTTCCACATTAGATCCTAGCTGTTCTTCTAACACACACGTTGCATTAAGACTTTTGCAGTTGGCTGTTCCCTCTAGTTGAAATGCTCCTTACTCATATAGCTTTAAGAAGTTTTTACCTCGATTTCTTCATTTGCTACTAAAATGGCATTTTATCAAGTAAGGCCTTTCCTGAATCTTCCATCTAAAGTGGCAACTTTACCCCATATGCACAATTTCTAGTATACAGTTAATATATAGTATGCATTGCTAACATACTGTACTTAACTTTTTAAATATTTTGGAGGTATGTTTCTTCCTATACAGCATGTGAGCTCTGTGGCAGATGTTTCTCTCCAGTTGACCATTGTATCCCTAGAGTCTGACACTTAGTAGGTATTCAGTAATTATCTTTCAAATGAATGAATGTGAGGCATGGTGGAGCTGGTGAAAATGGTCACATATGAGACAACAGGAAAAAGCATCCCAAGCAATAGAAGCAGCATCTACAAAAGCCTTAAGGTTAAAAAGAACACTGGGTGAACTACAGATAGTTTAGTTAGGCTAGGACATTTTAATGTGAAAACAAGAGAAAGGAGCAATGAATTAGGAGCCAAATCTTGAAAAGCATTGAAAACCAAACTAAGGAGTATAGTCTTCATCCTAAGGGCAACGTTGAATCACTGAAAAGTTGTAAGCAAGGGAGAGACAAGGTGAGATTGGTCCTTGGCAATATCTCTAATCCCTTGACTAGTTTATGTGTTTAACAAATGAGATCATTACTTTTTAGTAGCCATGTCTGTAAGTTAATTGTTGTGACTGGAAAAAACAAAATTATAGACTCAATTACTTTGCCTGTTAGAGGAAAACAATGAGAATACCTACCTTATGAGGTTTTCACGAGCATTAAAAACATGCTCATGGATAGAAAGAATCAATATAATGAAAATGGCCATGCTGCCCAAAGTAATTTATAGATTCAATGCTGTCCCCATCAAGTTACCATTGACTTTCTTCACAGAATTAGGGAAAAAAAACTACTTTAAATTTCATATGGAACCAAAAAAGAGCCTGTATAGCCAAGACAATCCTAACCACAAAGAACAAAGCTGGAGGTATTGTGCTACCTGACTTCAAACTATATCACAAGGCTACAGTAACCAAAACAGCATGGTACTGGTACCAAAACAGATATATAGGCCAATGGAACAGAACAGAAGCGTCAGAAATAACACCACACATCTACAACTATCTGATCTTTGACAACCCTGACAAAAACAAGCAATGGAAAAAGGATTCCCTATTTAATAAATGATGTTGGGAAAACTGGCTAGCCATATGCAGAAAACTGAAACTGGACCCCTTTCTTACACCTTGCATAAAAATTAACTCAAGATGGATTAAATACGTAAATGTAAGACCTAAAACCATAAAAATCCTAGAAGAAAACCTAGGCAATGCCATTCAGGACATAGGCGTGGGCAAAGACTTCATGACTAAAACACCAAAAGCAATGGCAACAAAAGTCAAATGTGACAAATGAGATCTAATTAAACTAAAGAGCTTCTGCACAGCAAAATAAACTATCATCAGAGTAAACAGGCAACCTACAGAATGGGAGAAAATTTTTGCAATCTATCCATCTGACAAAGTCTAATATCCAGAATCTACAAAGAACTTACACAAATTTACAAGAAAAAACAAACAACCCCATCAAAAAGTGGGTGAAGGATATGAACAGACACTTCTCTAAAGAAGGCATTTATGTGGCCAAAAAACATATGAAAAAAAAGCTCATCATCACTGGTCATTAGAGAAATGCAAATCAAAACACAATGAGGTATCATCTCACGCCAGTTAGAATGGCAAACATTAAAAAGTCAGGAAACAACAGATGCTGGAGAGGAAGTGGAGAAATAGGAATGTTTTTATACTGTTGGAGTGTGAATTTGTTCAACCATTGTGGAAGAGAGTGTGACAATTCCTCAAGGATCTAGAACCAGAAATACCATTTGATCCAGCAATCCCATTACTGGGTATATAACCAAGGGATTATAAATCATTCTACTACAAAGACATATGCACACATATGTTTATTGAAGCACTGTTTGCAGTAGCAAAGACTTGGAACCAACCCAAATGCCCATCAATGATAGACTGGATAAAGGAAATGTGCCACATATGTACCATGGAATATTATGCAGCCATATAAAAGGATAATTCATGTCCTTTGCAGGGACATGGATGAAGCTGGAAATCATCATTCTCAGCCAACTAACACAGGAACAGAAAACCAAACACCACATGTTCTCACTCATAATGGGAGTTGAACAATGAGAACACATGGACACAGGGAGGGGAACATCACACAATGGGGCCTGTCGATTGGTGGGGGTCTAGGGGAGGGATAGCATTAGGAGAAATACCTAATGTAGGTGACGAGTTGATACGTGTAGCAAACCACCATGGCACGTGTATACCTATGTAACAAACCTGCACATTCTACACATGTATCCCAGAATTTAAAGTACAATAATAATTTTTAAAAATAAGTAAATTTTTTAGTCCACATGCAAGGTGCTTAATAAATGCTTATTGACTAGGAAGCTTTTCCTCCCTAGTTTCTTTTGTTAAAATGGTACAGTACTGGCTGGGCGTGGTAGCTCACACCTGTAATCCCAGCACATTGGGAGGTTGTGGCAGGAGGAGCACTTGAGTCCAGAAGTTCAAGACAAGCTTGGGCAACACAGTGAGACGCTGTCTATAATTAGCTGGGCATGGTAGTACATAATTGTAGACTTAGCTATAAGGGGAGATCACTTTTGCCCAGGAATTTGAAGCTGCAGCAAATCATGATTGATTATGCCACTCTGTTTCAGCCTGAGCGGCAGAGTGAGACTCTATCTCAAAGTAAATAAATAAACGGATAAGAAAAAGTACAATGCCACAATGGAAGAAACTCAAAGGTTTTGTAGTCATACACAATTGGTCTCAAATTGCAGCTCTACCATTTTCTTGCTGTGTGACTTTGGTAAGTCCCCTCTCTTCTCTTACCCTCAGCCTTCCTCTCTTAGAAGATGATGGTAATACCTCCCAACTCCCAACTGATGAGCTAGGTCAAAATGTTTTATGCTCCATTGAGGGGATTGGCTAGGGTGCAGTTCCGATGAGAACTTTATGGTGAATCCTAGAGCAATGATTATCCCAAGTAGAGATGAAGATACAAGTCGTTCCCCTCTCCTGGTTATAGCCCCTGCCTGCTAAAATCCTAACTTCGTCACCACCCACGCATCAGCATCACTACCTCTAAAATTACAGCAACCAAAAGTGGAAACCATGACGTTCTACAAATGGTTCACTTGGCCAGAAAAAAAAAAAAAAAAATCATCTGAATGTGAATTCAGGATCTCAGCCATAATTAGTGATACAATATTGGAATCAATCTCACACACATATATTAAGTCCGTAATGCTGAAAGATGCTTGTCTTTCAATAATATATAATAATATATAATGTTTGTCAGAATTATACACATACTTTTAAAATAAAAAAGTATTTGGGCCTACCCCCAAAAATGCTGACTTAGTAGTCTGGGTTTAGGCCTGGGAATCAGTATTTCCTCTCCCCTGATCATCTCCCCTACCAATGAGTCTTACGTCATGTAGGGTGAAGAACCAATGTTTAAAGACCTATGCTGAACCACACATTACCTTATTGAATTTTTTACAACAGACTTGAAATGTAAGCATTATGTACCCCATTTTAGAGATGAGAAAACTAGGGCTCCAAGAGCTAAAATGACTTATCCAATATCATACAGATAGTAGATGTCAGAGCCAGAATCCTAACTCAGTTTTATCTGAGTCCACATGCCTAACATAAAGCCTTAGGAGCGCAGTTGGTGGAGGATTTAGGGGCCATGGAGAGTTACATGAAGCAGGCTTCATAGATTGTGTAAGAAGTTCCCTGCATCACAAAGTCTTCTGGGAAGCAATATAGCATAATGACTGAGAAGATAGCTACAGAAGTCAATAATTTCCTGGGTTCAGTTCTTATATCAGCCATTTTGTATTTACGTGGACATGCTAATTAACTTGTCTCAGTCTTGTCAGCTCTTATAATGGGAATAATAATGATATCTACTGAACAGGCTTTCGATGAGGATTAAATGACTTAATCTTTTTAATGGATTTAGAACAGTGTCTGGTGTAGAATACATGTCATATATTTTTTTGGAAAACAACTAAAATTAAAAATACATAATGCAAAGTCACCTCATACCCTTGCTGTTGTTACCTATAAAAATATGGCTTTTATCAGTATAAGCAATTTAAAACTGGAGAGATTCCATTTCAATACATACTTCCACAATAAAATATCAGATTTGGTGAGGTAACTAAAAAAGCAATGGCACTTGAGCAATTCCAAAATTTCCAAAAGCAGACGGGAAAAGTGGAAAGGCTCTACATGAGAGAGAAGGCAGAAAACAGAAACACTGGGCTTGGAAAGATTCAAGTCTGACTCTGTCACTCAGATTAAAAAAATGAGATTACTGAGGTTATTTACCACAAAACCTTGGTTATCAAAGGGAAGAAAGTGAGATAAAATAATTGGAACCAGAAATAAAAACCATTTGCATGGTTTGTAACAACAATTGACATTTGTATGAAGTTTTATAGCTCAAGAGTTACCTAGCATATAGTGAGCCCTAATTAAATGATAATTTCATAGTTTCTGTTGTTAATATTTCTTTGTCACTTTTACAGATGGGGGAAATTTCAGAGATGTAGAGGAAGTTGTTCAAGGTCAAACAAGTATAAGCCAAACAAGTGGGTTGGGTAACAAAGGCTGGAAACCAGGCCACTGCAAACCTCCATTATTTCCGCCATCCCATTTTCTTATGGTGTTTTAAAAGATGCTGAAGTGGTCCAAATGTAAAACTGGTATTTCCAAAACTGTAATATACTACACCATTTCCATAGGTATTCTGTGAGAAATGAAATGTTTCCTTACCCAACTAAGCTTAGAAGAACTGGGTTAAACATTAAACATTTCTTTACAAAGGGGTTCCTCAGAGCCATTAAAATGTGTTGGTTGTTCTCAATCTCCACAAGAGGACTAGAAAAAGCAGGCTTCTCCAAACATATAATCACAGATCCTTCTGTTCATAGAACAACTTTTGACACTTTCCAAAATGCCAGTGTTCTACTGAGTGCAATTTAGGAAACATAGCTCCAAATAAATGCCTTCAGATTTGGTGAGGGAAATTCTACCAGGCTTCTCGAAGTTCTACCAGCCCACTCATATACTAGTGGGCATG
Source organism: Mandrillus leucophaeus (assembly GCF_000951045.1). Taxonomy (NCBI): domain Eukaryota; kingdom Metazoa; phylum Chordata; class Mammalia; order Primates; family Cercopithecidae; genus Mandrillus; species Mandrillus leucophaeus. The sequence goes on along the minus strand of NW_012101275.1, from coordinate 303,943 downwards.
ATGGGAGTGGGCAGGAAAAAAAAGTGCCAGAAGCTTCAGAATTAGACTAGATCGACAAATCCAAAGAAGGGTCAGGTCAATTAGGCTCAAAAACCCATGACCATTTGAGAAACTGAATCACCAGAGCCAACAAAGGGTGATCAGGAAATAATGCCAAGTCAAAACAAGTCGGGAATCCAAAATCCAGGGAAGTCGTGGGTAGCAGAGCTTAACAAGAGCAGGCCCCAGGATGCATCAGGAATGTTTCTGGAGCCAACACAAGCCAGCTTTATATAATTGTTTTAATTCAATTTTATAGTCAAGCTTGGTGGAAGCACAAGTGACTCAACTAAAAGGAACATCTGTGATTGAGGGAATATTGGCATTTGATTCCTGTAATGAGGAAGGTTCCAGAAACCTTTGACTGGTGGGTAATATAAGAACACAAAATGAAAAAACTGAACAGATAGACTCATAAAATTGCCTTACATAATATCTATAACTTCTGAAATGCCATGGGCACAGTAAGTGTTTCAGCAACCCTGGGCCCATATAATCTATCAGCCACATTGTTGGCTTCAGATAGTACAGGAAACAACTATAAGTACTTCAACTTCTACTATGGCTTAGTTCAGGCCCACATGGTTTCTTACCTTGATGCCTAACTAATTTCCTTGCTGCCTACTTACCTCTCACAAATGTATGCACTATAATTCTACCAGGTTATGTCCATTCACCATAGTTCTGACTACATTATTTACCGGTTTGGGTGTCTCCTCATTTCTCTCTGTTCTTTTTCACATGTTTTACATGTATCTCCTTTATCCAGATATTGCCCTCTTCTAGGTCTCTTCTTATTTCATCCTCTCACAACTTTTAACTCGAGTATATCTATTTGATTTGTGCCTTTGTTTAGTATGTCCCAATGCCTGAGATGCCCCTATCTCATCCTAGACTGAATCACCACTTGTAACTTGAAAACCTTGGTCATCTTCTAAGTGGTCTTCACGTCCTTCCTGAAACTTTTATTCACTACCTCTCCTCTCCCTTCTCCCACTCCTTCTGGGCTGGATTCCCTTAAATTTGGTCCCATACTACTCCATGCTTATCTTCATCTATGCACGTATCATACTGTGTGGAATATGCTTTCTTTGTGTATCTGTTTCAATTACTTTAATTTCTTCTTCACTAGACTGAGAGTAGGGACATAGGTTGAAGGATGAGTGGCTTGAGCTGCAAGGAAGCTTTCTGTGCATCTCTCTTAGCACCAGCAGGTCCCTAGCCTATCACCACTTCATCTTAATTAAATCAACACACTGTACACCTCAGAGACTATCAACTTCCTCTTTGTTAGAGGGAGAGAAGGTGATAAATTTTGTAGTGAGTAGTAGACCACTATGTTCACCAGAATTCAAAGGAGGTTAGAGAAGGCAGACTGGCCTAGCAGGACTGCATCCAGAGAGAGAAAAAATCAGAGTGAGGATACAGAAGTAGGTCTCTCAGGATGATGTGTCTGGTAGAGAAGGTCACATTTCAGATCTACAGATCTGCTGGAAAAAAGCTAAACCAATATGACATGCAAAGTGTAGGCGTGGAGGTAAGAGTGAATTTCAGGTATGTCTTTTTGTCTATATGTTAAGAAATGAATACAGAATATTTAAGGCATTCCTATGAGTATAAATATATTATATATTTATATAATATGTGTAATACATACTTATATATACAGACTACTTAAGATATGCTTATATAAAACGTAAGAATATTTCAATATTCTCCATATTTTGTGAAAATTCATCATTGATTTCACTTGATCTGGAAAATGATTGCCCATTTTTTTAGTACCCCTAGGTATCACCAAAGAGAATTTCAAGCACATTACAGAGCCTATATTTTAAACCAGATCATTCTGAACCCACCAAGTGTAATGAAATTCTGGCTAGCAGCATTTTCCCAACTATAGTTGCAAACACAAAATATTAAAATTTCATCTCATTTATATAGATTTAATCCTCACAAAAACCATATAAAATTACTTTTGTGATGTGTTTTTTACATATGAAGGAACTCAGACTTAGAGAAATGAGAAATGACAGAGTTTTGTATCCATGATTTTTCAGTGCCACTGTGCTCTATATTTAAGTGTATCAATTTTTGTCTTATACTACATAGTGTTTCCACAGTTTGTTCAAACTTCAGCTACTTCAACATCTTACTCAGCCCTAATCATTTTCTATGGTGTCCTCCATTTCCCTGTTAGGTTAGGTAGGGTTGCTTTATGTAAATGGCATTAGGTTGGCATCTACTTTTTGGACTCTAGTCTTAACTATTTTAGACTTTTGGGGAAGGCTGGACCCTAAGAGGAGATTCCGCCTGTCCCTTTCAATGTGGAATGTGTCACATTTAGTCTTTAGGGTATTCACAGACTGTTTTTTCCTTCCTTCCCAAACTCTAACTCCTGTCTTTGCCCCACCCCAATACTTATCTCCATCTTCTCCCACACCCTCAATTATTATAGAATTGTCTCAGACACAAGCAAGTTTAGCTCACACTTCTGAGCATGCAAGGACTTTCATAATTCAGTCCAAACTTATCTGTCTAGCCTCATCTCCCACCACTCATTCCCTCCATACACCCTACCCTCCAGCTATACTGAACCTCTCACTCTTCTCATAATGTACTAAGCCTTTTCGTGCCTCTGCCAGGATTCTGTTCCTTTCTTTCTCATATGAACTTGTACTCATCATTAAAAACTCAGCTTAAAGATGGGTTCCTCTGCCTCCAGTCTCTCCCCCTGCACTTCATCATGTAATGTAGGTCTGCAGTCTCCTATATGCCACCATGGGGGCCAAAGTGTTTCAAACGTTAGAGTGTTTGGGATTTCAGAAGTGTAACATGCTGTCTTCATTGTTTATTATACAACTCTCCCACTGTGGCCTGGGAAACATCACATATTCAAATATTTTAATATTTCAGTAGCAAACGTATGCAGAATAACAGTAATTAGGATAAATAATCTTGCATCAGGTCAGATCAACTTTTGCTGCCGGATAAACTATTTTTCACTTTCAAAGAGTTTTTAATTTTGTAATTGTGAATAAAAGAGTGTATACTTGTATTGCTGGATTAATTATACTATGATAAAGTAGAGTTCATCCCACATATGCAAGAGTTTTTGTTGTTGTTGTGATAGAGTTTCACCCTGTCACCCAGTGCAGTGTGGTGATCTTGGCTCACTGCAACCTCTGCCTCCGGGTTCAAGTGATTCTCCTGCCTCAGTCTCCCCTGAGTAGCTGAGACTTATAGGCACAGGCTGCCACACTCAGCTATTTTTTTTTTTTTTTTTTTTTTTTTTTTTTTTTAGTAGAGACAGGGTTTTTCACCATGTTGCACAGGCTGATCTTGAACTCCTGGGCTCAAGTGATCTGCAAGCCTCAGCCTCTCAAAATGCTGGGATTACAGGCATGAGCCACCATATCTGGCCAAGGATGTTTTATTATTAAGAAATTCATTATTAAAACATGACATATTAAGAGCTCAAACGAGAACAACTGTTTTATGTCTCAATAGTTTCCAAAAAAGAAAAAAAATTTGATAAACTCCAACATGCATTATTAACTTCTATAAAAGGAAATATGTGAATCCATACCATATATATGCTTGCATTATTCTTAATGTAGTAACACTAGAAGTAGTTCTATCAAATGGAGCAAGACATGAATGCAGCTTATCTCTGTTATTACTTAATAGTGTTCTGAAGTACTAGCCAATGCAATTAGAGGAGAAAGAAATAAAAGTTATAAATATTAGAAAATAACTTTTATTTGCTTTCCAGATATATATGGTTGTATACCCAATGATGACAAATTGCTAAAAACTCTTCAAAGCAATAAGATAATTCAGCAAGATGGATAGTTACACATTTATTACACATAATCAATAGTTTTCCTATATACAATCAGATAGAAAATATAATAAAATAATATTTATAATTGTAAATAAAAGAGAGAAACTTTTTAGGAACCCCCCTCAAAAAATGTGCATAACCTATACAAAGATAAAAAAGTTCTTAAGATAAGCTGTACACGAATGAAAATATATTACTATATCATCTCTAAAATTATTTTCTTGAGACGGTGCCTCGCTGTGTCACCCAGGCTGGAGTGCAGTGGCGCGACCTTGGCTCACTGCAAGTTCCACCTCCCGGGTTCACGCCTCAGCCTCCCAAGTAGCTGGGACTACAGGTGCCCGCCACCACGCCTGGCTAATTTTTTGTATTTTTAGTAGAGACAGGCTTTCACCGTGTTAGCCAGGATGGTCTTGATCTCCTGACCTCGTGATCCATCCGCCTCGGCCTCCCAAAGTGCTGGGATTACAGGTGTGAGCCACTGTGCCCAGCCTATCATCTCTAAAATTGTAACAACATTAAGAGTGATTTACTGACAAAGATGTTGGAAGAAATTTAGAAAAAAATGCTACTACATTGTATGTGCAAAATAGCAGAAAAATTCTGAACTAGAGGAGAGTAATATGATGATAGATATGAGCAGTGAGTGAGGCAGAACAGGATATATATATATATGTATACATTCAGTAGGTCTGACTTCATCCTGTTCTCCCTGTCTCACTGCCATATATCATTCACATATATGTGTGTGTGTGTGTGTGTGTGTGTGTGTGTGTGTGTGTGTAATGCTATAAAGATTAAACCAGTTTGGTACTGGAAAAGAAACGGAGAAATCAGTGTAACAAGAGAGTCCTGAAATATACCCAAATAAATATTTTTGGAAATTTAGCATATTATAAAGGTTACATTTCTGATCCGTGGTGGAGTGTTTATTTGATCAATTGTCTTGAAAAACTGACTGTTCAGAAAATAATAATCATCACTCACACCAAAATAAATCATAGATGTATTAAAGATATGAACATAAAAACGTCATAAAAAGTATTTAAGGAAACATCAGTAAATGTATTTATAATCTTGTAATGGTGAAGACCTTTCTAGCAAGACATAAAATCCAGAACCCATAAAAAAAAAGAATATATTTCACCACATTAAAATAATAATTTAAAAACCTCCTTATGTATAACAAGAAACAATCTAGAAACAAAGTTAAGAATACAAATGATGAGGCTGGGCGCGGTGGCTCAAGCCTGTAATCCCAGCGCTTTGGGAGGCCGAGGCGGATGGATCACGAGGTCAGGAGATGGAGACCATCCTGGCTAACACGGTGAAACCCCGTCTCTACTA
>NW_012101275.1:282581-298528 GCF_000951045.1 Mandrillus leucophaeus | reverse complement strand
AAAAAAAAAAAAAAAAAGAAAAAAAAAAGAATACAAATGATGAGCAAGGGAAATAGAAATGGTGAAAAAGGAAGCATATTCGCTACTATGCATACCAGATAAATGGCTAATTTTTATAATCTACAAAGAACTCATACATTAATAAGAAAATAGCAATCAATCACACAACAAAAAATATGGATATAAAGTAAGAACAGAAGATTTATGACAAAGATTGGAAAATATGCTGTAATATGTATAATTGAAAACATGCACATTGAAAGCAGAAAACATTATTTTCATCTCTCATATTGATAAAAGCAAAGAAGTTAATAATATTCAGTGCTGGCAAAGGTATGAAGAAACATGTACCCTTCTGCCCCTGGAGCTTTTTAGAGTTGGGTAATCTTTCGTTAGGGAGGGCCATAGAGGTTTTATGTAAGAATGGAATCTATCATTTATCTAGAGTTTCATGATTTCCAGGTGTAGTTTTATTTGGTCATTATAACAATCACTATCATGGAGAGGGGGGAGGGGGGAGGGATTGCATTGGGAGTTATACCTGATGTAAATGACGAGTTGATGGGTGCAGCACACCAACATGGCACAAGTATACATATGTAACAAACCTGCACGTTATGCACATGTACCCTACAACTTAAAGTATAATAATAATAAATAAATTAAAAAAAAACAAAAAACAAAAAACAAAACAAAAAAAAACAATCACTACATCAATATGAGAAAACTGAGATTCGTAAAAATTGTGATGATTTATTCATATTAGCTAGTGAATGATAGAACCACAATTTGAACTCACCCCTCCGACACTCAATCTAGAGGGTGCATCAAGTAGGTATCTGCATGTCTTTCAAACCTAAATCTTATCCATTCATTCAACAAGTTTGTACTAAGCGTGTACTATATGTCAGACACGATTTTAGGTACTGGGGATAGAACAGTGACCAAAACAAATGATCTGCCTTCATGGGACCTACCTTCTAGTAGAAGGAAAGAGACAATAAATAAATTAATATAAAGTATGTCAACTGGTGACAAATGTGATAAAGAAAAATAAAGTGGAAAAAGGTAAAAAGTACTAGTGGGGGAGGGGGCAGTTTCAATATTAAGTAGAAGGGTCAAAAAGGTATAACCTGAAAAGTAACATTTGAGCAAATATCTGAAGGAAGTGAGGTAATGAGCCATGTGGATTTCTTGGGGAATGGCCTGACCCTTGCTGATGTGAGAGCATTTCTGGTGTGTTCGAGGAACAGCAAGAAAACCAGTGCCTGAAGAGGAGTGAGTAGGAGAGAAATAAGCAGGACATACTGTTAGAGAGGTAAGGGGGTGAGGGAGCAGATAGTATGGACCTTTGGTTTTTGCTCTGAGTGAAATGTGAGGTCTTTGGTTGGCATGTCCTCCCAAGAGAATAGTCAGGCAGGAAGAATCACCAGGTTGGTGACCCTTGGGGAGTCTATGCAGTCACCAGAACCAACTATAACCTACCTTCTGACTAACTGGCATGCCTCATCACCTCTCTTTCAGCACTAGCTGGGCCTTGCCTCTCATGAGCAGTCAGTTTGGCATTTTCTGTTCCCACTACCCAGAGCTCCCCACCTTATGAGACTGGAAGCAGTCCGCTTGGCAGGCAGAGTGGCTCAAGCAGATGGCAGCAATCTGATAGCAAGCAGAGGATTCCAGAGAAATTAGCTGATGAAAGGAAAATATGGTTGTTATCCTCATAAAGTGGGGAAACTTTATGAGGAAAGAGGTGCTAATCTTCATCCCAGCTGGTGTTCAATGGCTGAAGATGAAGATATTACTCTGGCCAGAGAGCTGCCAGTGTAGAGGAAAGAGAAAGCGAATGTGTCCATTGCAGAGGCTGGGGTCTTTGTGTGAGCACCTCGCTTTAAGGGAAGACTGGCAGAATCAGAATAAAGAAACCGTTGGAGTCTGTGGGCATCATTATCACTTTGGTACTATTAACATATTATTTGCATTTTATTTGCATTTATCCACTTAGCAAGTACCAGTACTGATGATGATGATTTGGTCTGAAAGAAGAACTGAACCCACTGCTTGGCAGAGTGAGAGTTAGCTTTTATTACTGCTGTTATTGCTTCTGTTGTTAGTGCTAAAAGTAAGCAGTAAGAAATTAAGAAAGCCTACAGATTTTCAAGTTTTGTTTTTTTGTTTGTTTTATTTTGTTTTTGTCTTTTGGCAGTGAAACTCTTTTTTATAAAGTTACTATTATGAAAAGCCCTAATATATACTTTAAAAATAAAAGTAATATTTTATTATCACAAACTTATTTTGTAAGTTCAAATATATAACATTTATTTATTATAAAGTCAATAAGAATAAGGCTGCCTTGATGATGAAAAAAGTGAACATGTAACAATTTGTTCATGTGTGGTGTTTTTATTTCTATTTCTAATAACTGAATGAAAATGATTTTTTTACAGAGATTGGAGTCTCACTATGTTGCCCAGACTAGTCTCGAACTCCTGGATTCAAGAAATCCTCTCACCTCGGCCTCTCAAAGTGCTGGGATTACAGGCATGAACCACTGCACTCAGCTTGAAAACAGTTTTGTTTTTTGTTTTTTTTAATTACAAACTAAGTATTTGTAAAGCTTTTGAAATATCTCTCTTGCAAATAAACTTTAAGAAACACAGTTTGGAAACCACAGAAGTGGGACAAGACTTAAAACTGTACTTCTTACATCTTAGGGTTTTGGAGAAATACCCTCAGGGCATCTCTGGAATGAAGGCAAGTAATATTCTACTTCCAGTACTTCACCTTGCTTCAACCAAAGCAGCTCAACTTTTATCTACTTTATATGCTAGACTTTCACTAAAAGTTTTACTTGATAGATATATTCAATCACTATTAATTGCAGCATAGTATTCTATTGTGTTGGAGTAGAGAAATAATGCGGAGAGACTCTATTATAAAACGAGGTTCCTGGTCTTGAAATATTTTTTTTAAATACTGTTTTTGTCTATCACACTCATTATACAAATCAAGAATCTGAGTCTTATTTATTAGACAGGTCTGGCCTAAGGTCACATAGTACTTCAGTGGCAGAACCTATATTAGAGCAGTCCTCTCCTCACAATTCTGCAAAGGCTCCCATCTCACACAGAAAGAAAAGTCAAAATCCATCCCCTTTGTTTTCTCATTACTTCTCTGACACCTTCTCTTACTATTCTCTCCTTATATCTTGCCACTTTAGCCACAATGGCCTGCTTGCTGTTCCTTGCATGCAATAGATATGCTCCTAACTTAGCTAGCAAAGCTCTTTCTGTCTGAAATGCTCTCAGTCCCTGCCCCTGACAGCTTTATTGCTCACTCCTTCCTCTCCTTCAAATATTTGTTCAAATAAAGCCTACTTAATATTGCACCCTATTTAATATTGCAAACTGCCTCCACCTCTAGAACTCCTGACACCCTTTGCCCTGCTTTTCCCTACATTTTCCCATTTCCATGTAATTTATCATCTCAAACCGTATGACATACTTTATTTTTTACGGGTTACAGCTTATTGTCTTTCTTTCTCACTTCTTAGGGTACTAGTACCCTAAGTATGTTGATACAGAAAATGAGCCTATCACTGGGATACAAACTTCAGAAAGGCAGATATTTTTGTTTATTTTGCTCTCTTCTGTATCCTAAGCACCTAGAACAGTGCTTGGCACATAGTAGGTACTCAATAAGTATTTGTATTTGAATGAAGACTTATTCTATTTATTTATGAAGTCTCTTAAAGTCTCTCTCCTGGCCTGTGTTTCTCTCATCCCTGCTCAATGTCTCTCCATTTTCTGGCACTTAATCTGAGCTTTGAGCATGCAAAGCACTTGGCCTTCACCTATGCTGACAGGCCATGTTATCCCTGTGCCATTTTGTGCTTTATTCACTCTGGCCTTCACATATAGCTTGAACAAAGAGTTGTAAATAGCTAAAATTGACAGAATATGAAGTTTGTCATGGTCTTTCTGCCTAAAATCGACCAAAAGATCGCCCTTTCTTTCTTCAGCAGGCAGAAGAAGTGGATTTGACTAAGCAAATTGGTAGGAGTAATTGGCATCCCTCATCAAAGAGAGACCTCCCCACCCACAAATGTAGCCATTAAAGGTGTGATTCTGTCTATTAATTCTGTAAATCTATTTTTATTATTTATTAATTCTGTAGACTCAAAGGGTGGATTATGAAAGAACAAAAAACTTCTTCTCTGCAGAATAATCAAGACCCACTAATTTCAAGGGCAAATCTGGTTCCATGCTTTATATTCCTCAATCTGAGTTTATAAAATATTGGGTCTGAGAAAACAAAATGTATGTCTGTCTTTTGGAGATGTGCTTACTTTATGATAGACAAATAAAGAAACCAGCAGACCCATGTCTTTCGCAGCTAGGAAAATAAAGAAAAAACTTAACTTGGAGGATCCATGCTCACCCTCCTTCCTTTATGGGAAATAAATTTTGTAGGAGAGATGAACAAATCTGAAGAAGTAATCAGGAGAAAATAATGCGAGAGAGGAATGACTGAAATAAACCAGATTACCAGATCAAACCTCATCATCCAGAAGGTAGCAAATGGGAAGAAGTAAGGGACCTGTAGATTTCTCTAGTAATACAGGGGTGAGATTGGAGTTGGGGTTAGACGGTGTTAGACTGGAGGAGAATAATTTATTTTGTCTTTTTAAGTAAAAAGTAATGGAAGGAACCCTATCAGAAATTGGAAGGCAGTGGGATAACATCATTCGTAGAATTTTCCAAAGTCCTGGAAATATCCATAGAATATGATCACAGGGCCACTGTATCAGCGAAATAAATGGCTGAAATAACTCTGGTGCCCCTTATGCTTTTATTCTTTGGTCAGAGGCCCCTTCTTGTCTCCATCATGCAAATAACTGAAAAGTTTTATATTATAGTCTTTATGGCCCCATGAAACACATCAGCTGCATGTGCCATTCCTAGCCCACTGGAGGTCTATGCCTGTGGATGACACAACTGGCTTTATTTGAGATTTATGACCAATTGTTGGTTTCAAGTTAGAACCATTCCCCAATCATGGTTACTCTTGAATGACTTCAGGGCAGAAACCAAACCTGAGTTGGTAACTGACTAATACAGGAATATTCATCTAATGAAGAACAAGGGTGTGTGTGTGGAGGAGGGAGGAGCAGGGAACAAACTCTTCTGGTTAACTAAAACATTCTGGTCAATAGAGAGGTTTCTAAGCAGTTTACCACCATTCTTGTTCTCGAGTTACTGACACTTAGGATCTTACTTCTCCTGGAGCACTATGAGGGAGAATTATTACCTCTTTTCTATATACAGAAAAACTGATGTTCAGAGAAACTAAATGACTTGCTGAAGGTAACATAACTAATAACTTAAATGAGACTCAAAGCCCGTCTTTTGATTCCAAATCCAGTTGTTTTGCTGTTTCTAAATCAGCTATATTACTGCTCCTATAGGACATGTTTGCTCTAGAAGAAATGGAAAAAAACTCAGAGTTTACAAAAATGCCTTTAAATTCATCAAAACCATAGTGTAATCATGGACTCATAATAATGTCTACCATTTACTGACTTCCTATGTTCTAGGCCTTTTATATTCATGATTATGAATACTCCTACTTTTTTGCAGAGGATAAATTGGTGATTCAGAAAAGTTGATATGCTGTATAATTTATTTTTACGTCCTCTTTGTATTTTTATAATATATCTTAGTTGTACGTATTTTGGGGGTACATGTGATATTTTGAAACATGTATAAAATAAGTTTTATGTTTATTTTTTAATTGTCTGTCTCCAAACAGTAGATTATAAACTCCTTGAGGACATGAATTCCCAGTTCCTAGAACTGTCCCCAGTGTACAGTTAACTCGTCATTTACATTAGGTATTTTTCCTAATGCTGTATCTCCCCCAGACCCCCACCCCCTTACAGACCCTGGTGTGTGATGTTCCCCTCCCTGTGTCCAAGTGTTTTCATTGTTCAATTACCACCTATGAGTGAGAATATGCGGTGTTTGGTTTTCTGTCCTTGTGATAGTTTGCCCAGAATGATGGTTTCCAGCTTCATCCATGTACCTGCAAAGGACATGAACTCATCCTTTTTTATGGCTGCATAGTATTTCATGGTGTATATGTGCCACATTTTCTTAATCCAGTCTATCATTGATGGACATTTGGGTTGGTTCCAAGTCTTTGCTATTGTGAATAGTGCCACAATAAACATATGTGTGCTTGTGTCTTTATGTTAGTATGATTTATAATCCTTTGGGTATATACCCAGTAATGGGATTGAAGGGTCAAATGGTACTTCTAGTTCTAGATCCTTGAGGAATTGCCACGTTGTCTTCCACAATGGTTGAACTAGTTTGCACTTCCACCAACAGTGTAAAAGTGTTCCTATTTCTCCACATCCTCTCCAGCATCTGCTGTTTCCTGACTTTTTAATGATTGCCATTCTAACAGGCATGAGATGGTATCTCCTTGTGGTTTTGATTTGCATTTCTCTAATAACCAGCAACGATGAGCATTTTTTCATGTGTCTGTTGGCTGCATAAATGTCTTCTTTTGGGAAGTGTCTGTTCATATCCTTTGCCCACTTTTTGATGGTGTTGTTTGGTTTTTTTCTTGTAAATTTGTTTAAGTTTTTTTGTAGATTCTGGAGATTAGCCCTTTATCAGATGGGTAGATTGCAAAAATTTTCTCCCATTCTGTAGGTTGCCTGTTCACTCTGATGGTAGTTTCTTTTGCTGTGCAGAAGTTCTTTAGTTTAACTAGATCTCATTTTTCTACTTTGGCTTTTGTTGCCATTGCTTTTGGTGTTGTAGTCATGCAGTCTTTGCCCATGCCTATGTCCTGAATGGTATTGCCTAGGTCTTCTTCTAGTGTTTTTATGGTATTAGGTCTAACATTTAAGTCTTTAATCCATCTTGAATTAATTTTTTTATGAGGTGTAAGGAAGGGATTTTTTACCTTAAGGCCTTCAACTGATTAGATGAGGCTCACTCACATTATTGAGGGTAATCTCTGTAGTTAAAGTCAACTGATTGTAGATGTTAACCACTTCTAAAAAATACTTCCACAAAACACCTAAATTAGCGTTTAAGTAAATAACTGAGTACTATGTAGTAGGTATGTTGACACAGAAAATGAACCTTCATAGTGTTCAAGGTCATGCAGTTAAGCAGATGATAGTCCTGGGACTTGAATCCATGTCCCTTTGATTCTAGAGTCTATCATATTTCTGGTATATCAACAAGAATGTCTAATCTGGAAGAAATTTTATTGATCATGTAGACCAATCTTACTATAATATATAAGGGAATACTGAGGTTTGGTTGAGGAAAGAAGGGGTAAGTCACAGGAGCTTCCCCAAATCCACGTTCAGGTTCCCAGACATGGGAAGCTTGTTTTCCAGACATGCCCATAGCTACACCTTTAATTAAACTCAGTTGCCTCCTTTAGAATGGAACAATGTCAGAAAGTTCCTTTCATCATTTTGGCCTTATGTGATGACTGGGATATTGCAGGGCCTCTTCTGAATCCCTGCTGTTATGACCCAGGACTGGGTAAGGCACTGGAGACAGTGTCATAGGCTGAGCTGAATATGCACTAAGAATAATTCAGGCCATATTCTGGAAATGTATTTTGTAAAAAGTCACCGAGCTTTTTTGTGGCAAATTTTCAACGTCTTCTAAAAGTTGATCACAGACACTTAATATCACTGAATTTTACCCTTTAAAATGGTTAAAAATGCCAAGTTTTATGTTATGTGTGTTCTTATACAATTAAAAAATAGTTTTTAAAAAGTTGATAATGGAGTGGGGACACAAAACTGGAATTAGAATCTGGTTATTTCATCAAGAGACTTTTGCATTGGGTGCCTAATATATTTGAGGAATTTTACATACAATGTGAGGTATGTACAACTGAGGTCTAGAAAAGTTAAACAACTTGTCCCAGATGACATAGTTAGGAGAGAGGAGAGCCAAGACTTGAACCCCAGTATCTTGACTCCCTTCCCAGCACTATTTCAGTAGAATCATAAAGATTAATAATGATGATAATTATAAGGCATTATATATTGAGACTTTCTGTTCAAAGGCCTCTTGGGAAGGCTAAAGTCACCTTTTGTGATTTATTTATAATTATTTATAATTAATTATCAGGGTCTTGTCAAATAACTTAATAGGTCTGAGGAACCAAATTATGTTGAAATATTAATAATAAATAAATAAATGTTATAATTAATTATATATAATTAATTATAGCATTTATTTATTTATTATTAATATTTCAACATAATTTGGTTCCTCAGACCTATTAAGTTATTTGACAAGACCCTGAAAAGATGGAACGTAGCAGGTAAGAGAAGAAAGAATGATGGAGGGCAGGCCTGATAGTGCTACCTGGAGGAGATCTGCGAAATTGCAGCTAAATACAACATTTTAGGGTTCACAGAGTGAAGGCTTTAGACTCACTCTAATAGCAAAAAGGAAAGCACACTGGTTTCCTATTGAGAAGGCCTAATTGCTAGTCATCATTCTGTCTCTACTAACCAGGTGACTTTGGGTAAATTCTTCTTTCCCCAGAATTGTTTTCCTGTTAAAAGAAAAACAGAAATAGAACTAGTGATTCTTAACTTTTTGGATCATGGATCTTATTGAGAATTTGTTAAATTCCATGAACTGTCTACTTGGAAAAATGCACTTACATGCCAAATGTTACTTCATAGACTCCACTACGCTATTGCATCACATCCGCAGACACCCACTTCCATACACACACAGGTTGAGAGCCTTGCACAACTGACATTCTGTGCCCTAAGTCCTAACCTAAGAATGAGTGTGGAGGGTGAGTGTACTGGCTCAAGGAAACTGGAGACTCTGTGCTTGGGAGTAAACCACCCTGATAATCAGCTCTGTTGCTTTATTCATTTAGAAGCCTGGGCTTGTTTTCCAGACATGCCCATAGCTATACGTTTAATTAAACTCAGTTGCCTCCTTTAGAATGGAACAATGTCAGAAAGTTCCTTTCATCATTTTGGCCAAGTAAAAAGATAAGCTAATAAGCTAATGGTACTGAGGGTTGCCTCCTTCCCACAGGTATTACTCAGTTGTTACAGTTGCTTTTTGTTTTCTGTTGTGTCTGATGGACACAAGTAAGGAAATAGAAGTGCTTCGCAGGGAACTGATAGAGGTGAATGGGTAAGAAATCTATTCTGCTTACTGGCTGACAGTGACTCAGATGGTTTAACTGGGACTTGGTAGATGGGAAGGTATGAATAGGGGCATGGGCTCATGAAGTCGCAGCAAAATAAGGAAGAGGTACTTGAGTGGCAGTTCAGAGTCTTTTGATTGCTGATTGATTCAGATCTGCTCTATAACTCTCAATAGCTATTTTGACTTCTCTGGCTTCCATTTCCACAGTAAGGCAATTAGTCTTAACTCTGTTATTGTTGGCTATATAGCCATGGGTAAGGCTCCACCTTTCTCTGAGACTCAGTGGCCGTCTTAGTTCACTCAGAAAATTTGGGACTAACTAATCGTTAAATACCTCTTCAGCTTTGACAATATAGCATATTAGAACTTGCTGAGTGCTCTGCCTTCTTCATTCTCACTTTGAGATCCAGGAGCCACAGAAATACAGTCTGGTATACAGTGGGCATCAATAATTGCTTCTTGAATGAGTGAAACAAAAGTAATTATTTTATGATTGAGCACTTACTATATGTGAGGTTGGAGTTGCTATTTTCTTTTCTTTTTTCTTTCTTTCTTCTCCTTTTTTTTTTTTTTTTTGACAGTCTCACTCTGTTGCCCAGACTGGAGTGCAGTGGTGTGATCTCAGCTTACTGCAACGTCCACCTCCCATGTTCAAGCGATTCTCCTGGCTCAGCCTCCCGAGTAACTGGGATTACATATGCATGCCACCATGCCCGGCTAATTTTTAAAAAAATTTTGTATTTTTAGTAGAGATAGTGTTTTGCCATGTCGGCCAGGCTGGTCTCGAACTCCTGACATCAGGTTATCCACCCGCCTCAGCCTCCCAAAGTGCTGGGATTACAGGTGTGAGCCACCATGCCCGGCCAGAAGCTGAAATTTTCATTGAGAGACCTGGGAAGCAAGGTCCCTGTCTGATTCATTTTTATGTTCTTGAGGTCGTTATCAATGTCACACAGCAAATACGGAGCTTGGACTCAAACCTGGGATGTCTGGCACCAGAATCCATACTTTTAAATAGCAGCAATTGATTGCTGTTCACAAAGGGCTGCTACTCAGTAGGTACATCATAAATATATGCAGAATTAAATAGATTTGCATTGGTACGTAGGCTAAGGCATTATGTGCCCTGGTCATGTTAATGCTTCATTCGCTGAGATAGTGAGTGGTTTTATGTCACTGGAAGCCTAAGCAAAAGAATGAGCCATATGTGTAGAAGAAATGAGTTTAAATCTCAGTTTTCAAGTGCACTAGCTTTTTTAGGCTTCGATAAGTACTTACTCTCTCTGAACTTACATTTCCTCATCTATCTAGTGGAGTAAGTAACTGCAACCTCAAGGGGTTGTGTTGCACCTAGTGAAACGGCAAAAATGAAAACACTGGGCTTGACACACCAGGAGCCTAATATAGAGCCATAGATTTTATTTTTCTTCCCCGAGGATTTGAAAGGCAAGACTCTGAGAAAGTGGGAGTCAACCTGTGGGAAATGGAAAGGGGACAAAGGTGTAGTATGAAGCAAGAAAGCCAAGAAAACATGGGTTGTGGACCTGGGGGATGAAGAAAGGAAGGGGAAGTATTGGTTTCTAGTATTGCGTGCTCTGAGTTCCTCAGATTCAGAAGCTGGTCTTCAGCATGTTATACAGCTCATTAATTTTATGATTTCTTCTCAAAGTTTTTTTTGTTCCATGGAGTATCAGGTAGCCAAATGATAAAAAAGGTTTTCTTTTGTCTGAAATATCTGTGTTGGCATCATATAAAGCCAGAGACTCCATAAGTTTCTAGCTGGGAGAAGTTACAATAAGCCAAAGGTCTCCCCTTTGGGCAGGGAAGGTTCAGTACCAGATCAGTTTTTGCTCACCATTACAGTGTCTGGCACACAGTGCCCACTAATTATTTATTGAATGAATCAAAGTATTACTTTTCTTTTCAGAAGGGGTGACTTGCCAGAGCAAAATTTATCTTTTTTAAAAAACTGTTTTGGCTGGTATTGTATAGTTATAGCCATCAACTTTGCCCTCTAGGACCCAGCAACAGAAGGCAGACAGATTGCCAAAAGACAAAGAGGTACATGAACAAATATTGAGCAAACACACATATTAGAGGCCCTCTTCAAGCCAAGGAGTAAGTGCCTTTTTCTTAGTCTTCATGCTCTCACTCTTTTTGTGCACTTAGTACAGAGAGGCTGGAATTTCATAATCCAAATTCCTGGCAAATTTTCCACAAGTCTGCCTTCACAGAGATGTGCAAATTAATTTAGTGAAAATGTAGCCATTGATTCACAGGCCCAAAGAACATAAGGTCTGTAAGGGCTTTTGACTTAAACCCCTTCATTGTGCTGAGCAAGAGAAAAGAAGATTGCTCAAGGTCACAGAGTCAGAGACTAAGCTGGTACTTCAACTTACAGCTTCAGAACCAGTGCAGTTTCTCTTCTATCTCATTGCTCATTGATATGTAAATCATTGATGTGGGGAATATATAATCAATACATGTCCATATGTTAAGGCAGAACTACAGAGACCTTGATTTGCTACTACTTTACTAAGCAGGCTTGTTACATTTGCCATATTCTACTTTTATCTTGATAATATCCTGTAAAGGCAGACTTCTCCTTAATTTCTCTGGACCAGAAATGTCTAGTAGACCTTTCTGTGAGTTTTATACTTGCATTATCCAATATGATAATATTAGCCACAAAAAACAGTGTTTGTTCACTTTGTCAGTAACAAATGACTCTCCATGAGAACACAAGTTTTGATCAATAGGAGCTATGTTACTTCACACGAGTAAGGAGGACACTGTGAGTATTCTCTAAAGCAATGTCTTCCTGAGGGAAAGTAACAGGATGGTTTTATGGGTGATAGAGGGAGGAGAGGGTGCATCATTGCAGGTAGAGGAGGGGTCCCAGTTGCACAGATGCAGTAACTCATTACACCAACACATAGGTCACATGTTATGGTAATTAAACTGTAGCTTCACCCAGGGTAGAGGTTTTAGCATGGTAATGAGGAAAGTTCATTGTGATTCATCTGTAAGTTTTTGGGGTCTGTCAGAGCTCGTTTTAACCAACGAAGTGACTGCATTCCACACAAAACTTAGGAAGAAACAGGCTGCAGGGAAAGAGGTTGTAAAATAGGCTGATCATTCAAGTTGATTAAATCTCTGGAGACCCTCCCTGTCTGCTTATACCAGCCACTAGCCACATGTGATTTATCATCATTTGAACTGTGGCTAGAACTACTGAGGAAGTAAATTTTAAATAGCATTCAATTTTGGTTCATTTAAATTCAAACAGCTACATGTGGATGATAGTGCCTACCATATTGAACAGCACAGCTGTGAAATCTGAATGAGAATTCCTGCTTTGCTTTTCTTCTATGACTCATGAGAATGGAGGGGGCAGAATTCTGTCAGTGTAGAGTGGTAGAAAGAACTTCAAGATCAGACATAATTGAGCTCAAATCTTGGCTATATTACTCAATAACTCTCTGCCCTTAAGCAAGTCCCTTTTTAACTTGGGAACTTAGTTTTCTCATCTATGAAATGTGGAGAGTAGTTCCTAACCTTACAGTTTTGAGGCCAAACCATATGAGATTGTCTAGCACAGGGCCTGGCATGAGACAGTGCTTAGGGTCTGTGAATTCTACTTTTCTTTACTCTCCTTTCATTGAAGGCCACTAGTGAGCCAGGGAAGGCAGTACTAGTGGGTATAAGAGTGGTTTTGAAGATAAGCACTCCCCAGGAAAGAAAAGGGCCCATGGTTATAGGCAGGGTGGAGAAGTAGGGTTAGAGGTGGAGGCCCAGTCAACAAGGTAGGCTAGAGGAATGCCCTATAGCAAAGGGAAGCCAAGAGTTGAGGCAAGTGAAGAACCTAGGGTTAGGAGTCCAGAGACATGAGTTTTAGATCCTACTCTACCAGTCCCTGACCTTCTCTAAGCCTCAGTGTTATCATTCACAGAATGAAGTGGTAGTGTGTTGTGGTAGTTGGGGGGAAGTACTCACTAAACTATAAAATCTATAAATTTCTTTCATCCTTCCGTGTAACCCAGCCTGTTGTATCTATCACATTAGCAGCATCCTTGACCCTTAGGGCCCAGCCCTATCACCTGGCTCCAGAGTGGATGTTACCAGCCTTAGTTTCCTCCCCTAGGAGCAAATTCTCCTCTCCAATCTTCTTAAGGCTCAATTGTTAATATTCACAAAGCTCTTCCTCCAGTATCTTCTTGTAGAAATCCTCCTCACCCTGTCAGGCCTCCTTAAAAGTGACCTCCTTCATAAAGCCCAATCTGATCTGCTAAACTAAACTGACAGCTTTCTTTTTAAAGGAAGACAGTGGGCCACGGCAGGTGCAAAAATTTAGAGTTGGAAAAAACAGAATTTTAGGTAAATTACTTCATTTCCCAAGGTCTCCGTCTTCTCAACAGTGAAACAAGGGTGGTAGCACTTATATTCCAGGGTTATTGTGAGTATTTCATTCATTTAATATGAGAAAATAAATGTGTCAGCAATTTGTAATCTGTGAAGGGCAGTACACACAGGAGAAATTAGCTAATGAAGTTTTAAGTTTTATTCTACTTTTCTTATATCTCTAGGGAGAAATTACTTGTCTGCTGTGTTTTAAAGTCAGATATTGACCTGTCTGTCTGCCTCCCCAGATTGTGACCTCCTGAAGGGTTCAGACTGTATCTTTGTTGTGTCAGTATCTTCAGCCCCAAGGGTAGTATCTGGCACAGAGCAGATACAAAGTCAGCCTACAACAACACATTTAACCCATACAGAGCTGAACCTCAGAACCAACAACTTTTTTTTTTCATTTTATAATTCAGTCCTAAATAAACCTTTTTTTCTGCACAGGAAGTACTGTTACTGCTCATTTTTTCTTGGCTGCCAGGGAGCTCAAGATACATCAATTATGTTCGCCATGCTAGTCTGGCTCACTCCCTCTTGGATCTTTATTTTCTCTCATTCATGATTCACCATGTATTGCAGGTGCTCTTGTTTGTAAAATAGAGCAAAACATTTCTGGAACTGAATAGTAATTATGTCCGTGAGTACTTGGGTCAGACACCCCAGATTCAAATTCTAGCTCTACTATTTTCCGCCTGCATGACTTTGGACAAGTTATTTTATTTTTTTGATTGTCATTTTCTCCCATCATAAAATGGTGGTAAAAGTTTCTAACTCTGAGTGATATAAAATGGAATGAGAGAAGACACAGCACAATATTCTCCTCTGTTCTCCAGATTAGGACACTGACGCCCTGAAAAGTTCTATCACAGTTAGTAATTCAAGCCCAAGATTCTCTATGTCCTATTTCTTCTGTACATTGTCCTTCAGGCTGCTTGGGGAAGTAAGGTTGGAGGACAAAAACAATAGACCCAGAGTTCTGTAACCTTCATTCCCAAGATAATTTGAACTGGAAAATTTGGGGATGTCAGGCCAAAAAGCCTTCTGCAAACTGATATAGCTGTTTTTCAGCAACAGGGGGAAATGGGGAGGGTTTATGGATCCCACGAACCATGTGGATAAAGGATATAAGGCTCCTTACCTTTACAATTCCTCTCCAGGTATATTATCTAATTTTAATGCTCAACACAGATTTTTGAAGAATTCAGAGCAGATTCAAATCATATAGATGAGATCCACATTATAGAAACAATATTGAAGCCCAGAAAGGGGAAAGGCCTGGTTTTAGGTTATGCAATGAGTCTCTGCCAGAGTCATGCCTTATTCCCCTATCTACTTTCCTCCCAGCCCAGCACTCCTTCCAGTACCCCCACAGCAAATTTTACAACAAATGGCCTTAGAGTGTTTGGTGAGAGGAAAAAGGTGGAGGCAGGCAGCCTGAATAGAAAGGATAAGTACTTCACCCCCTTTCCAAGGGAAGAACATCAGCCCAGCAAGTAGCTTCCTGTGTCGTTCTGACTAGCCCTCCATAGAGTTTCCACACGTGCCTTCCATTATGGACCTAGGCAAGAGGACAGCTTAGGAGGTGGAGGAGGAGAGCAAGCCATGTCAGCAGTAAAAGGAAGTTTTTGGACTATGACTGATAAACCACGGCTGCCATTCAGGTCAACTCGGCAAATACACCCTAAGAATCTTCTCTGGATCAGATCTTGTATGGATCCAGTGATAATTGTGAACTGGCCCCATCCTCAGAATGGGTCAGAGCTCCCAGTCTGGTGAGCATGACCTCCAAGATCAGCTACAGCTTTAATAATACACAGAATATATAAGTGCAACAGAAGCAATGTGATGGGACAGGAGAGAGAGAAAAACCTATAACTACAACTGTTGCCCCATCCCTATTCCCAGGGACTACCCTAACCAAGATCAGCACAGTTTGAGGGTCCTACCCCCCATCAGCAGGACTGGAAGCCATAATAGTAATAATTATTATTATTACATTTGTGCAATGCACTGACCCAAGTATTTTTCATGTATAACTTATTTAATCCTCACAACAATTCTATGTAAAAAGCATGTTTTATCATTTTTTCAGATAAGAAAGCTAATACATAAGGAAGGCCTCAGGAGATTGCAAGGGAACTAAGTCAGCTTAATTCTGCAAACATGTGCTAAATTCCGTGCTGGTGCTAGGAATACAGAGGACCATGGGAATACATAACCTCAGTAATGTGGGAGAACAGAAAGATAGACAATCACCAGTTTTATGTACAGTTATGTGTGTGTGTGTGTGTGTGTGTGTGTGTATATATATATGTGTGT
>NW_012101275.1:248543-282503 GCF_000951045.1 Mandrillus leucophaeus | reverse complement strand
TATATATATAGTGTCTACTATATACCAGGCACTGTGCTAAGTACTTAGGTTAGATGATAAACAGTGTTGTAGTGCAGAGTGACCAATGCCGTCACAAAAAAAAGCATGGGGGCTATGATATCTCAACTGGGAGAGTGTCAGGGGGAGTCACTTAAGGGACCCTAGAGAAAGTGATCTTCTGGGCAATTGCTACCCTTCAGATACTTACAAGAGACTAGCCAAAGTTCTCCTTTCTTAACTAAAAAGCCAAATCACTCACACATCCCCTCTGGCTCAAGAAAACCCACAGCTATATATTTTTTAGGCTTAGGCTAAGGTTGAGGGACTTTATGTCCACAGGTAGGTCAAAGTATTCTGCCCCAGAAACCTCCCTCTCAATTCCCCTCTCCCAGGCAATATGTACAATTGGTCTATCCAGCTTGTGTTAAAAAACATTCTGCATGATGCCTAAATAGGAAAGAAAGACCTGGCATCTCACTGCAGTGCCTGTCTCGTTGTCTCCATAGGGAGTACCTTCAGACAGCTCTTGCCCGGAAGTTTTGTCTGCAGCATTTTTCTATCCTTTCATTATATTCAGATTTATTATAAGGGCATAAGCAGTGTCTGAGAGTCTGCTCAGCACAGCAATGAGTTTTTTTTACATTAATAGCAGTTTTTTGGAACAAATATTATAACTCTCAGCAAGAATATGTGTCTGTGTATATATACATGGATATGTGGGGAAGGGGAGAATTTTGTAAATGAATATATGCAAGAAATTGTGCGTGCTTGTAAGCACTTCTGTGTGTGTGTATGTATATGTGTGTGTATGAACATGAGCTTGTTTAGATGTCTGCAAGACTTCTTGCAAATTTCCCAAAAGGATGCACTCCATAAAATCGTCTTTCCTTCAGCTTCATGGATAAAGAGATAGTGAGTGATTGTTGCTAGCTGAGATGATTGCCTTTATGGGAATTAATTTCTGACAACTGGATTAATAATAAAAAAGTGAAAATAATAACTCAATGAAATTGAACCAGGTGCTGTGGCAAACACTACAGATTACCTCGTTTCATTCTCAGAACAATCCTGTAAAGGAGGCACTATTTTACCCTCATTTTATGTATGAGGAAACTGAGGGCCAGAGAGATTGAGTCATTTGTTCAAGGTTATGCAGCTCAGAAGTAGCAAAGTTAGGATTCCAATGCAGGATTCTGATGACAGGGATCCCACTTGTAAGCACTACACTCGTCTACATTCAAACAAACCTACCGTCTCAAGTTCGGTGAAACTAGAATATCTTATTCAGGATGTCAAAGACCAGAGTGTGGAGTTTAGAATTAATATGGAAAGCATTGGGAGCCACTGACATTTCTTGAACAGGGAAGTTCATAGAAAGTGATGCTTTGGGAAAATGGATTTCTAAAGAGTGGAGGCAGCACCTTTAGACCAAGCATTTTTGTCTTTACTGCACTGATTTGTGTGATCCAACCAAGAACACAGGGAGTAAGTTGGGCTTTCTTGTGGTCCATGGCCTTTTTTGAGATCATGGCAGCCTATCTTGGGTAGGTGTTGACATGGGAGAAACACATACGACTTTGACTTTTAGAAAAAGTACCAGGCGAATTTGCTGTAGTTGCCTGGAGGCTGATTGCCAACTCATTTGGCCTTTAAGCGCTTCCGGAGGTTCTGACCTTATTTCTTGATTTTGTTCAAGTTTATTCATATCTCACTCTAGTGCTATATAGCAGATTTGCAAGTCCTTTAACTTCTCTGAACTTCTGAAAGCGAGTTTTTCCTCTTCAGCTCTCTACTCTCAACCTCCCTCATTCTAACAAAATTCAAGTCTAAAATACCTCAAAGGAAGTGCAGATGGGTAGACTGTAGGGTTTTTTTGTTTGTTTGTTTTTCAACTCATTCTAGCTCACTGTAACAAGTCAAACAACACAGAGATACATAAAGAAAAGGTTCATTATTTCTCCCAAGTCCCTTGTCATTCCATTCAGCAGGTATCTGATGTTATCAGTTTGCCATAATTCCTTCCACATTTTTCTCCATGCTCCCGAAAAGATGTTTAGACAAATATACATAAACGTAGAATAGTTTTTTCCTAGACAAAAGGGGTCATATTATGCACATGTTTTTACAACGTCGTCTCATTACATTCTCAGATGGAAAAAAAGCAACTTACTTTGTTCATTTAACATTAACAAGATTATGGATTTTGTTCTAGGTCAATAACCATTGGGAAAAGACCAACAGATTCTACTACAAAAAAAAAATAGAAATCTTCTGGATAAAAAAAAAAAAACTTAAGTCTAATAAGGACACTAACCCTTTATCTTTCTTTTTTTAATTATTATTATTATACTTTAAGTTCTAGGGTATATGTGCATAACCCTAGAACTTATGCACATATATGTGCAGGTTTGTTACATATGTACACTTGTGCCATGTTGCTGTGCTACACCCATCAACTCGTCAGCACCCATCAACTCGTCATTTGCATCAGGTATAACTCCCAATGCATGAGTTGAAAATATTTTTCCCAGTTTATTCTTTGCCTTTTGACTTTTTTTTTTCTGTCTTTTGCCAGAGAAAATATTTGCTTCATCTTGAAATGAAGGAGATCTTCTTAAACAAGACAGAAAAGGAAGGTGGCACGAGAGATAAGATAGGCATAAATCGAATACATTGAAGAAAAAAAGCTAAGGCTTTTAAATGGGCCCTCTCCAGACAGAGGAAGGGTTTAGATGTGGAAGCATGTTGAAGAAGGCCAGAATCCAGGGAAAGAAACAAAAGTATCAGATAAGCATTCAGGTAGCTCCAGTGAGGGCGGTTTGATCTGAAACTGAGGGTTTGTGCTTATAATTAGCAAGAAATAAAAGAGAGCTTGTCTGGGGGGGCAGTGGTGACAATGACTCATTGAATGAGAGTAAAGGGCTAAACAATGACGCGCCCCAGGGAAACCCAAGTCTTCATCTAGTCCACTGAAGCACTGACAGTGGTGGGAGAAGGGTAAAAGATAGAATCTAGACAATCAGGTGGTCCCGAGGACACAAACTATCTAAAAAGATTGCATCTAAGGTGGAGGGTCTCTGAGAGTTTCTTCTAACTGTAATCAGAAGCTTTACAACCCTAAGTGCTTTGCGGAATCCATAAAAGTCCTCTACCATCACTCTTCATCTCAAGCTCTTGGTCAGTTGCCCTCAATCCAGGTAATTTTTGTGATTATTTTGGCAGTAGCATGAGCAGAAGCGTTTGGACCCTTACAGTGAGATTGTGCAGCGAGTTCCTGGTACTTGCTAGCTATGTGACCTTAGGCAAGTAACTTTCTGCTCTCTGAGTTTCACTTTCCTTATGTGAAAAAAAAAAAAAAAAAAAGGTTAATACTGACATCAAAGGTCATTCAGGAAGAATAAATCAGATAACAGATGCATATGAAAAGGCTTCAGGGAATGTAAAGGCCAATAAAAATATAAGTTCTTACTATGACGCCAGCTTAGGCAGATAAATAACCTGAAGTAAGACAGGCATGCCAAGAGTAGTTTTCCCTTACTGTTGGCATCTGCAAAGCATTTTGGGCAAGAGGGGAGAGGTTATGTGTATGTGACTAGATGGGCTCAGAGAGGATCCTGAAGCTCCCAGAACCCACCTGCTACTACAACTATGGCCCTCCATTCATGCAACTCATGAGGTGAATGGCACAGAGTTTGATGAGACATAATGAGGCAATGTCTAGTATTTACTCAGTACAATCAGACAGTTTTTAATTCAGTCAGAAAGTCAAGCAGAAAATGTGTCATCTTATCATCACCAAAACTGAGGAAGAGCCCAAACTCTGGAATTCCAGGAAGTACCAATAAATACCATTGAAAGAGTCTGAACTCTGAGGGGAAGATGGACAGGCAAGTTTATGTACAGCAAGGCCACATAAATATGCAATTTCAGAACTGGCTGAGAGTGGGGGACTGAGTGGCCTAGGTATGGGGTTTAATAAAGGGATTATTAATCCTATCTTTATATCAACTCTGGAACCAGATATCCTGGGTAGGTACCCTGGCTCTGCTGCTTACTATATGTAAAATGTCAAGCAAATCAATTAATCTCTTTGAGCATCAGTAATAGTATTTATATCACAGGGTTCTTTTGATGATTAAATGAGTGAATATTTGTAAAGTGTTTACAATATTGGCTGGTGCATAGTAAATATCACATAAGTGCTATTTTAAAATAGTAATTAAAAACAATTTTCTTAGTAGGGCATGTAAGGTTTTCTTCTTAATCAGTCCCTATCTCTCCAGCTTCATTTCCCACTGCCTTCTTTTAAAATTGCATTCCTCAAGAATGGAATAAGTAGAACACTGCCCAATCATACTAGGTGATTGTATGTCTGTGTGCCTTAGTCTTGGCCTGGAATGTTCTATCATGTTTATTCACAAAATTATTCCCTTTTATAAAGCTATCTCAGGCTTCATCTCCTCCAGAAGGCCTTTCCTGACTACTGCCTCCATGCTTCTCCACCCGCTTGAATTAGGCATTGCAATTCTTTGGACCTTGCACACATTTCTGTAGAGGTGGCTTAAACTTTGTACTTCAATTATTTGTTTATGGGACTATTTGCTGCAGTTAGACCATGAGATCTTGAATGCAGAGGTCATAATCTTATTTACTGATTTCCTCCCCACCCCAAGCTCATAACTGGGCACACGGTAGGAGCTGTAAGAATGTTAGCTGGCAAGATTTAAATGCAAAACACTTTAATAACTACTAAACTTATGCCATCTTTGCAACAACTCAGTGTAATAGATACTACAATTAGCCCCATTTAATGGATGAGGAACCTGAGATTGAAAGAGGTTAAGGGTGTATTAAGGTCTCACCCAGCTAATGAGTAAAGGGAGCTGGGACTTAATCCCAGGCTTTTTTTCCATGGCAAATGTTTTGTTGTCTGCTCTTTCTTACTAATAATAATGGTTAACATTTATTGAGCACTTTCTTTTCTCCAGGCACCGAGCTAAATATTTAACACAGATTATCTCATTTGATCCTCTCAACAATCCTGCAAGGCTTACCCCATTATGGTACCCATTTATGGAAGAGGAAATTGAAGCATAGAGAGGTGGAGCAATTTGCTCAAACTCACGCAGAATTCCAACCCAGTGTAACTTTACAAAAAGAGCTTTTAGCTATAATCCTCTACAGATTCTCAACTGAGACTAACAGAATAGTTACTTCCTCAAGAATGCTACTACTAGAAAATGGGTTTTTGAACCTAGGTGTTGGTGCCACTGAGGATGTTCTTTTTCCATCACAACATGTAGCTGTATCAGTGGTCAAAAAAGGAAGCACTCTGTTTGTGGTGGGTACTTCTGGGGAGTTGAGAGTTTAGCTGCTCAGCTTTTGTACTGGCAATGTGGCTTGTAATGGTGTGGATTTTTGAGAGAGTGTAAAAGGGAAATACATGCTAAAGTTTATATCCTGTCTTCTTTTCTCAGGGATTTGCAGTGAGCACATGTTACCTACCCAGATGAGATAAAAAAAGGCAGACACAAAGGACAATGGGGTTGGGGGGAAATCAGTTACTGAAATGAGGCCCCAGACAGGCAAGCTTTCAGCAAGACAATGTTTTAATCTTTCGCTTATCCAGCTATAATCTCCCTAGACAAGTATTTATTTAACAGGAAAGGACGAGGGAGTTCATCATTTTGATTTTATTTATTTGCTACAGTCATTGGAAGTTGCCCATCTTTGAGTCTGCAGTGATAAATAAGATATATTATCTGATCTCCTGGATTTATGAGCAAGGATGTGCAATTGCAATTGCCTCCGGGTGTCTAAGAACAATGCATAAACATAGGAAGGGAGCAAGGCAAAGAGCAGGATTTAGGAGCTTCCTGGTGGGGGAGGGGGTACTTGCTGAGTAGGCAAAGGGACCCAGTTTGGTAGAAGTGTGTGCTGGAGTTCACACACCAAAGCCAGTCAAGCATGGCGGTTCAAGGGGCATCATTCAATCATTAAATACACTGTCATGATCCTAGGTGTCCAAGGCTCCATTTGACACGTTGATCTATCTTACTCTGAGACAGCAGAATACGTTGAAATAAACAGGCCATAGAAGTATTACAATCCTGGGCTTTTTAGCATGCTAGGGAGATAGATGCATGCTTCTTGGCCTGAGAGCATGGGTCATACAGGAAGGCTCTCGAGGGTGCCTAATTTACAGATTGGAAAACTGAGACTATGGTAGAATTCAGACTAGAAACCTTTAACTCAGTTCCTACCACTTTTTCTTAGCTAGTTTTATTTATGAATAACCTTTGTAGTTGACTGCAGAGAGAATTTAGATATTTGGGAAGGTTCCTAGCACTGCTGTGGCTAGACAGTGCACAGAGAAGAATGGGAAGTGGCTCTTAGCACCAGTGTTTCCAAATAGACCAGAGGTACAGGAAGAATAATGTATTTGCAATCAGAAGCCCCAGGTCTCAGTCCCATCTTGTCATTACCTAGGTGACCTTCGGCATACCCCATTTCTTTTCTGAATCTTAATTATGCTATCTGTAAAACAAGGCTGATAAAACCTGTAAATGGGCAGAGGGATTGCCTGAGGTATGAAAAATCTCTAGAGAGATGGTGGGATCTGCAGACCCCTCCTTGCAGCTTTCCCCCGTTTATCAGCCAACAAAGACTTTAGCTTTTGCCTTTAAATGGCTTTCATTTTTTGTCCAAAAACCTTTATCGAATGTTTAATATATGTAGAATGTCACTTTAGGTGCTTTGAGAGATGGAGAGATGGGCTTTAACCAGGCCAAAAAGCATTTGGATAGATAACCAGCCAACAATAAGAAAAGACAAATAAGTAATTATTAGACCTATAATCATTCAGCTGAAGGCCAATGGTGAGGGGTTATCTGACTCCAAAGCAAGCTTTAAATGAACTCCACTTTAACCACTGTTTAAATCCCCTCAGTTAGTGCTGCCTCCCTTCAGCCATCCCTTTTACACCCTATACATAATGTACATGATCAGAAGATACTTGCTTGACATTCCAGGATATCCCCATTTTGGCTCCAATGATATTTTCTCTTATTAGTCCCCAGAATCAATGGCCCATGCTCCTTAGGCCTTGGTTCCTTACATATCCTCCCTTCCCAGTAATTTCTCCCATTCCCAACATCATCCTTACTCCTTTCTCTGCATCTATACTTATCTCTATTTATTTGCCTGTAGTAATCCTGCTTTATCATCCTTTGGGTCTCAGCTACAATTCCACCTGTTCTTCCTCCAGGTCTATCTCCTCGGAGCTCCTAAAATTAGAACCACATAGTTTTGCTCTGAACTATTAAAAGCCAAAGTGATTCCAGGCTATTTGTCCTGCCTTCTTTATCTGAACATCAGCTCCTTGGAGGCAGGAATTAAGTCACTATTCCTTCATGTATCATAATTATTTTTTTTCTTTTTGTCTCAAAAGTCAGGACTTGTTGTTTGACACTAGTTTGGGTGCAACTCAAACATATGTCCTTTGGTTACCAACATATTGACATTTCCGGAATGTTGAAACAATTTCAGTGGTTTATGGTAGGAATTTTTCAACCTGTTTTTAAAAATAGAACCTTTTACTGCAAGTGAAATTCAACAGGGACTCATAGCATAGAAAACAGATGAAAGTAGATCTATTTTGGGTAAAATGGAAGGCCATCCTTTCTTGGTAATTCCTAGGCTATCTCTGTAGAATACTCTTGGATTCCATGAGGCACAGTTTTGTAACAATGCTCTCAAAAGACCAATAGGCCAGAATATGTTTAAATTAAGATACATACTTGGTGACTATTGACTTGACTGGCAAACGTCATAACTCAGAGACCCGGGGAAACTGATGGGGGCTGTAGGTTCATGGATTAGGCAACTTGTTTAAAGATTTCCTCATAATAGCAGATAAGAGTTATAATAACCGTCCACACAAAAAAGTAAAACAAAATGCTTCCAAGGCCCTAGGTGCCTGGTAAGGGACCTCTTCTGCCTAGGGAAGGGCAGAACCCCAGGACTGACCTTCAGTAACTTTCCAGTACTCTAGTTAATCTTCTTCACTGCCAAGGATAACAAATCCCCTTGTCTGAGAATCAGCTTCTCTCCGGGTCCATTTCTCACTCTTCAAAACTATTTTCAATAATCATCTTACTGTGTTTTTCTTTGTGTCTGGCATCTAAAGAGTCAGATGTTTTCTCTGTGGAAATCCAGCATTTATAAAGAAAATATGAGCACATATTTTAGTATCCATGTAAGACAACCCTTTGGCCCTTTCAGGGAACTTACACAAGGGCAACATCTATTTGGATGGTAAGATAGCCTGCATGATTTTTATTTTCTGAAAGCTTCTCAGTTTGTCATACATCTCAGTTCCAACAAACAAGATCTGGACCACCTTTGTGATGACCTGCAGGTTATAAACTATGCTTTCTACACTTGGAGTCCACAGAAAGGTGCCAAGATGTACCTGTGCTGTAAGTGTAGTCCTGTGTGTTCCAAGTTTTAACAGAAATAACTAGGTAATTAGCACTCTTAAGTGTTTTGACTGTATTAACTCATTTAATTTTTAAAACAACCTTATGAGATAGGTGCTATTATAATCCAATTTTTACATGAGATTGAGACACACAGAAGTCAAGGAACTTGCCCAAGATCAGATATCTAGACAGTCACAA
The DNA here is from genome assembly GCF_000951045.1 of Mandrillus leucophaeus. Taxonomy (NCBI): domain Eukaryota; kingdom Metazoa; phylum Chordata; class Mammalia; order Primates; family Cercopithecidae; genus Mandrillus; species Mandrillus leucophaeus. The sequence continues at coordinate 273,822 of NW_012101275.1, read as the reverse complement.
AACTAGGATCTTAACCTAGGCATTCTCTGAATCCAGAGCCCAACTTATTATCTACACATTGTACTCTCATATCAGTTTCTTATAGATGAAGAAACTGAAGCCTTGAGAAGCAAAACAATTTGTCCACATTAGTGAGGTGCTTCTCCACCCAAAAAGAAACTATTTTAATCCCCTCTTTGATTCTCTCTTGCCTTCCAGGGTGTGAGCCAACAGGAGTTGCTAGACGGTGGAAATTTTTGATTCAAGTTCTTTCTTTCTTTGTTATTAAGTGTCTCTGTAATCCTGTGGAGGAAGATTTTTCCTTCCTCTGGATCTGCTTCCCTAGTGGCAATATGATGATTTAGGACTACAACTTAAACTTTTTTCAGTCCAAGTCAGAGTACAAATTATTTGTAGACTTTTGATTTACTTTAAAAAGCTCATCTGTATTTTTTGTATTCCACTCCATAACAAATATATCTTCATTTTAATATAATTCTTACAAATCTTCTAGTAAAGTCAACTATCTTGAGGAGAGTGCCCTTATAGTCCATGTAACTACAGTGCACTGGGGAGGACCCCTGAGGAATACTCATTTCAATTTCAGGGCCTCTGAAGTAAAGGATGTCTCCAAAGTCCCTCTCTGCTTTGACATTTTACAATCTAAGTCATTACCTTCAATGCAGAAGAGCCAGTGTCCTACCCTAGTTAATGCTTAACCCCATGGTATTGTGTAAAGGAAAAGAGAGCAAGGATAGAAGGGAAAGTCAACTGAATATATCCTTTAAACTCTCCACGGCTCTGTACTCATTGGTATAAAAAAAATTCAAGGAATGGCTTAGCGAAAAGTCAGTTCCCACTCTATTACAAACAAATTGTGCGACCTTTGAATCATCTGTTACTTCTAAGATCACCTTGTCCAACCATCTCTTTGAATGGATGAGGAAACTGAGGCACAAAGACAGGATGGCCTTTGTCTGAGGTCACAGGAAGTGGCAAGGTTTGGACTAGAATCATGGCACTCTGTTACATCTAGAGAATTTGGCATACCAATTATACCAGTCATATTAAGCTCCTAGGCCTCAGTTTCCTAATTCCTAAAATGTGAAGAGAAGTCATCAGTCTGTCCCTGAGTTCTTATGCTGATGTGATGAGGCAATTAATTCAAGGAGTTTTTTGATTGATTACTTCTTGTGAAAGCCTCAGAAAGGAGAGGTGGAGATCTCTTAAGACAGATTTTCTCTTGCTACTGGTTGGTTTGGGCTATTGGGTATGTTGATAATTAAGTTAAAACTTTGTCTATTTTATTTAACAAATACTTATATAGTCTTTATTTTATGACAAGCATTGCTCCAAGTGTTTTACAAATATTAACTCAGGTAATCCTCCTGATAACCTTGTGAGGAGAGTTATAGTATCATCTCCTTTTTACAGATGAAAGAATGGAGATGCAGAGAGGTAACATAACTTGGTCAGAATCATACAGCTATTAAATGGCAGAGAATAAATTTGAACTCAAGTCATCTGCCTCAAAAGTTTATGCTGCTAACGGCTAGATATGATGTAGTCAGGTGCAACTGGTTGTGTGTAGGGTGGTGTCATAAAAAACAACAACAACAACAACAACAACAAAAACCAGCTTTGGTTTTCTTATTTCAACCCTACTCCCAGCCCAAGCTAACTTATCATGTTTAGGGAAGAGTGCTCTCTCAGCCTGGAGAGAACTCAATTAGAGCAAATGATCTTTTACTTTTAGAGCCCCTAGATGCCTCGACAAAAGTAGAGATCCAGGAAAGCTCACTTTGCTGTTGTTCATTTATATTAATAAAATAATTACTGTCTGTTATTTAAATATTATTGGGTTATTACAAGTATTAAAAATTTATTTCTTTTCATTTTGTTTGTTTACTGTCTGTTTGGGAACAGAGTGTGATTAAGCAAGCATTATTGAACATTTTTTTTTCTTTCATACTATAAATGTTAATTTGAGAGGTAACTTAGGAAACTGTCACCATTTGCCCACATGAACCCTGGGCTCATCACTTAACCTCGGTGACACTCAGTAACCAACCAGCCAGAAAGCAGCTCCTCTTGGTCCCTCAAACACAAGGCTTGTCTTTTTACAAAAGTGCAGTGTTGTAGAGCTGAAATTGACTTCTTATGTCTACCAGCTGCCACTCATTGAGACGAAGAAACAGGTCATAGGATAGAATTGCCCATGAGCCCCCAGCAAGTGGCCAATACAGGAGTATACCTAGCATAATGGAAGTCTTGTGAGGTCAGGCACTGGATTTTATTTGTTTGCAATAGTCTCCTCATTTTTGAACATAATGCTAAGCCCAAATATGGCTTAGTTGAAAATTATTGTGGATTGACTGACTGACATAATCCAAGTCTCCTGATTTCCAGGTGAGAATTCTTGTTGCTCAACCATGATTTTTTTTTCAACTATATTTTTAAGCAGCTTTGCAAATTGACATGGTCATGGAGGTCCAGGGTATGAAAGAAATCAGACTGTGAATAAGATATTTTTTTTTCTTTTAGTTAAAAATACCAAATTCTTCTACCTACCACAAGCTCCAGCTCCTTCTTGCCCCAAATAGGTTATTGTATCCAACATGGTGGGTGGCAAAAAGGATTTGGGAGTGAAGACGAGGGATAAAGGTGTGGCAATTGAGGCAGTCAAGCCAGTATTGTGTAAGTTATTTTGTGTTTCTGATTTTGTTAGTTATCTATTGCTATACAACAAATTATTCAAAACTTAGCACCTTAAAAACAAGGTACATTTATTTTTCACAATTTCTGTGGGTCAGGAAACCAGGCATGACTTAGTTGGGTGCCTCTCGGTCAGCATCTCTCATTGGCTATAATCAAAGTGTCATCTGTGATTGCAGTCATCACAACGCTTGACTGGGGTATAATCGGTTTCTAAGCTTACTCAAGTGGCCATCGGCATGATTTAGTTCTTTGTGGGCAGTTGGATTGAGGGCCCCAGTTCCTCGCTAGCTGTTTAAACAGAGGCCTCTATCAGTTTCTTGCCATGTGGGCTTCTCTATAGGGCAGCTCACAAAATAGCAGCTTGCTTCATCAGAGCAAGCAAGTGAAATTGCAAGAGAGAGTGAGCAGGGTAGCAGTTAACAATCTTTCATAACCTAATCTCAGAGTGACATCATATCACTTTTGCCGTATTTTATTTTTTAGAAGCAAGTCACTAGGTTCAGTCTATACTCAAAGGGACAGAATTACACAGGGGTATGAATACCAGGAGCTGGTGATCAATGTATGCCCTCTTAGAAGCTGTCTACCACATTGGATATTCCCAGCTGAAGTCCCTTAGCCTTGTAAAATGTAAGCACACCACGTGCCTAGAGGTAGCAAATGGCAGTGATCAGAACATTGAAGAGTTTGGTTGTAATCTCTGCTCCACAACTTACTGCATGGTCTTTGGTGACTTAATCTCTATTACCTTCACTGCCCTCACAGACAAAATAGAGATATGATACCTATCCTACAGAGTTGTGAGAATGCAATGAGATTTTGGATTCAAAAGAGCTAACAATCTAGCAAGCAAGAAAGATACAGTAATAATGGCAGTGGCGACTATGGCAGTGATAACTCATTTTCCACCAGGCTAGGAGGTATTACATGTATAGAGACTTTTACAGTTGCTTTCTAGAGACATTATTCACTTTCCTTATTTAAATAATGGCTATATCAGACTGGAGAGGGAGAAGGAAAATAAACAGGCTGGTGCCTGAAATTCCATTATCAGTGCATGTAGTTTTTTGTTTGTTTAAGGCAGCATTGCAAGTGGAAGTCCAGGAAGTATATCTGGTCTGCAGGGATATTTTCTTTAGCTTACTGAGTGTTTTAAAGGAATTTTAAAATTGAGAGATTCTGATAGAAACTGTGATTTTCAGCCTCTCTGGAAAAATTGGGCAATGTGGCAACCTTGAACTCTCATTCTCAATGGCTGGAGCTGAGTAGGCATTAGATAAGTCATATGCTCACCATAGTTCCTGCCTCTCACAACACATAAGTATATGTTCTCTTATCCAGCCTGCTGTCATCACTAACCTTACTCACCTGGTCCCTATAGCCATCTGAGTTTGTATCCCCTTGTCTAATACTTCACTCCCCACTATCTCCCCAGGAAAAAGCAGCATATCTCAGAACCTTTCCTATGCACAGCATCTGATGCAGAGTGGGGAGGGGGAACAAGATAGATGACATGTAGGGGACAGGCGAAAAGATACAAAGAAGAGAGCATGAGAGATGGCCTTTATAATTCTGTCATCCACAGCCTATTGTGTCATTTACTAGAGGACAAGCCAGGAGGGTTTAAATGGCATGCCTTGTGAATTTGGTGTGATTTTGATAATGTTGGATTTCTAAAAGTAGTGACTTTTTTTTTTCCTTTCTTTATGTTAACTGCCTATTCAGGAACAGGGTGTTTTTAAAACCTGTACAAAATCAGGCTGTGGATTCGTAAGGCATATCTCCTTCCATAGAAAATTGTCTCTTCTCTGCTGAATCTTTCACTACTAAAGACTGAGATTAACACCTTGCTCTTTTCTGGGCCCTTGCTTCTCTTAGTCATAAATTTAGAGACTTGGGCAAAGTCAGAGATTCTTAAGCTGAGAGTTCATAGCTGGGATATTCAGAGGCAAGAGAATCCCATTACATCTTACGCACAGTTACATGCATTCTTTTGCAGACAGGGTCCATATCTTTAATCAGTCTCGAAGGGACCCAGACTCCTTACAATGTAGTAAATGACATATTCATGGATTCATTCCACATTTAGTAAACATCCTCTATTCACTCATTCATTCAAAATGTAATTGGCGAGCACCTACTGTGTACAGGATTCTGTCTTAACCATTGGGGATATGTTTGTTGGAGAAATTAGAAAATAATCCCTGGTGTTTATATTTTAGCGAGGAAGGCAGAAATAAGGAGAATAAGTAGACTACATATTTTGTTAGAGAGTGGTAAGTGCTAAGCAGGAGAAAAATAAAGCAGAGCAGACTGGTAGATGTAATTTTAGATAGGATGGCCAAGGAAGACCAGAAGTCAGTGAGAGCAAGCCATGTGAATATATGAGGGAAGAAGGAATGGCAAGTGCAAAGGTCATACTGTATCTGGATTATCGAAGGAATAGCAAAGAAGCCAGCATGACTGGAGTGAGTGAGCAAGGCAAAGAGTAGCAGGAGATGTGGCCAGGGAGGTGGTGGGGGAAATCATGAAAAGTCTTGTGGACCATTGTAATAAGTTCTCAGTGCCATTGTCTATGTTGCTCTTTAAACCACCCCTGGCCTTCTGGCAGTCATTTTTGATACCTCCTCAAGCTTTCTTAGCTCTCTCCCCCAGGACCCTGATTCAGTTACTGCCTCCTCAAGGTGAGATTAGTGATGCTGTTGCTGCTTTTTTCTCCTGTCCTTTTCTTAGACCTTCTGCTCATCTTGGTTTTCTTAGAAACTCCTAAGAGTTTCTACAAAGCAAGGCCCACATTATGTATTGTTGAAATCCCAACCTCTGGCCCAGTGTTAACAAGATGTATGATTGAGAAGAAGCATTCAACTAAAGCTTGTTAAAGGAACTGAATTTGCTACCTTGAATTTGTCTCTCTGGACTTTGCAAGTACCAGCCCATCCTTCTCCTAAGCTACCACCAATTAAACTCCTATGATATGCCAAGCATGGTGCTAAGTGATCTCATTTAGCCTTCACCACAACTGCTTTTACAGATGAGATGAGAAAACTGAGGCCCAGAGAATGGGGAAAGATTTGTCTAACATCACACAGTAAGTCAATGACAGGGTGATAGGTGTTGATGCTGTGGGCCACATTAGTGGGGATGGATTTCACTCGCCTGCTGGACTAGCATTAATTCCCATGCCTAATAGCACACCTCAGCAAGATGGCTTTCAGATGTGAGGGGTGGAGCCTAGGGCCATTGCATAGACTTAAGAGAAATTTACTGCTTCAAAAACAGAAGGCAATCCCCTCTAGAGGCAGACACTCTTGGGAACTGAATACCATCTCTGTCACTGATTACCATGTGAACTTGAGCAAGTCACTTCTACTTCTCCATTTTCATCTCTGTGAATTAGGATGATGATACCTACTTGGATAGGGGGTAGTGAAGGACTGGCCAGTGGATTGTGAGGATTAAGTAAGATATATGTATACAAAATCATTTAATACCATATCTGGCACACAGTTTAGGTACTCAAAGAATGATAGTTTTCTTACGTATCAACCTTTGATTGGTCCAACTTCATTCCTGCTGGAGTTGATGGCTCCTGATATTTTCATGAACATTCTCAACTTTTTGCTCAATCTTTCTGGCTTGTGCACAAGAAGTGGGATAGTCTTGGTGACACCAGCCAAACTCCAAACTTCCTCACAGCCTCATATTATCTCTTGCACCACAAAACTTTGACAACTAGGCACAGCTGACAAAACCGCCATTGCTTTTTTATTTTTATTTTTATTTTTTTTCCTCAACTCCATGTTCTGTGTTCCTGAAGATAGGGCCCTTTTAAGAGTTCCTGAAAGGCTCTTTAGACTCCTTTTTACCTATTCTCATCATTGGCCGACTGTGAATTTGGATTAGTGATGATGGTCAACATTAATTCAATTATTTTTATTTATGTAAAATTTTATACTTGACTGAACACTTTTCCATACTTTATCTATTTTCAGCTTTTTGATAGGCCTAGGATAGGCAGGGAGAATTATTTCCATTTTGCAGATGGGGTAACTAAGACCCAACTGGAGCCTATTTCATCTCTTTATTTCCTCACCAACACCAATGTCTTGATAGCATGTATATACCCAGAGCTCTAAAGAGAGAGAAATCTGGGCCAAAGGAGTGGTAGGTTTGAGGAGGCCCTTAGTCCCCCTTCATAATCTCCATCAGCCTTCCAAAGACACCCCAAATACGCATAAATTGTACATATAATCCATGTACTTGTCCAGGTAAATGCTGCTTAAAGATAAACCTCTTAGTTCCACTTCTTCTTGCTTTCCCTAAGCCCCTTTAATAGAAATTCTGGAAACACTACTGTTAGGAAAGAATGGATAAGACTCAAAATTTACCCTCTTTTCCCCTCTTTCACTGTAGCTGGCACCCTGACACTATACACTGACTCTGACATTGTTCCTGGCAGAAAGACAGCTTCTAAGCAAACTCAGAGCAACAGCTGCAGAGGAACTCAGACAGGAATTTTTGGGCCTGCCCAGGGCAAGGGGGAGGCTCTGGTTGTGAGCAGAATACATTAGAGCCCTAGGAGGATAAAGGCCCTGCTCTCAGTCAGAACAATATTTCCGGGGAGTTGCCATGGAGGCTATCTATGTACATCCCATACCCAGGTGCCAATTATGCTAAGGGTGAGGCCCTGGCAGGCATATAATCATGGGAAAGCAGTTGCTATGAGGCAGAGAGCTGCAGGTTAGACTTAGAATGGTGTTTCAAAGCATTTAATGCCCAGTTTTCAGGGTTAGGGAGACTCAGCCTGGAAAAGTAATACAGAAGAGACCCCTTTCCCTTTTTATACTTCATTTCTCTTCCCACTCCTAACTGCAGTGACATTCCTAGAATATATGACATGGTTAATTGTCAGACATCACCTAGAAGACTTTGTCAAGCTCTGAGTTCCACACTTTAATGGAGACTCAGAAAATTAGGAACTCACACAAAGGGGAATAAGCATGAGTGAGATCCCAAAAACCTGTGAGGAACAATTGAAGGAAATGAGGCTGTTTGGCTGGAGGAAGAGAAGACTAATGGAGGTATGGCACCTGGAAGGTATCTGAAGTACTTCTTATCAGGTAAAGAGAACAACTAGGTCTGGGGAACCCCAGGAGACAGAACAAAGACCTGTGGATAGACTCCACAGGGAGCAAAAATGTCACTCAATACAAATAATAAATTTATCTCAGAGCAGTCCATGGATGAAATGGGCCATGTTCATAGGCAAAGATATCCCCATCATTCTCAAGTGTTCTGAGAGTGATCTCCCCCATCAAGTGTTTGACAAGAGGATTGAAACATGCCTGTTCAGGTATGAAATGCTGTGATTCTGTTAACTATGATCATATAGCTGCTAAGAGATTGATTAAGGGCTTAAAATCTATGCATCCTGATGACTGATGTTGCACTTTTGATCTCAAATCTTACCTTTTGATGAGGGTGGGCACACAGTTCAGCCCCAAGCTCTGGAAAAAGTAGAGATCCTGCCAAAGGAAGATTTCATCCCCATTTTCCCAAACCTCATATTCTCAACTCAGAAACATTTTCTATCATCATCTCCACCATGATGCTGCTGCCCTAGGACTCCTAAAACAATGCTCAAAGAAATAAGCTCATAGGAGACTGAATTTTCAATGTTTCTCTTGGACCCTCTGCTTGCTTTCTTTTTAGCCCATCTGATTTCTTTTCAACAGTAGCTACTACAAGGTATATGTGTCTGTGGGTTGTAGTACAGTTGTGGGAAGCAATAATTTCCCTAGTGTAAGCCGGCATGTAGGAAAGCTGGGCATCTACACTGCTCCTCAGCAGACATGCCTCACATGCACCCATTACTTGAAGAGCTTCGGTTTCACTTATTTTACTCAACAATTAATTTTCCTGATTTGGACTGGAAAGAAAAATAGGAGGAGGGGGAGAAAAAGAGAAAACAATGTAGAAAGGACTGAAGAGGAGGGGTGGTGGGGGCACTAAAACCACTGCTATGTAACCAGCCAACAGTGATACTACATGTTTATGGGCTTTGGTTGCTATGGAGACAGTTACGTAACTCCAACTGGTGGTGAAATTTCATACTGCTTGTGGTGGTGAGCGATATTTCAGTCACTTAGGGCTACTTATAAAGAGAACAAATAAAGTAGCTGAGGGGCCCTTTGTCTTGCTGGCTACAACCCGAACTAAGTTTCAGCCCTGCACGCCAGTCATTTTCCAGTTTTCTGTGTGTAGCAAAATGTTCCCAATTATTCTCTGAGTAGAACTAGGTACTTACTCCTTTCCTCAGCCCAGAATGGCTAGGTGCAAGACTCAAAGCAAAAAGAGAAAATAAATAAATAAAAAGGCCCCGTTTTGGGGTGGAAGGCCTGAGTGGAAAATTTCAGCTTGGAAAGCTTGTTTTTTGGGAAAATTATGAGTTGAGGGGAGGGCATTTATTTTTCACTAGCACAGAGTCCAAAAGCTTGGTATGTTCTCTGTGTTCAAGCTCTCTCTCTCTCTTGCTCACTCTTGCTCTCTCTCTCTCTCTCTGTCTCTCTTTTTCTCCTCTCTCTCTCACACATACACACATACACACACACACTTGAATTCGCACTCAATCTCATTCTTTCTTCTAAACACTTGTATTCACTTGCATGCTCATGTAGATTCATGTTCACACATGTTCTATGAAAAACATACACATTTGATTCCACATACAATTCACACAAAAATACACATGTGCTTGAACACATAATTTACTCATAATGTGTACTTTGGCTTGTTCACATACAACTCACTCATATATTCTCAAACACACATGTACTCTTACACACTTACATAGTAGGCTGAACCTTGTGAAACTGCCATTGTTATAGTTTTGTTTACACACAGGGACATGCTGAAAGTCTCTCACCCATACACATTATATCACTCACTCTTGCATATATCACTCACTCAGTATGGAGGCACTCTGGACCCAGAATTTTACAGTATGTAAGCTGCTGGTTTTCCATCCATGATCTCACTGGGTCCTCAGAAACCACCTTGGGAGTGGATGCAGGAATAAGGCTATTATTTCCATTACATAGGTGAACTAAAGGACAGAGTGTAAAGAACGGCCTGAGTTCACATATCAAGTACTAAGCAGAGACTGGAACCCAGATCTTTATTTTGATGCCAAATTCAGTGTTATCGCCCTTGTGGCACCTGCCAGTCATGGGAAAAGTGGAGACATTTTGGTGAAAATATTCTGCATGACGAATTGAGAATGTAAACTTTTGCCTCTGGTGAGCCATATAGGACATCAAGGCGAGGCTTTAGATGGTGTCTCTGACCCCTTTCCTGTCTCATCTAGCACTCGGGTAGAGGTCATTCCATTTAGCCAGATCAGCGTTTCCCTCTGCTTGTCTAATTCTCCTCTGCTTCCCACTCTGCCTTGCTTGTCTGGTCAGTGAGAAATGCCAGTCCCTATGACATATCTTTCATTATTGCTTATAGAGTGACAACATCTTGCCTCCATGGTGTACATAGGAGCAGGAGACTGATCACCTTCCCGGAAGCTGAAGCAACTCATCTATGCTGCCTATACTCTGGATAAATTGATAAGGAAAGTGTATTTCAGGGTCAATTGTGTTCTCAGGACAAAGATAACCAAAAGGTTTCTGGAGCAGTAGAATTCTAGAGTCAAAGTTGCCTGGAAATTTCTAATCTTAGAAGTTTCTGAGAGCCGAAGGTTTTAGGTTGAATGCTAGAGCTGAAAGTCTCTGGAGTTTGAGATTTGGATCTAAAATGTCAGAATAGAGATGAGAGAACTACGATGTATTTTGTTGTAGAGGAAGGGTGGTGCAAGGAGCTGCGTTAATTAGCCAAACTGGGCTAGCTAGCTTCTTTTTGCTTCTTCAGATATGCTGTTCATCCTCCTCCAACCTGCTCTCTGGCTCAGGAGGCTGACTTGTACTTTAACAGGTTCCAGTGTCTTCTGGCTTCCAGTTTGGTTTGCTCATGGAAAGCCCTGGCAGGAAATAGGAGGATGGGAGGAGAGTAAAGTCAGGGTCTTTACTCTCCCAGCTCCCTCCCTGTGGTGTCACCTTGAGCTCACTGCTCCTCTCAACCAAAGACTACAGTGTCTCTCAAGGCAGCCTGCTCCACAGGGATCTTGCTTTCCAAATTTCAGTAACTGCCTCCTCCCAGCCCGCCAGGCTTAAGAATGGTGACAAAGCCCACTGTGAGTACTTCACCATGCCTCGTGGTTCTTTTACACACCATTCACAACTCTGTAATTAGTCTCTTTATTAAACCCTTCTTTAATTATCCTAATTTGCATGTGCTATTTCCTTGTGGGGCCGAAGTATAAGGGAAATCTGTGGGAAGCAGATTTGTTATTGCCCCTCTGAGTTCTCGATCTAAGTTAGGGTAAAGAGGAACCTGGTTTGATTTTCCTGTGTTGGCCAAGGTGCCTTAAAATGCCCTACCCTTGTTATCCTCGGGACCTTCTCACGGTGGCCCTTTGGCAGTACTCAAGATGTTTAGCTGATTGCCTTTCTAAGTCACAAGCTCATTTATTTTGAGGGCTTTGCCTCACCTATTGTGAAAACGTGTCCTTTCTATTATTTCAGTTTGCTTTCTACTTAATGTCTCTAATAAACAGAGTCTAGGGCCTGTTCATATATTTTGACTATGAGCTCTGGAAAGGGCCCAGAAAAAAATAATTGACGAAACTGCACAGGGCTGTTTGAGGGAGGCAAGATGCTAAGGGGTTCAAATATGGGTCAGGAAACAAAGACAAAGGAAAGCCTTTCTGCTACAACTGTCAGCATTTTCATCCGAATTGCCTGAGCCTGCCCATGAAGTTAATTAGTTTTTCCCTTCTAGTGTCAGAAAGGCAGAAACAGGTCCAGAGAAGGAGAGATATTTACTTGACAAAGGTTGCACAGCAAGTCAGGGCTGGAATCAGATGAGGACTTGAGAACCTTTGGTTCCTGCTGCTAGCTACACCATTTCTACTTAGAGCTCATGTCCCTCAACTCCTTCCTTTCATCCTTATCCTTAAAGGTAGGGGTGAGGGAGGAGGACCACTTTCTTGACTTCACTCATCTCCTAGAAATCCACCAATGTCCTTGGATTATCTTTTTTTTTTTCTGTGAAAGACTGAAGAGGGCAATCTTAGACACCCTTAGCCTGGGCCTCTTTCTTCTTCCCTATTCCCAGGCACCCAATTTTCCCTACCACTGTTCATTATAATAACATCCTATTTGGACAGGAACTTCAGGGCTATTTAGATCAGACGTTTCCAAATTTCATTCTCCCAAGGTGCTTTAGGGCTACCATGGGGTTGGTTGTGCATGTGAGTATAATAATCAAGTAGGACTCCAGGGTAGAATCCCCTCCTCTTAACAGCTACTATCCCTGCCATCCCTTCAACCCTCTGTTTTTCTGTTTGTTTGTTTTTTGTTTTGTTTGTTTGTTTTTTGGTTTTGTATATTGGGCATTTTTTTAAAAAGGAATTGTTGCCTAAAAGAAACCTAAATCAGTGGTTTTTATTTACTCCAACTCCTTTGTTTTACAGGAAACTGAGGCCCAGAGAAGGAAAAGAATTTGTTCAGTCAGACAGTAAATCAGTCAGTATCAGGTTCAGTCAGGTCAGGGCTAATCAAGATTCTCTCTACGTGACCCTAATTAAACTATCATTTCGCATCAACTTCACAGCCTTCCCTGCAAGCAGTCTTTGGATGAATAGTGACAGGAACCAACACGTTATGCCCTAGAGCCTTAGAGGATATGGCTGTGAAAAGGGAGCTACCATCTTGGTGCTCATGGTGCCTGCAGGGAGAGGCCCATCCTGGGTAGCTGCTTGGCATGCTTAGGGTTGAACTGCACAAGGTTGCCACCTCTGGCCTGGCAGCCTTCCTTTCTGCATCCAAGGTTCTCAGTCTACCATGGAGGCTTCCATCCAATCAAATACATTTTCTACTTGGAATGCAAGCTTCAGCCATCCTAGCCACCACATGGTGACAGTTAGGCAGGGGTAAGAGGGATGTGTGTGTGGTTGGGGGTGGATACTGTCTTCTAGGCCACAGAAATACTTTGGCTATTGAAGTAGCAAAGTGGTAGCAGAAGCTGTGTTTGGGGCAAAGTATATTTGGGGATTTCTTATAGGTCACTGTCCACTGCCAGAGAATTACAAAATATTGCTCTCTTCTCAGGCATAAATCATTAGACAAAATGATGAGCTGGGAGGGTTACAGCAGTGGGCAATAGGAATCCCTTGCATCCTGTTTTAGCATGTAAACTGCCCTGGCCTTCTCCCAATGGGGTCTCATGTCCATGTCCTGTACCTCCTTTTCTCTCCCCTGGGTATTCCAGAAAGAAGACTCTGGGTCAGTCAATCATTTATGACTCATCTCTGAAGTGTGCTTGCATGCTGTGGAATGAGGACATTCTCAACTGTCAGAGTTGATTTTTCTGAAGCATCATTGGGCACTTGCCCAACAAAACAATCAGGCTAGAACTAGGGAAAATATTGCTGGATACTGTCTGAGGTAAAGTAGTGAGAGAGTAAAGTCCAAACTTTCATCAATTTCTTGCCCATTCTACCCTGGAGCACTACTGCTGGGTGAAGGATAACCTAGGGCTAGCTATAAAGCTTTGCCTGCTCTCTGAAATGTGGATTCTGATTCTAAGGGTGTAAAAAGTGAGGTCAAGACAAGCAAATACACTACTCTTTGTATATCAGGTTCAGCTCTCCTCAAGGATAGGAGAGGAAATTGTGAACTGACTGGTGGAGGCAATTGTGACCTGGAGAAGCAGTAATCTACCCTGAGAAAGGGCAGACAAAGACATGGGTAATGAAGGCACTTTTCAGACAAACAGGAAGACTTTGGCCAGCTCACCAAGGAATTAAATTAAACTTAGAGTAGACACTAACTTACGTATAAAATAGCACACATTGCTACGTATTAGGAAAGTAGGAAAGAAGTTTGGAAATGCAAAGAGATAATCTCAGCTGGCTGATAAAACAATTTGAATGAACTTCCTACAAACATGGAAATCGTAGACTTTGTGTGGATTGTTAGGTATGAGTAGAAGTTGTTTATGGTCTTCATAAGGGTGAAAACTCAGGATAAAAAAAGACGGCACTAGACTCAAGCTATACCTCCTTTACCAGCTTCCAAATCCTAAGTGGCTTACAATGTCCAGCCTGCTGTTGGCATTCAGCAAAGGAGATTTATTATTATGCTCATTGGATGAGACAGGCAGGAGTCATGAGTCTTGGCAGGAAAACAAGGCCAAAAGATTTGCTTTAACTAAAAGTCGTATAACTTGAAAGGTTTATTGCTGAACTGATTATGTAATGTAGCTTCGAAAGAGCACTATTTAAGATAAAGATTTGAAGCCCTCAGGCAGGTTTGGAAAGAGAGTTGGGAAAAGGCCTGAATGCATTAATAGGCCATTTAAGAACTGCCTGCCTCCTAAACCTATTTTCAGACTGTGAAGCAGGAAGGCAGTGAAGCATGGTAAAGGGCACTAATTTGAAGTCAGAAGACCTGGGCTGTGCCAATGACTCATTGTGATCTTGGGGAAGTCCTTTCCATTCTCTAGACATCAGGGTCCCATCCACATTGGGTAAAGGGATGGGGATGGGGAGCAGGAATTAGACTTGATAGTTACTAAAGATCCTTTTAGATTTGACATCTTAGGCTTAATTATAACCCCACCTTCCACACCCAGGTGTTAGGTTTCCCACAACCTCCAGGGTGCACCAAAGGACCTAACTGGACCAAACCTCAGGTGAGCAATCCTCTCTTGGTCCCTTCTCTTTTAGTCATATCCAGTTTTTCTTGGCCTACTCCAGTAGTTTTCTACTCTGGCAGTCCATTAGACTCACACAGGAAACTTTAAAAATGCCAAGACTCAGGATCCACCTCCAGAGATTCTGGCTTAAAAGCTCCCCTGGTAATTCCAATGGGCAGCCAGGGTAAAAACCACTGCCTGAGACCAACTTTCTGGCAGACTCTGTGTAGATTGCTCTAATTTCCTCAGGTTTTTTTTTTTTTTTTTTGCCTCATTTGTTATTGTCTTCAGATTTGCGCAGTGGCCGTTTGACCACTCACAAACCATACACTTCTAATGCATTTTTGACCCACGAGTTTATTATTTTAACACTCATCAGCTCTTGAAACTGTTTTCTTTGTTTTTTTTTTTTTATTATACTTTATGTTCTAGGGTACATCTGCACAATGTGCAGGTTTGTTATACATGTGCCATGTTGGTTTGCTGCACCCGCTAACTCGTCATTTACATTAGGTATTTCTCCTAATGCTATCCCTCCCCCAGACCCCCACCCCACAACAGGCCCCCGGGGTGTGATGTTCCCTGCCCTGTGTCCAAGTGTTCTCATTGTTCAATTCCTACCTATGAGTGAGAACATGTGTTGTTTGGTTTTCTGTCCTTGTGATAGTTTGCTCAGAATGATGGTTTCCAGCTGCATCCATGTCCCTGCTAAGGACTTGAACTCATCCTTTTTTATGGCTGCATAGTATTCCATGGTGTATATGTGCCACATTTTCTTAATTAAGAAACTGTTTTCTAATCACCCAAACCAGCTTCAGATCCATTTTTAGAACTTTTATCTCTAGACATTTAGGTAATTGGTGTTAAATTGATTTCTATGGTTGACTTTTAAACAACATGGGAGTTAGGGACACCAACCCTCTGTGCGGTCAAAAATTCACGTGTAAATTTTTTTTTTTTTTTTTTTTTTTTTTTTTTTTTGAGATGGAATCTCGCTTGGTCACCCAGACGACTGGAGTGCGGTGATGCAATCTCGGCTCACTTCAGCCTCCATCTCCCAGGTTCAATCGATTCTTGTGCCACAGCCTCCTGAGTAGCTGGGACTACAGGTGCGTGTGCTACCATGTCTGGCTAATGTTTTGTATTTTTAGCAGAGACGGGGTATTGCCATGTTGCCCAGGCTGGTCTCAAACTCCTGAACTCAGGCAATCTGCCCACTTCGGACTTCCAAAGTGCTAGGATTACAGACGTGAGCCACTACACTCAGCCTCAAAAATCCATGTATAACTTTTGACTTCCAAAAAACTTAACCACTAATACCCTACTGTTGACTGGAAGCCTTTCAGATAACATAAACAGTAGCTTAAAACATATTTCGTATGTTATATGTATTATATTCTGTATTCTTACAGTAAAGTAATCTAGTTAAAAGAAAATATTATTAAGAAAGTTATAAGGAAGAGGGAATATATTTACTATTTGTTAAGTGGAAGTGGATACTCATAAAGGTTTTCATCCTTGTTTTCACCTTATGTAGGCTGAGGAGGAGGAGAAAAAGGAGGCATTGGTCTTTCTGTGTCAGGGATGGCAGAGGAGGAAGGAGTAGAGGAGGTGGAAGAGGAAGCAAAAGAGGCAGGCACACACCATGTATCTTTTATTGAAAAAAATTTGCACTTAAGTGAACCTGTGCAGTTCAAGTGTGTGTTATTCAAGGGTCAACGGCTGTTGTTTATTCATGGCTTTGCAATGATAATAAAATACCTCATTCATGCGTATCATATTAATTCAGATTTTGTGCTATTTGGTGAGGGGTTGAACTTATGTTCATCTCCAAGTATCTTCATTTATTCAATTATTCAGTCATTCTTTCTGTCTTTTAAAAATCATCTTTATAAAAAATATAGTTTATGTACTATACAATTCACCCATTTAAAATGTACAGTTAAACAACTTTGGTGTATTCACAGATATGTACAACCATCACCACAGCCAAATTTAGAACATTTTCATCATGTCAAAAAGAAACCACATATCCTTTAACTATTGTCTACCTATCCACTGCATCCCACTTCACATCTCTAATCAATTGTTAATCTACTCTCTGTCTCCATAGAGTTCTTGATTATAGCATTCCACATGAATGGAATTGTATAACATGTACTCTTTTTTGACTGACTTATTTCACTTAGCATAATATTTTCAAGGTTTGTTCATGTTGAAGCATGGATCAGTATTTCATTTCTTTTTGTGGTTGAATAATATTCCATAGTATGGATATAGCACCTTTTCTTATCTGTTGAGCTGATGGACATTTGAGTTGTTTCTACCATTCAACTATCATGAATAATGCTGCGGTAGCGTTTGTGCACAAGTTTCTGTTTGGGTACACATTTTTATTTCTTTTGGCTATGTACCTAGGAGTGGAATTACTGAGTCATATGATAACTTTATCTTTAATTATTTGAGAAGCTGTCAGACTGTTTTCCAAGGTGGCTGCACCATTTTGCAGTCCTACCAGCAGTATATAAAAGTTCTAATTTCTCCATATCCTTGCTGACACTTGTTTGTTATCTGAGTTTTTCATTCTATACATCCTAGTAGGCAGGAAGTGATAGCTCATTGTGGTTTTGATTTGCATTTCCCAGGTGACTAACAATGTTTACTATCTTTTCATGTGTTTATTGGTCATTTATATATCTGTAGAGAAATGTCTACTCAGATACTTTGCCCATTTTAATTGGCATATTTGTCCTTTTATTGTTGATTTGTAAGAGTTCTTTATACATTCTAGATACATGTCACTTATCAGATATGTGGTTCAAAATTGTTTTTCATTCTTTGCTTTGTCTTTCCACTTTCTTAGTGATGTCCTTTGAAACACAAAACCTTACATTTTGATAAAGTCCAGTTTAATCACTTGGCAAATCCTTTGCCAAATCCAAAGTCATGAAGATTTACTCCTATGTTTTCTTCTAAGAGTTTTATAGATTTGGCTCTTACATTTAGGCCTTTGATCCATTTTGTGTTCCAACCTAATTCTTTTGCATGTGACTCTCCATTTGTTCCAACACCATTTGTTGAGAAGATTATTCTTTCTCCATTAAGTGGTCTTGGCACTCTTGTCAAAAATCAGTTGACCATAGATGTATCAGTTTATTCCTTTTCTCTCAATTCTGTAATATTTCATTGATCTATATGCCTATCTTTCTACTACTGCCATACTGTCTTGATTATGGTTGTTTTGTAGTAAGCTGAGAAATTGGGAAGTGTGAGTCCTCCTACTTCCTTCTTCACTTTAAAATTGTTTTGGCTATCTTGAGTCTATACAATTCCATATGAATTTTAGAACCACCTTGTCAATTTCTAAACATTACTCAATTGGGATTCTGATAGGGATTATGTTGAAACTGTAGATAAGCATAAGGAATATTTCCATTTTAACAATGTTAAGTCTTCTGAGAAATGAATGTAGAATGCTTTTTCAATATTTAGATCTTCTTTAAATTTTTTCAGTGTTTCGTAATTTTGAAAGTATAAGTTTTGTTGAATTTTGTCAAATTCATTTTCTGTGTCTACTGATATGATCGTGTTGTTTCTGTTTTTTATTCTATTGATATGATTATTACATTAATTGATCTTCAGATACTAAAGCAACCTCACAGCCTTGGAATTAATCCAACTTGGTTTATGGTATTTATTTCTTTTTTATGTTGCCAACTGTATTGGGTTCTACATTGTCGAAGATTTTTGAGTCTATATTCAGCAAGAGATATTGATCTGTAGTGTTTTGTTTTGTTTTTGTTTCTTCCTTGTGTTGTCCTAGGTTGCTTATGGTATCACTGTAATACTGGTCTCATAGAATGAGTTGGGAAGTGACCCCTCATTTTCCATTTTTGCAAGAACTTCTGAAGATTGCTATTAGTTCTTCTTTGAATGTTAATAGAATTCAGAGGTGAAGCAATCTGGGCCTTAGCTTTTTTGTGTGAGTAGTTCTTTTGATTACTGTTTCAATTTCTTCAGATGTATATGCCTATTCAGATTGTCTGTTTCTTCTTGTGTCAGTTTGCAGAAAGTAGCTTGTGTGTTTTCTTTTACAAATGTCTAAAAATAGAAGTTTAGATTATTGATTTGAGATCTTTATTTTTTCTTAATTTAGGATTTGCAGCCATAAATTCCCCTGTAAGCCCTGCTTTGGCGATGTTCCATAAGTTTTAATAGATAGTACCTTCATTTTCGTATATCTAAAAGTATTTTCTGATTTTAATTTTCATTTATTCTTTAACCTACTTTTTTATGAATGTGTTGTTTAATTTCTACATAAATTTCCCCATTAAAAAAATCCCATTCTATTTTGATCAAAGAACATACTGTGTATTATTTTATGCATTTACACTTATTGAAGTTTGTTTAATGACTTGCCATATGGTTTATCTCGGAGAATGTTCCATGTGCACATGAGAAGAATGCATATTTTGCTGTTGTTGGGTGAGTTGTTCCAGAGATGTTTGTCAGGTCTACTTGTTTTGTAGCATTTTTCAAGTCTTCCGTTTCCTTGTTGACCTTATGTCTAGATGTTTCATCTATTATTAAAAGTAGGATATTGAAGTCTTCAAACGTTCTTATTATATTGTCTTCCCCTACCTTCATTTTTATGTTTTTGCTTCATGTATTTTGGTGCTCTGTTATAAAGTGCATGTAAGTTTATAATTGTTACATATTCTTGATGGGCTAAAACTTTTCTTATAAAATGTCATTCTTTATCTCTAGTAACAGTTTTTGTTGTTATTTTAAAGTTAGTTTTGCCTGATATCAGTATAACTGCTTCAGTTTTCCAGTGGTTGCTATTTGCATGATACATATTTTTCCACTGTTTTGGTTTTAGTCTATTTGTATCTTGAAATCTAAAGTGTGTCTCACATAAAACATATATTTGGAACTTCTTTTTTGATACAGTCTGAAAATCTTTGCTTTTTTGTTTCAATTTGTCTAATGTTCACATTTATTGTTATTATATTTATAATTATGTCTGACATTTTACTTTTTATTTTCTATATGCCTCCTGTTTCTTTTTTATTGTTAATTTTTTATTTCTTCTTTATTGCTTTCTAGTATTTTAATTTCACTAATAATTTTGCACTATATTTTCAAGTTTACTTTTACTGGTTGCTCTAGAGTTTACTATATAGAGTGGTTCTCCCTTATCCACAGTTTCTCTTTCTGTAGTTTCAGTTACCTGTGGTCAACCATTGTCCAAAAATAGATAGGTGAAGCAAAATAAGATACTTTGAGAAAGAAAGAGAACACATTCATGTAACTTTCATTATGGTGCATTGTTATAATTATTCTATTTTATTATTAGTTATTGTTAATTTCTTACTTTAATTTATAAATTAAATTTTATCTTTGGTAAGTATGTATAGGAAAAAATTTATAGTATATATAGGGTTTGGTAATATATTCAGTTTCACGTATGCACTGGGGGTCCTGAAACATATTCCCCACAGATAAGGGGAAACTACTCTATATCTTAACTCAGCAGAATCAGCTTCAGATTTATACTTTCCTGATGCTGTTAATATGTACAAATATTACTCCTGTATAGCTCTATTACATTTTACCCTTTCGTGGTATTATTATTGTACATATTACATCTATTAATGTTATGAATCCAACAGTATATTTTTAAAATTATCACTTTATCATCACTTTTTGTTTTCTTAGCTCATTACAGCTGTGCTTTTATTTACCTCCTTTGTGCTGTTATAAGCAAATATATTATATGCATATATTACATTTATATTTTATAGGCCCAACAATATATTGTATGCAGATTATTTTGTATAATTGCTTTTTAAATTCAACAAAACAAAAAAGAAGAAAATACACATTTATAGCATCTTTTACAATGATGTAATTACCTTTACCTCTGCTCTTTGTTTGTTCATGTGAATTTAAATTACCATCTGGAATCACTTGCTTTCAGCCTTAGGAATTTTCTTTAGTGCTTCTTATAAGGTAAGCCTACTAGCAACAAATTCTCTCAGTTTTTCTTTATGTGGGGCAGTCTTTTTTATTATTATAGCTTTGCAGGATATGAAATATTTAATTGACAAGTTTTTTTCTTCTAGTGCTTTGAACACGTTATCTCATGGCCTTCATTGTTTCTGTTGAGAAGCCAGCTTTTAATCTTTTGGGGGTTCCTTCGAAAGTGACGTGTCCTTTTTCTCCTGCTTCTTCCAAGATTTTTTTTCCATCTTTGACTTCCAGCACTGTGCTGCTATGTCTACTTGAGAGTCTCTGAATTTATCCTACTTGGAGTTTCTTGAGCTTCCTGAATGGGTAGGTTATTGTTTTTCAATAAATCTGAAAATAATTCAGTTATTATAGCTTCAAATATTTGTGGTTTCTTCTTTATCTTTTTCTTCCTTTTCTGGTACCCCCATTATATTTCTTAACCACTTAGGGGAGATTTATTTAACAGCAAATTTATATACAATTTAATTAAATTGATTAGTTAATTCGAATTCACTTATTTCTGGTTATTAAGAGCTAACCCATAAAATCCACATTTGGCAGCTCTTCACTCAGCTCTTTAACTTTTCCATATATACAAGCATAAATGTTATAGCAAAGGAGATAATTATTCAAAAATAATGATTTTTGAAATCAATCAGAACCTTTGGGGACACTTAACCTGACAATAATAATTGTCCTCAAGAATCCAGGATATATGGTTTCTACAGGTATGGCAAATTTGAGCTCTCGCCCAAGAGTCAGAAGACCTAAGTTATAGTGCCAGTTCAACTGTAAACTGACTTGTGAAATCTTGAGCTAGTCCCTCTTCTGCAAGGCTCTGTGGCTTTATCCTCATAATGGTCTACTGACCAATAGTTGTTTACAGAGGTCTATCAAGTAATCCATAGGTAGTGTGATGGTTTCAGAGGAAAAAGCAATGAAAAAATTAGTGTACATAACTTTTATAAATTTAAATTTTAACTGTTATTTTTTACAGAAATTTCATTTTTTCTTAATGTAGATTGCATTTTTAAAAGTATAAAGTTGCTAATGTGATGTAAAAAGGGTGATAATGGCTAGCTTACATTTTTTCTCTGAAACATTTTTAGATTATCTGATTATTATTGCTTGTCCCAATTATCTATTGTTGCATAACAAACTACCCCAACACTTAGTGGCTTAAAGCAAAACCTATTTTATTATATCTCATAATTTGGGGGGTCAAGAATTTGGGCAGGGCTCAGCTGAAAAATTGTTTCACACTGTATAGACTGGAGTCACCTGGTGTTATTCAGCTGACATCTGGGTTAGTCTGGAGATTCCAAATGGCTTCACTGACATGCCTGAAGTGTTAGTGAGAACAACTACAAAGATGAGCTTAAATAACACACTCTTCCTTTCCATAGTGTCTTGTGGCCTTTCTGAATAATCTCTGTAGCAGAATAGTTAAACCTCTTACATGGTGTTATAGGTTGAATTGCATTCCCATAAAAGTTACATTGAAGTCCTAATCCCAGGAACCTCAAAATGTGACCTCATTTGAAAATAGGATTGTTGCAGATATTTAAGATAGTTAAGATAAATTCATACTGGAGTAATGTGGGCCCTATTCTAATATGACTATCCTTATATAAAAAGGAGAAGAGACTCAGAAACAGAGACACACCAGCAAAACTCCCTGGATAAAGGAGAAAAACATTGGAGTGATGTATCTGCAAGCCAAGAAATGCTAAGAACTACTGACAACACCAGAAGCTAGAGAAACTCATGGAGTAAATTCTGCCCTAGGACTTTAAGAGGGAAAGCATGGTCCTGTCAACACCTCAATTTAGGATTTCTAGCCTCCAGAATTGTGAGAGAATAATTTTATGTTTTATTAAAGTCAAACAGTTTGTACTACTTTGTTATAGCAGCCCTAGGAAACTACTACATCTGGCATCTCAGTGTTCCAAGACCAAGTGATCTAAGAGACAGTAAGTGGAATCTGACAGTCTCTTAAGGACTGGGACTGGATACTGGAATAGTGACATTCCCAAATATATTCAACTGGTCAGTAGCTACAGAGCTTTTTTTCCCAGATTCAAGGAGAGAAGACATAGACCCAATCTCCTCATAGGAGGAATATTTTTAAAATTGCAGATATTTTCAATCTACCATAGAGTTTGTTGTTTAAACTTACATTTGTTTGCTGTTATCTTTCCGTTTCATGATAGCCACAATTCACAAAAGTGTCTGTCATATCAGACAAGTGGTACTCTCACAGTGCAATCAGAAAACAACTAAATTCTTTTTCAGCTCTGTCAAAAGGAACCTATTGTGTCAAGGTAGTTCTTTACTTGGTATTGCAATAAGTATTGAGCAGGTGTCATAGCTTATCTGCTGTCCCTTAAATTATAAAAAGTCTTGCTCACTTTCAGTTACAAGAATAGTCTCATTTAATAATTAATATGCCCATTCCAGTATAATAATAAAAAAATCTGACTTTATTCAAAATTAACATTCTCCCTTCACCCAGCTCTTGTGTGCTTTAGGCTGGCTGCTTATAGTAGTAAAAGAGAGCCATGACTATCATCTCTGGGTTTCCATCATGTCCTTATAGCCCATCTCTTCCCTCACTAAATTACCTCCAGTTTCTCCAGGGTTGGGAGATAAGGTAGACAGGAAAGAAAAATAAAAAGAAGAATGCTACATATGGCTTTGCAGGTGCTGCATTGTACATCTTGCCCTATCATTCATGATTACCCTGGTATGGGGCAGGAAAGACCCAACTGAAAGAACCAACTTCATTGACACAGGCTTAATCTGGCATTTATTTTCTTTTTCAGGGCAAATATTTAAGATTGACTCTCTTGGATTAAACCCACTACCCTTCCTCACCTCAAGCCTCTAAGAATATTCTTTTCCTTCAATTCAAGTCTAGTGAGAAGTGATTCAAGGAGGACATATAGAGTGCCTTAATATTTGGTCACTGGGACTTAAAGAACACCGTGGACATTTGAGAGGCTTGTTACAACAGTCTGTGATGACAGAGTAAAAGAGTGGGTATGGTAAGCAATTGCTATTACACCAGCCAGCAGGTCAGAGGTAAAGCTATTGAAAATTTGAGTCAATGAGTGAAATTTGAACACTGTATGGAAATTTGATGGCATTAAGGAAATTTTGTTAATTGTTTTTGTAATAATGTTATTTTGGTTGTGTTGTTTTTAATTCCTTGCCTTTAGAGACACATTCTGAAGAATTTACAAGTTAATCAGATTTCTAAAATAAATAAATATATATATGAACAATTTATGGACCAAATACAGAACCCATGATAGAAATGTTGGCCTGAAGTTATTCATAAAGTAATCCTTTTTGAGAGGATTTTTGCTGGAGAAAAAGGCAAGAAGAGAAAGAAGCTGAAGATGTATCACTGAATGAGAGAAGTTTGAAAGTGCCGGACAAGCCAGATACACCACTGCATGAGAAGCCCATCAAAGTGCCTATGAGAGAAAAATGGTTGTAAAAACATGGTCAAAGAAAATCAATAAAAGACTGATGGATGGATCAAGTTGTCAAGTAAGACCTTTCTTACCACTTCTCCCTTCTGCCAACAGAGAAAAAGCAAATCAATGTTTCAAAATATTTCACTAAAATGCAAAATTGCATAGTAGATAGAATAATGGTCCTTCAAAGATGCCTACTCTCTAATCTCTGGAATCTGTGACTGGATTATGTTAAATGGTGAGGGAGGGGTTAAAGTTGTGGATGAAATTAAACTTATTAATCAATTGACATTGAGACATACAGTGTCCTGGATTATCTCAGAGGGCCCAGTGTAATAATAAGGGCTCTTATAAGTGGAAGACGCAGGCAGAAAGGAGAGAACTAGAGAGATGGCAGCTTAAGAAGGATTAGGTCTGATGTTGTCGGCTGTGAAGATGGAGAAAGAGGACCATGAGACAACAAATGCTGGCAGCCTTTAGAAGATGGAGTGGGTAGGAATAAAGATTCTTCCCTAGAGGCTACAGGACTATAGAAAAGGACTCAGCCCTGCTGACATCTTAATTTTATCCTGGCAAGACACATTTCAGATTTCTGACCTCCAGAACTGTAAGATAATAAGTTTGTATTGTTTTAACCCACCAAGTGCGTAATACCTTTTTAGCAGTAATAGGAAACTAACACAAGTACTAATGCAAACAGTACTATAAAATTTTCAGCTCAGTATAATGCCACTGTCCTGCAGATCCCAGAAAGGTAGATCCACCCACAGCTTGCACTGTGCACCTGGAAAAGCCACAGGCACTCAATGCCAGCCTGTGAAATGAGTTGTGAGGGCTTTACCCTGCGGAGCCACAGATTCGGAGGTACCCAAATCCTTGGGAGGTCGTCCCTTGTGTCACTGTGGCTGGATTTGAGACACGGAGTCAAAAAATTATTTTGGAGCTTTAAGATGTAATAACTGCCCTGATGGGTTTCAGACTTGCATGGGGCTGTAACCCCTTTGTTTTGGTCCATTTCTCCTTTTGGAAATGGAGTATTTACCCAATGTGTAAACTCCCATTGTATCTTGGAAGAAACTAACTTGTTTCTTATTTTACAGGCTCATAGGCAGAAGGGACTTGCCTTATCGCAGATGAGACTTTGGACTTGAACTGTTGAGTTAATGCTGGAATGAGTTAAGACTTTGGGAGATTTTTGGGAAGGCACGATTGTGTTTTGGAACGTGAGATGGGCTTTAGATTTGAGAGGTGCCAGGGGTGGAATGATATAATTTGGCTCT
>NW_012101275.1:226184-248302 GCF_000951045.1 Mandrillus leucophaeus | reverse complement strand
CCAGGATGGTCTCGATCTCCTGACCTCGTGATCCGCCCGTCTCGGCCTCCCAAAGTGCTGGGATTACAGGCTTGAGCCACTGCGCCCGGCCTCCTCATCCAAATCTTATGTTGAATTATGATCCTGAGTGTTGGAGGTGAGACCTGGTAGAAGGTGATTGGATCATGGGAGTAGTTTCTAATGGTTTAGCATCATCTCCCTAGTGCTGTCTTGTGAAATAGTTCTCACCAGATCTGGTTGTTAGAAAGTGTGTAGCACTTCCCCCTTCACTCTGTACCTCTCGTGCTCTGCCATGGTAAGATGTGCTTGCTTCCCCTTCGTCTTCCACCATGATTGTAAGTTTCCTGAGGCCTCCCAGCCATGTTTCCTATACAACCTGTGGAACTGTGAGTCAATTAAACCTCTTTTCTTCATACATTTCCCAGTCTCAGGTAGTTCTTTATAGCAATGTGAAAACGGACTAATACAATTAAGAATGATAAACTGGTATATAAGTAGCTCCATCATCTAGATATTTACTTTTAAGTAATACTCAATGGTTTTTACTACTTATTAGAGAAAGAAGAACATGAAAAATTGTTTTCAGAAATGAATGAATTACTCAATTCATCTCAATATCCCTTGTTAAAACATTCAGCTTTCATCTGATGCTGCCCTGACAGTGAGAAATCTCTCCATAAAATTTGGGTTTATGTTCATTAAAATCCTCAGAAATGTCTAAAATAATGACTAAATAATTGGTGTTGCTTTCCTGTTAATTATGTAATTATTATGTATTCTTGTTAATTACATAAGTAACATAATTAACAAGAATGATAGTATAAACTCATAATTACAATGAGTTTGTATTTTCTAATTTGGCAGAAATAAAGACTAATATGTATGCATAAAGCTATTCATTATCAAACCAGATATACTTTGGTTTAAGACTGTGAACAATTTCACCTTTCTCATTTATGTTAAATACTTATTCTTAATTTTAAAATTGAATTTTACTTTGATTGCTAAAAGCTGTAATCAATTGAAAAGTGTTTGTTCATGTCCTTTTCCTACTTTTTAATGAAGTTGATTGTTTTTTGCTTGTAAATTTGTTTAAGTTTCTTATAGATTCTGGGTATTAGACTTTTGCCAGAAGCGTAGTTTGCAAATACTTTCTCACATCCTATAGACATACATGTAGCCAAGAAGCATATGAAAAAATGCTGAACATCACTAATCATTAGAGAAATGTAAAACAAAACTACAGTGAGTTACCATCTCACACAAGTCTGAATGGCTACTATTTAAAAATAAAAATGAAAAATAACAG
This sequence comes from Mandrillus leucophaeus, assembly GCF_000951045.1. Classification (NCBI taxonomy): domain Eukaryota; kingdom Metazoa; phylum Chordata; class Mammalia; order Primates; family Cercopithecidae; genus Mandrillus; species Mandrillus leucophaeus. The sequence goes on along the minus strand of NW_012101275.1, from coordinate 246,993 downwards.
ATGCTGACAAGGTTATAGAGAAAAGAGAACACTTACACAATGCTGATTTGAGTGTAAATTACTTCAACCATTGGAGAAAACAGTGTGTTAATTCCTCGAATAACAGAATTACTAAAAATAGAAATACTATTCAACCTAGCAATCCCATTATTGGATATATACCCAATGGAATATAAAGTCTTCTACCATAAGGACACATGCATGACTATGCTTATTGCAGCACTATTGACAATAACAAAGACATGGAATCAACATAAATGCCCATCAATAGAAGAGTGGTTAAAAAAATGCAGTCCATATACACCATAGAATACTATGGGGATCTTAAAAAAGAATTAGATCATGTTTTCTTGTTGCGGTTTTTTTTTTCCCCCCCAGCAACGTGAATGGAGCTGGATACCATTATTCCCAGCAAACTAGTTCGGGAAGAGAACACTAAATAATGCATGTTATCACTTATAAGTGGGAGATAAGTAATGAGAACACATGGACGCAAAGAGGGGGTCAACAGACACTGAGACCTATCTGAGGCTGGATGGTGGAACGAGGAAGAGGATCAGAAAAATACCTATCGGGTACTATGCTTAGTACCTGGGTGACAAAATAACCTGTACTCCAAACCCCCGTAACACAAGTTTACCTATATAGCAAGCCTGCATATGTACCCCTGAACCTAAAATAAATGTTAAAAGAAAAAATAAAATAAAATAAAATTTTGCAATCAGTCTTTTAAAAACAACATGTATGGATACCAACTGCAAATCAGTGTGCTGAAAATTTCATAAATACTAGACTACATGATTGCTAAAGTTTTTTTGCACTTCTAATACTAATATTTCATCCAAAAATATTCTAACTGTATTAGAGCCAGTTTTAACTACTAAAACAAATTCTAAAATATGTAACAGATTTTCTTTGCCTCTTAGAATCTCAATCTACAGAATAAAGCAGGTCAAGTTACAATTTTATATTTTTATGACATTCAAGAGAGTTTTTAATATAGGCTAAACATGTACCTTTTTCGAACTCAAAAAGTGAATCCTTCTCAATCTTTTCCACATCATGGATTTATAAAAATTACAACATCTGGATGGCACGCCGAGATAAAGAAAATATGTTGTTTGAAGCCAGAAACAATTAGCCCAGAGGGATCAGTTTGCCACAGGACCCTCTAGGTGTCCTCAAGAGCTAAGTCTTCTTATCTATACATAGCAATATCTTAGTAAAACTGAAAACTATGTATGGCACTCCTGTTAGGAAACTCTCATGTATGGATTAAGCATGCATTTGATTTTTAGAATTAGAAAGATTGGGTTTGAGGCTGTTCCCCCTTGGCCTTTATTGTAAGAATAGTAGAGAATAGCTTTTGAAAGTTAAACAATGAGTAATAAGATGTGAATTATGCTTAAAAACAAACAAAAAAATATGAACACGGTGTGGAAGATGAACTACTTAATTTATATTGAGTTATTTAATTTATCTAACTTTCAGTTTTCTCACCTACAAAATGGAATAATAATTACCTCATAGAATTTTAAAGAAATAGTGCATGCATTTATTAAATTTTGTAACACGTATGCATTAAGAGACAAGTCACTGAGCTTGGCATTGGGAATAAAGTAGTAATAAGGCAGACATCGTTTATATAATTTACAATTATCAGAAAAGGTAGATATTAAACAAATAATTACAAATGCACTGAGTACTACAAAAAAGGTACAGATTGAATTTGCTACAGTTGGTATGTTCTGAGGATGGGTGGAAAATCAGGACACATCCTGAATAAATAATACATTTACTAATTCTCAGAATTCACAAGCTATTTGAGCTTTGGAAATTTATGTCTTTTCCAATAGCTCAAGAAGTTTCTTGTATGTCATGTTGAAAACCTTTGGCATTATCCTAAGAATAATACGACCAAGTTAGCTTCCTGGGAAAAATATAAAAAATTTTTGAAGAAGATAATAAGAATTATAATAATAATGAACATGAGGTGGAAGATGCTGTTCCCAGTTGTCAGATTGTCTGGGAAATAATATTCAAAATCCAAAACAGTAGTTTTCCAACTTCACTTCTAATATTTATCAACTGGTGTAGGTTCACTTATCACTTCTTTTTGTAACACTAAGTGCACTTAAATTTATTTCCCCAGTGTCCATCCTCTCTGATAGACTGTTGCATTTGTTAAGTCATGGTACGTCAGGATAATCTTCTTTATGCTCAAGATATAATACCCTCAGAGATTTTCATAGAGTAAATATTAGATGAGGGCAAAGGCATTTGAATTTTGAACAAGACTTTTAGATGATTCTAATATAGCACTAGTCCATAGACAGATTTTTTAAAAATGTAATCAAAATAATAACAAAAAGCACACCCATTATCCCACAGTCCAAACCAAAAATTATGACATAAATGAAAAAGTGATGTAATCCTCTTCTATCTCATCTTTCTATTTTCCTTCAGGTCTATTATTCTGAATTTTACATTTATCACTTCCATGATAATTAAGTGTTTTATCAGTCTTATATTTTAGTCTTAATGACATATTCTTTACTTTCTTGAGATACAATCACACAGTATAAAATCTACTCATTGAAAGTATGTGATAATAAATTCCATGGTTTTTAACATATTCAGAGTTGTGCAACCATCATCTCAATATAAGAATATTTTGATCTCCCCTTAAACACACACACACACACACACACACACACACACACACACACACACACACAAGTAGTCAATAATTATCCCAGGCCCAACTTAAAGTCACCAGTAAGCTATATTATGCCTCTATAAATGTACCTATTTTAGATATTTCATATAAATGGAATTATACAATTTGCAATCATTTGTGATTGGCTTCTTTCATTTTAGTGTATGTATTTTTAAAAAGACATTTATTCAGTGTCATGATCGGACTATTACATTTAGCAATCAACAGCATGGCTGCAAAACAAAATCCACTACATTAAAACGCTTTGTTGGAATGCTTTACACTTTCTACAGAACAGAAACTAAAACAACCTGTTATACAATTAGTCACAAATACAACCTTTGAGTTTTTTGCCCATAACATTATTTTTGTCTAAAGCATGTCTTCTTTGTAGCATCTAGGCCCTGCCACCACTGTGCTTGGCTGAAAATAATTTTTTATTGACACATATTTTATATGGTAATACATGCGAGTATTTCTTACATGCATTGAATGTGCAATTATCACATTAGTGTATTTGGGGTATCTATCCACTGGAGTATTGATCCTTTCTATGTACTGGAAATATTTTAAGTCATCTCTTCTAGCTACTTTGAAATATATAATATATTGTTACTACCTGTAGTCAGCCTACTCTGCTTTTGAACGTTAGAACTTATTTCTTTTATGTAAGTGTATATTTTTACCCATTAACAAACATCTCTTCAACTCTCCTCCCATCCATACATCCTTCGCAGGATCTAATATCTATCATTTTATTCTCCACCTCCATGAGATCAACAATTTTAGCTTCTGCCTATGAATATAACATGAAGTCAGGTAGTGTTATACCTCCAAGCTTTGTTCTTTTTGCTCAGGATTGCTTTGGCTATTAGGGCTCATTTTTGAATTCCTGCAAATGTTATGATAACTTTTTCTAACTCCAAAAAGGTGACCTTGGCATTTTGCTAGTCATTCATTGAATCTGTAGATTTCTTTGGGCAGTGTGGTCACTTAACAATATTAATTCTTCAGATTCACAAGCATGGAATATCTTTTCATTTGTTAGTGCCCTCTTCAACTTGTCTCACCAATGCTTTCTAGTTTTCCTTGTAGATATGTTTGACCTCCTTGGTTAAATTTATTTGTAGGGTTTTTTTTTTTTTTTTTTTTTTTGGTAGCTATTGTAAATGGGATTGCGTTCTGGAATTCTTTTTTGGCTAATCCATTACTGGTGTGTAGAAATGCTACTGACTTATGTTTATTTTGTATCCCGCATTATTACTGAATTTATTTTTCAGATCTAAGATTTTGGGGTGGGGTCTTTAGGCAAACACACACAAACACACACACACACACACACACACACACACACATATATGATCATGTCATTGGCCAAAACAATTTGACTTCTCATTTCCAGTTTGAATGCCTTTTAATTTTTTCTCCTGCCTGATTTTTCTGGCTGGGACTTCCAGTGCTTTATGGAATAAGAGTGGTGACAGTGGGCATTCTTGTCTTATTCCAGTTGTTAGAAGAAAGACTTTCAGCTTTTCCCCATTTAGAATGGTCTTAGCTGTGGGTTTCTTATATATGGCCTTTATTGTTGAGGTATACTCCTTCTATGCCTAGTTTGTTGAGAGTTTTTAATCATGAGGAGATGATGAATTTCATCAAATGGTTTTTCTACATTAGTTGAGGTGATCATAAGGTTTTTGTCTTTAATTATGTTAATGTGATGTATCACATTGATTTGTGTATGTTGAGCTATCTTGGCATTCTTAAGATAAATCCCACTTGATCATGATATATTATTTTTTGATGTGCTGTTGAATTTAGTTTGTCAGTATTTTGTTGATAATTTTTGCATTTGTGTTTATTAGAGATATTGGTCTCCAGTTTTCTTTTTTTATTGTTGCATCTTTGTCTGGTTTTTATATCAGAGTAATGCTGGCCTTTTAGAATAAGTTAGAGAAAATTTCTTTCAGAGTAATGCTGGCCTTTTAGAATAAGTTAGAGAAAATTTCTTCCTCTTCAAATTTTGGAATAGTTTGAGAATTGTGTTACTTCTTCTTTGAAAATTTGGTAGACTTTGGCAGTGAAGTCATTCAGTTTCTGCTTTGAGCTCATTACTTGTTATTAGTCTGTTCAGGTTTTCAATTTCTTCTTGATCCAATCTTGATAGATCATATATTTCCAGGAATTTATCAATTTTCTCTACATTTTACAGTTTGTTAGTGTACAGTTGTTTATAGTAGTCTGTGCTGAACTTTTGTATTTCTTTGGTATCAGTTGTGAAGTTTCTATTTTCATTTCTGATTTGTTTATTTGAGTCTTCTCTCTTTACTTTTTGGTTAATCTAGCAAGTGGTGCATTATATTACCTTTTCACACACAAACAGTATTTCATTTTATTAATCTTTTTACTGTTTTTCTCATCTTTATTTTGTTGATTTATGCTCCGACCTATATTTCTTTCCATCTACTAATTTGGGGTTTAGTTTGTCTTTGTTTCTTCTTTTAATTTTTTTAATTTTTAATTTTTGTGGTGTATATATTTTTGGCATACATGAGATGCTTTTATATAGGCATGCAACGTGAAACAAGTACATCAAGGAGAATGAAATATCCATCTCCTTGTTCATCCTTTGGGCTATCCTATAGAGAATGGGATACATATTTGAGGGGTATTTATTACCTTCAAACATATATCATTTGAGTTATAAAAAATCCATTTACAATCTTTATTTTTTTATTTATTTTTGATTTTCATAGGTTTTTGGGGAACAGGTGGTGTTTGGTTGCATGAGTAAATTCGCTAGTGGTTACTCGTGAAATTTTGGTGCATCCATCACTCAAACAGTATACACTGTACCCAATTTGTGTTCTTTTATTTCCCTATACTTTTTATCCTATAATGTACAATCAAATTATTATTGATTATAGTCCCCCTGTTTTATTATTCAAATAGTAGATTTCGTCCATTCTTTCTCATTATATTGTGTGCCTATTAACCATCCCTACCTCCTCCACAGCCCCCACTACCCTTCCCAGCGTCTGGTAACCATCTTTCTACTGTCTAAGTCCATGAGTTTAATTTATTTTATTTCTAGATCTCACAAATAAGTAAGAACATGCAATGTTTGTCTTTCTGTGCCTAGCTTATTTCATTCAACATAATTATCTCCAGTTCCATCTATGTTTTTACAAATGACTGGATCTTCATTTTTTCTCATGGCTGAATAGTACTCCATTGTGTATGCGTACACTTTTTTTTATACATTCATCTGGTTATGGACACTTAGGTTGTTGTCAAATCTTAGCTATTGTAAACAGTGCTGCAATAAATATAGGAGTGCAGCTATCTCTTCAATATACTGATTTCCTTCTTCTTTAAGGTAAATACCCAGCAGTTAAACTGTTGAGTCATATGATAGCTCTATTTTTAGTTTTTGGATTGTTGAATCACATGGTATCTCTATTTTTAGTTTTTTTTGAGGAAACTCCTAAATGTTCTCTATAGTGGTTGTAGTAATTTACATTTTCACTAACAGTGTATGAAGGTTCCCTTTTCTCCATATCCTTGCCAGCATTTTCTTTTGCCTGTCTTTTCAATATTAGCCATTTTTAATGGGGTGTGAGATGATCTTATTGAAGTTCTATTTTGCATTTATCTGATGATCAATGATGTTGAGCATTTTATGTACCTGTTTGCCATTTTTATGACTATTTTCGAAAATGTCTGTTCAAATCTTTTGGCATTTTCTGATTGGATGATTAAATTCTAAGAGAGTTGTTTGAGCTCCTTATATTCTGGTTATTAATCTCTTGTCAGGTGGATATTTTGCAAATATTTGCTTCAATTTGGGGGTTGTCTTTTCAGTTTGTTTATAATATCTTTTCCTGTGCAGAAATTTTTTAATTTGATGTGATCCCAATTTTTTGCTTGTTTGTTTTTTGGGGGTTGCCTGTGCTTGTGACGTGTGGGGTATTTCTCAGGTAATACTTGCTTGGACCAATGTCCTGGAGATTTTCTCCAATGTTCTCTTGTAGTGGTTTCATAATTTGAGGTCTTAGATTTAATCCATTTTGATTTTATTATTGAATAGGTGAGAGATATTGGTGTTGTTTCATCCTTCTGCATGTGGTTATCCAATTTTCCCAGAACAATTAATTGAAGAGACTGTCTTTTCCCCAGTATATGTTTTTGGTACTTTCATTGAAAATGAGGTCACTGTAGGTGTGTGAATTTTTTTCTGGGTTCTCTGTTCTGTTCCATTTGTCTGTGTCTGTTTTTATGTCAGTATCATGCTGTTTTAGTTACTATAGCTCTGTAGTGTAATTTGAAGTCAGGTAATGTGATTTCTCTAATTTTGTTCGTTTTGCTTAGGATAGCTTTGGCTCTTCCATGCTATTTTTGGTTCCACATACATTTTAGGATTCTTTTTTTCTATTTCTGTGAATAATGTCATCGGGATTTTGATAAGGATTGCATTGAATCTGTAGATCATTTGAGTTGTACAAACATTTTAACAATATTGATTCTTCCAATTCATGAACATGAAATACTTTGCCATTTTTTTGTGTCCTCTTTAATTTCTTTCATCAGTGTTTCATCGTTTTTATGATAGAGATTTTCTACTTCCTTCTTGTCTTCCTTCAGTGAGGGTGATTTTCTCTGGTGATATGACTTAATTTCTTGCTTTTTACTTTTTGTGTATCATTATATGGTTTCTGGTTTGAGGCTACCATTAGGACTGCAAATATTATCTTAGAATCTATTACTGTAACCTAATAACAACCTAATAATAACAATAAACAAGCAAAATGAAAACTAATAAAAACTCCACAACTTAACTTTGCTCCTCTGGTCTCCAACTTTTTCTTGTTTTTGTTTATATCTTATTGTACTATTTCCTGATAAGTTGTAGTTATAATTTTTGTTTGGTTTATTGTTTAGTCTTAATACATAATATAATAGTAGCTTACACAGCACAGTTAATGTTACAATAGTCTGTTTTTCTATATTGCTACTATTATCAGTGAATTTTATACCTTTAGATGACTGGTTATTGATCTTAATGTATTTTTCTTTCTGAGTAAAATGCTCCCTTTAGTATTTCTTGTAGGACAGCTTTGGTGTTGATAAAATCCCTTAGCTTTTGTTTGTCTGCAAAAGTCTTTACTTTCCTTTTATGTTTAAAGGTTATTTTCATTAAGTATAGTATCCTACGGAAAAAGTCTTTTTACTTTAGGACTTTAAATATGTCATGCCACTCTTTCCTGGCCTGTAAGGTTTCCACTGAGAAGTCTGCAGCCACACTTATTGGAGCTTCTTTGTATGTTATTTGTTTCTTTTCTCTTGTTGCTTTTAAAATTCTTTCTTTATTCTTGACCTTTGGGAGTTTGATTATTGAATGTCTTGAAGTAATCTTCTTTGGGTTAAATCTGCTTGCTTTTCTATAGCCTTTCTGTACTTGGATATTGATATCTTTCTCTAGGTTTGGGAACTTCTCTGTTATTATTCTGTTAACAAACTTTCTACTACTATTTCTTTCTCTACCTCCTCTTAATGCCTATAACCCTCTTAGATTTGCTCTTTTGAGGCTATTTTCTAGAGCTTGTAGGCAAGTTTCATTGTTTTCTTGTCTTTTTTTGTCTCCTCTGATTCTGTATTTTCTTATTTATTTATTCATTTGTGGAGTTTTGCTCTTTTTCCCAGGCTGGAGAGCAATGGTGCAATTTTGGCTCACTGCAACCTCCACTTCCTGGGTTCAAGTAATTTTCCTGCCTCAGCCTCCTGAGTAGCTGGGATTAAAGTTGCCCACCACCACGCCCAGCTAATTTTTTTTTTTTTTTTTTTTTTTTTTTTTTGTATTTTTAGTAGAGACTGGGTTTCACCGTGTTGGCCAGACTGATCTTGAACTCCTGACCTTAGGTGATCCACCCTTCCTCGACCTACCAAAGTGCTGGGATTACCGGTGTAAGCCACCACGCATGGGCAGACTGTGTATATTCAAATAGCCTGTCCTCAAGCTCACTAATTCTTTTCTCTGCTTGATCAATTCTGCTCTTAAAATACAGTGATGCATTCCTCAGTATACTAATTGCATTTTCAGCTCCAGAATTTCCGCTTGATTCTTTTTAATTATTTCAATCTTTTTGTTCATTTGATCACGTTAGAATTCTGATTTGCTTCTCTGTGTTATCTTGAATTTATTTGAGTTTTCTCAACACAGCTATGTTGAGCTCTGTCTGAAAGATCACATATCTCTGTTTCTCCATGATTAGTCCCTGGTGCCTTATTTGTTTCATTTGGTGAGGTCATGTTTTCCTGGATGGTTTTGATGCTAGTAGATTTTTGTTGTTGTTGCTGTTGTTGTTGTTGTTGTTTCTGGGCATTTAAGAGTTAAGTATTTATTGCATTCTTTATTGTCAGGGTTTATTCGTACTCATCCTTCACGAGAATACTTTCCAGATATTCAAAGTACTTGGATGTTGTGATCTGAGCTGTGTCTACTTTAGAGGGCACCCCAAGCCCAGTAAGTCTGTGGCTCTTGGAGACTCATAGAGGTACTGCCTTCATGGTTCTGAATAAGATCCAAAATTCTCTGGATTACCAGGCAGAGATCCTTGTTCTCTTTCCTTACTTTCTTCCAAACAAAGAAAGTATCTCTATCTCTGTCTGAGCACTTATAGCTGGGTATCAAGTAGCATAAGCACCCCTGGGGCTTCCACCACTATGACTGTGTTGAGTCATACCCAAAGCCAACACAGCACTAAGTCTTGCACAAGACTTGCTGTAAACACTCCCTATCTACTGCCTATCTTCACTCTTGGCCCTGGGGTTCTACAATCAGCCTGTGGCAAAGCCATCCAGGCCTGTGTTCTTCTCTTTAGGGTGACAAGGTCTCTCATGCCCCAGGTTGGTCCACAGGTGCTGTCCAGGTGTTCTTCCCTTTAGGGTGACAAAGGCCCTCATGCCCCAGGTGGGTCCAGAGGTGCTTTCCAGGAGTCAGGGACTAGAGTAAAAAACCTTAGAAGTCTACTTATTTTTCTATTATACTATGGCTGAACTGGCACTCAAACCATAAGGTGCAGTTCTTCCCACTCTTCCTTCTTGTTTCCAAAGGCAGAGGAGGCTGACCCCATAGTCTCTACCACCACAGACCACAATGAATACTACCAGAATACCACCACTGTTCCCTTAAAGCCCAAGAGCTCTTAAGTCAGCCTGTGGTAAATGTTGCCTTGCCTGGAAATCACCCTTCAGGGAAGTGGGCTCCTCTCTGGCTCAGGGCAGGTCTAGAAATGCTATCCAACAGTCAATTTATGGAAGTGGTGACTCCAAGAGTCCACTTGGTGCTCTACTTCCCTGTGACCATGCTGGCACCTAAGGTGCCAAAGTCCCATTTACTTTTCACTCCACTTTTCTCAAGAAGATGAAGTTTTGACCTGTAGTCATCCGAGCTGGCTATGTGCTGAGTCTCACTCAAAGCCAGCAAGTCTCAGAGGCTCACCCAAGACCCTCAACATAGTATCCGGGTATTGCAGCTGGTTATGCAGGGCTGAAGGAGTTTTCAGCTAGCAGGTGATGAATGCTGCCAGGACTGGGTCCTTTACTTCAAGGCAGAGTGTTTTCTTCTGGACCAGGGTGTGTCTAGACATGTTTTCTGGGAGATAGAGCTTAAAACGGGATCCTCATGACTCTGAAAGATTCCCTATCCTGGGGTGCCTGACCTGGCATCTTAGATGCAAAATGTAGTCATCCTCACTCTTCCCTCTCCTCTTCTGAAGTGGAAGAAAGAAATCTCTTTTAAAGCCTCAAGTTATGCAGTCTGTGGCTAGGGTAGGGGTGATAATAGAACTACCTTAGCTGCTCCAGCTGGTGTCTCAGTATGTCACATGATCCCAGTCCACTGTCTTGACCTAGTTCACCACTAGAATTTACCTAAGAGTTGCAGTTCTTATGGGCTACACTGCCTTTCAAAGTTACGTTGGAGACCCAGAGTGCTGTAGCCCCCATGTGGCGAGATTTGCAGGCACTCATGCTCAAACCACTGGAATCAGTGATTCCCCTCTGGCTAGGACTGGTTTAAATGCTTGCTCTGTAGCCCAAGTGTCAGCTGAGTGTGGTTGACTTTCTTTTCTGCTCTAACAGAATAGCACTGAGTTTAATGCCTCAAAATTGTGTTCTCTCCTGCAGGGCCCTGGGACGCTTTCTGCATTACTCTGCTGCTACTGGGCAGGGGGGTGGAGAAGGGGTGATATCAGCAATTCAAGATAATTTTTTCTACCTCTTCAGTGACTCTTTCAGTAATATAAGGTTAAAAGGAAGTACTATGAGTGCTTACCTGATTTTTGATTCTTATGAAGTGTTTTTTTTTTCTTCTTCTTCTTCTTCTTCTTTTTTTTTTTTCTGTGTAAATAGTTGTTAAATTGGTGTCCTTGCAGGGGGTACGATCATCGGCAGAACATTTTATTCCATCACCTTGCTCTACCTCCTGTCTTGTTTTTCTTGTTCCTTGAGGTGTATCATTAAATGTTTTACTTAAAATCATTCTACTTTTCTATGTACGCACTTATTGCTATATACTTTCCTCTAAGCAGTGCTTTTTCTGTATCTCATATGTTCTGGTATGCTGCTTCAATTTTTGTTTGTTTCAAAAAATGTTTTGATTTATTTCTTAATTCTTTTATTAATCTAATGATTGTTCAGCATCGTATTGTTTAATTTCTATGTATTTGTGTAATTTTTAATGTTTCTTTTGTTTTCAATTTCTACTTTTATTTTATTGTGATCTGAGAAGATACTTAATATGACTTCAATTTTTAAAAATTTTCCAAGATTTGTTTTGTGTTCTAACATATAGCCCGTCCTGAAGAATATTCCATGTGCTGAGGAGGAGAAGGTTTATTCTGTAAATGTAGGATTAACTGTTCCATAAATGTCTGTTAGGTCTGCTTGGTCTAATGTGTCATTATAATCCAATGTTTCTTTGTTAATTTTCTGTATATGTTAATTTTTTTGTCCAATTTTTCTTTGTTAATAATATGTTTAATGTTGAGCCTGGAGTGTTGAAGTATGAAACTATTATTAAATTGTAGTGTATCGCTACCTTTAAATCTAATAGAATTTGGTTTATATATCTGGGTGATTCAGTGTTGGGTGCATATATGTTTATAATTGTTATATCCTCTTGATGAAATAGTCCCTTTGTCACTATATAATGACCTTCTTTGTCTCTTGTTACCGTTTTTTACAGTTGACTTAATGTCTCTTTTATCTAAGTGTAGGCACTTCTGCTCATTTTTGCAAGGAATATCTTTTTACCTTCTTTTTTCCTTTCAATCTGTATTTCTTTACAGGGGAGCTGAGTTTCTTGTAGGCAGCCTATGGTTAAGTGATTCTTTTGAAAAAAAATTCCAGTTAGTCTATAACTTTTAAGTGGAAACTATAATCCATTTACCTTCAAGTTACTCTAGATATGTGAGAGTATATTCCTGTCATTTTATTAAATACTTTTTTTGTTGCTTTGAATATTTTTTGTTCATTTCTTTCCCTCTTTTTGTTTATCATTGTGGTTTAGTGGTTTTCCCTAGAGGTAACATTTGAGTCTTTTCTCTTTTGTTTGTGTATTTTCTCTACCTGTTTTTTTTTTTTTTAATATTTTCATAATGGTAGATAAGGTTCTTTCACATCTTGTTGTGGGACTCCTTCAATAATTTCTTGTAGGTCCAGTCTAGTTGCTATGAATTTCCTCAGCTTTTGCCTGTCTTGAGAAAGACTATTTCTCCTTCATTTAGGAAGAATAGTTTTGCTGGATATAGTATCTTTGACTGGCAGGGTAGTTTTTTGTTTTTTGTTTTTTTCCTTTCAGCACTTTGAATACATCATTCCATTCTGTCCTGTTGTGTAAGGTTTTTACTAAGAAATCCACTGTTATTCTGATCAGGGTGACTTTATAGATGACTAGATGCTCTCTTCTTGCTGCTTTTAGAATTCTCTTTTTATCTTTGACTTTTGAATATTATATGGTGTATAGAAGACCCTTTTGCATTGTATCTATTTGGGGATCTCTGAGACTCCTGTATCTGGATGTCTACATGTCTTGTTAGATTTTGGAAGTTTTCATCTTTTAGCTTTTTTGTTAAATAAGTTTTTTGGTTTTGTTCTATTTTCATCTATTTATTTTCATTTTGCCTTTCAAGACTCTGGAAATTTGAATATTTGATCACTTTATGATGTCCCATATGTCACAGAGGCTTTGTTCCTTTTTTATACTTTAACTTCTGGGATACATGAGCAGGATGTCTCTGTTTGCAGATGACATTATTGTATATTCAGAAAACCCCTTCATCTAAGCTCAAAATCTCCCTAAGCTGATAAGCAACTTCAGCAAAGTCTCAGAACACAGAATCAATGTGCAAAAATCACAAGCATTCCTATAAACTAATAATAGACAAACGCAGAGCCAAATCATGAGTGAACTCCCATTTACAATTGCTACAAAGAGAATGAAATAGCTGGGAATCTAACTTACAAGGGACGTGAAGGACCTCTTCAAAGAGAACTACGAACCACTACTCAAGGAAATAAGAGAGGACACACACACACACACAAAATGAAAAAACATTCCATGCTCATGGATAGGAAGAATCAATATCATGAAAATGGCCATATTGCCACAATTAATATATAGATTCAATGCTATCCCCATCAAGCTACCATTGACTTTCTTCACAGAATTAGAAAAAAATACTTTAAATTTCATATGGAACCAAAAGAGAGCAAGCATTGCAAAGACAATTCTAATCAAAAAGAACAAAGCTGGAGGCATTACACAACCTGACTTCAAACTATACTACAAGGCTACAATAACCAAAACAGGTTGGTACTGGTACCAAAACAGATATATAGACCAATGCAACAGAACAGAGGCTTCAGAAATAATGCCACATATCTATCTACAACCATCTCATCTTTGACAAACTTGACAAAAACAAGCAATGGGGAAATAATTTCCTATTTAATAAATGTTTGGAAAACTGGCTAGCCATATGCTGAAAACTGAAACTGGAACCCTTCCTTATACTTTATACAAAACTTAACTCAAGATGAATTAAAGACTTAAATGTAAAACCTAAAACCATAAAAACCCTAGAGGAAAACCTAGGCAATACCATTTAGGACATACGCATGGGCAAAGACTTCATGACTAAAACACCAAAAGCAACAGCAACAAAAGCCAAAATTGACGAACTAAAGAGCTTCTGCACAGCAAAAGAAATTATCATCAGATTGAACAGGCAGCCTGCAGAATGGGAGAACATTTTTGCAATCTATCCATCTGACAAAGGGCTAATATCTAGAATCTACAAAGAACTTAAACAAATTAACAACAACAACAAAAAATAATCAAACAACCTCATCAAAAAGTGGATGAAGGATATGAACAGACAGTTCTCAGAAGAAGACTGTATGGAACCAGCAAACATATGAAAAAAAGCTCATCATCACTGGTCTTTAGAGAAATTCAAATCAAAACCACAATGAGGTAGCATCTCACACCAGTTAGAAAGGCGATCATTAAAAAACTCCTTTTTAAAAATTATTTTTTCCTTATTATTGCTTGACTGGATTATGTTAAAAGACTTTCAAGTTCTGAAATTATTTCTTCTGCTTAATCTAATCCATTGTTTAAACTTACAAATTTATCTTATATTTTATCCAATAAATTGTTCAGTTTCAGAATTTCTGTTTTTTTTTTTTTTTTTAAATAATCTTTTTTTTTTTTTGTAAATTTCTCATTCATAGGCTGGGGTTTTTTAAATTTTTTTGCATTGTTTGTCAGAATTTTCACTTGTATTGAGCTTTAGTATCAACACAAGATTTTGTGTGAAAAAATATATTTGCAGTTTTTGTTTGTTTGTTTGTTTGTTTTGAGACGGAGTCTCTCGCTCTTGTGCCTAGGCTGGAGTGCAGTGGCGCGATCTCGGCTCACTGCAAGCTCCACCTCCTGGATTCACGCCATTTTCCTGCCCCAGCCTCCCGAGCAGTTGGGACTACAGGCGCCTGCCACCACGCCCAGCTAATTTTTTGTGTGTTTTTTCAGCAGAAACGGGCCGAGGCAGGCGGATCACGAGGTCAGGAGAAGGAGACCATCCTTACTAACACAGTGAAACCCCGTCTCTGCAGTTTTTTTTAAATTGTGGGTACATAGTAGGTGTGTTTATTTGTAAGTTATGTTAGATAATTTGATACAGGAAAGCAATGCATAATTATCACATCAGGGTAAATGGGGTATTCGTTACTTCAAGCATTTATACTTTGTGCTACAAAAAAAAAAAATGCTCTTTTAGTTATGCTTACATGTAAAAATAAAAGTAAATTATTTTTGACCGTAGCCACCATGTTGTACTAGCAAACACTAATTCTTATTTATTATTTCAAACTACATTTGTACCCATTAAACACCCTAACTTCTCCCCTACCCCGCTACCCTTTCAAGACTGTATTATCTATTTTTCTACTCTGTATCCCCATGAGTTCAAGTGTTTTAATTTTAACTCCCCAAAATAAGTAAGAACATATGACATTTGTCTTTCTGTGCCTGTCTTATTTCACTAGAGGTCGTTATGAACTCTAGCATCATGCATGTTTTCCAAATAACAAGAGATCTTTTTTTGTATGACTTAACACTACTCCATTGTGTGTAAGTACAACATTTTCTTTATTCATTCATCTGTTAATGGACACTTATATTGCTCAAAAATCTTGGCTATTATGAAAAGTGCTGCAATAAACATGGTCGTGCAGATACTTTTTTGACATACTGGTATTTTTTTTATTTTGAGTCTATACCCAGCAGTAGGATTCCTTAATCATATGGTGGCACTATTTTTAGTTTTTTTTGAGGAGCCTCCCAAGTATTCTCAATAGTGGCTTCATTAATTTACATTTCCATCAAGAGTGTATGTGAGTTATCTTTCCTTCATATTTTTGACAGCATTTGTTATTGCCTGACATTTGGATAATGGAATTTTAACTTGAGTAAGATAATATCTCATTGTAGTTCTGATTTGCATTTCTCTGATGAGCAGTGATGTTGAGCACATTTTTATAAGCCTGTTTGCCATATATACGTCTTCTTTTGAAAAATGTTTATTTCAATATTTTGCCCATTTTTAAACTGGATTATGAGATATTTTCCTAGAGAATGTTTTAGCTCCTTATATATTGTGGTCATGACTTCCTTGTCATACAGATAGTTTGCAAGTATTTTATCCCATTTTGTGGGTTTTCAGTTTGTTGATTGTTTCCTCTGCTGTGAGGAAGCATTTTAACTTGATGTCATTCCATTTGTCCATTTTTGCTTTTGTTATCTGTGTTTGTGAGGTATTGCTCAAGAAATCGTCACCTACTCAAATGTTCTGGAGAGTTTCCCCAATGTTTTATTTTATTGTGGTAATTTTATAATGTGTGGTCTTAGATTTAAGTCTTTAACCCATTTTCATTTCTATTTTGCATATGGAGAGAGATAGGGGTCTAATTTTATTCTGTTATATGTGGATATCTAGTTTTTTCAGCACCAGTTATTAAAGAGACTATTTCTTCCCCAATGTATGCCCTTGGTACTTTTGTCAAAAATGAGGTTACTGTAGACATATGGATTTATATCTGGGTTGTCTATTCTATTCTATTAATCTATGTGTCTGTTTTTATACCAGTAACATGCCATTTTGGTTACAATAGCTCTGTATTATAATTTAAAGTTAAGTACTGTAATTCCTACAAGTTTGTTCTTTTTGATTAGGATAGCTTTGGCTATTCTGGTTCTTTAGTGGTTCCATATAAATTTTAAAGTTTTTCTGTTTCTATTTGTGTGAAAAATGCCATTGATATTTTGATAGTGATCATATTGAATCTTTAGACTTCTTGGAGTAGTACGCACATTTTAACAATATTAAGTTTTCAAATTCGTAAACGTGGAATATCTTTCTTTTTTTCAGTGCCTTCTTCAATTTCTTGCATCAATATTTCATAGATTTCATTGTAGAGATCTTATGTGTATTTCATTAAGTTAATATATAGATATTTTATTATATTTGTAGCTATAGTAAATGAGATTATTTTTTGTTTCTTTTTCAGATTTTTCACTGTTGGCATATAAAAATGCTACTGATTATTGTATGTTGATTTTGTATTCTGAAAATTTACTAAATCTGTTTATTTGTTCTAACAGTTTTTTGGTGGAATCATTAAGTTTCTCCAAATATAAGATTATATCATCCACAAGCATGAATAATTTGACTTCTTCCTTTTCAATTTAAATGTCCTTTATTTCTTTATCTTGTTTAATTGCACAAGTGAAGTCTACCAGTGCTATATTGAATAACAGTAGTGAAAGTGGGCATCCTTGTTATTTTCTCAATCTTAGAAAAACGACATTCAATTGTTTTGCCATTCAGTATGATACTAGCTCTGGGCCTGTCGTAAATGGCTTTTATTATGTTGAGGTATGTTCCCTCTATACTCTACTTTTTGAGGGATTTTATTATAAATGAATGTTGAATTTTGCCAAATGATTTTTCAGCATAAATTGAAATAATCATATATTTTTCCCTTTGTTCTTCTGACATGATGTATCACCTTAATTTATCCTTGCATCCCAGGGATTAAATCCCACTTGGTCTTGATGAATAATCTTTTTAAGATGTTTTTGAAATAGATTTTCTTGTATTTTCTGAAGGATTTTTGCATCAATACCTATCAGTTATATTGGCTTATAGTTTCATTTTTTTTTTTTCCAATGTGTCTTTGTCTGGTTTGGTATCACAGTAATACTGGCCATATAGAACGAGCTTGGAAGTGTTCCTTTATTTTCTATGTTTCAGAATAATTTGAGTAGAATTGGTATTAGTTTAAACATTATAAAAAATTCAGCAGGCCAGGCATGGTGGCTTACGCCTGTAATCCCAGCACTTTGTGGGACTGAGGCAGGAGGATCATGTGGTAAAGAGATCAAAACCATGTTGGCCAACATGATGAAACCCCATCTGTACTAAGAATACAAAAATTAGTTCAGCGTGGTGGCGTGCACCTGTAGTCCCAGCAACTCGAGAGGCTGACTCAGTGGAAACACTTGAACCCGGATGCAGAGGTTACAGTGGACCAAGATCATGCCACTGCACTCCAGCCTGGTGACAGAGTGAGACTCCATCTAAAAAAAAAAAAAAAAAAAAAAAAAAAAAAAAAAAAATTCAGCAGTAAAACTATTAGGTTCCAGGCTTTTATTTCCTCAGAGCCTTTATATTATGACTTTAATGTATTACTTGTTACTCATCTGTTCAGGTTTTGGATTTCTTCGTTGTTCAATTTTGTAGGCTGTGTATGTCTAGGAAGTTGTCCATATCTTCTAGAGTTTTGAATGTATTGACATATAGTTGATCATAATAGCCAATAATGATCCTTTGAATTTTTGCAATACCTGTTGTAATGTCTGTTTTTTCATTTCTGATTTTATTTATTTTGCTTTCCTCTCTTTTTTTCTTAGTCTGACTAAAAGTTTGTCAATTTTATTTGCCTTTTTAAAAAGCCAACTTTTTATTTTATTGCTCTTTATCATTGTTTTCTGCATTTTAAATTTATTTTTGCTCTGATACTTAGAATTTCTTTTATTCTACTAATTTTATGTTAAGATTGATTTTTCTGTTCTAGTTTATTAAGATGCATTATTGGGACTGCTGGCAATATGTCCAAATACAAACAGCACCGGTCTGCAGCTCCCAGGGATACTGATGAAAAAGGCGGGTGATTTCTGCATTTCCAACTGTGGTATGCAGTTAATTTCACTGGGACTGGTTGGACAGTGGGTACAACCCACGGAGGGTGAACTGAAGCAGGGTGGGACATTGCCTCACTCAGGAAGTGCAAGTAGTGGGGAATTTTCTCCCCTATCCAAGGGAAGCCATGAGGGAATGAGCCTGAGGAACAGTGCATTCCAGCCCAGATACTGCACTTTTCCCACGGTCTTTGCAACCCACAAACCAGGAGATTCTCTCCAGTGCCTACTGCACAAAGGCCCTGAGTTTCAAGCACCAAACTGGGTGGCCATTTGGGCAGACACCAAACTAGTTGCAAGAGGATTTTCCTTTTTGTCATACTCCAGTGGTGCTTGCAACACCAGCGAGACAGAACTGTTCACTCCCCTGGAAAGAGGACTGAAGCCAGGGAGCCATGTAGTCTGGGTCAGTGGGTCCCGCCCCCATGGAGCCCAAAAACTAAGATCCACTGCCTTGAAATTCTTGCTGCCAGTGCACCAGCAGTCTGAGATCGACCTGGGACACTCAAGCTTGGTGGGGGGAGGGGTTCTGCCATTGCTGAGGCTTGAGTAGGCAGTTTTACCATTACAGTGTAAATAAAGCCACTGGGAAGTTTGAGCCGGGTGGATCCCATAGCAGCTCAGCAAGGCCACTGTGGTCAGACTGCCTGATTTCTCCTCTCTGGGCAGGGCATCTTTGAAAAAGAGGCAACAGTCCCAGTCAGGGGCTTACAGATAAAACCCCCATATCCCTGGGACAGAGCACCTGGAGGAGGGGGTAGCTGTGGGTGCAGCTTCAGCAGACTTAAACATGCCTGCCTGAAAGCTCTGAAGAGAGCAACGTATCTCCCAGCACAACATTCAAGCTCTGTTTAGGGTTAGACTGCCTCAAGTGGTTCCCTGAACCCTGTGTATCCTGACTGGGAGACACCTTCCAGTAGGGACTGACAGTCACCTCATACAGGAGAGCTTTGGCTGGCATCTGGCAGATGCCCCTCTAGGACAAAGCTTCCAGACAAAGGAACAGGGAGCAATATTTGCTGTTCTGCAGCCTCCACTGGTGATACCAGGGAAATAGGTTCTGGAGTCGGGTTCCAGCAAACTCCAGCAGACCTGCAACAGAGGGGCCTGACTGTTAGAATGAAAACTAACAAACAGAAAGGAAGAGCATGTACACTCAGAGATCCCATCTGAAGGTCACCAACATCAAAGACCATATGTAGGTAAATCCAAAAAGATGGGGAGAAACCAATGCAAAAAGTCCAAAAATTTCAAAAACCAAAATGTCTCTTCTCCTCCAAAGGATCATAACTCATCACCAGCAAGGGAACAAAACTGGATGGAGAATGAGTTTGACGAACCGACAGAAGTAGGCTTCAGAAGGTGGGTAATAACAAACTCCTCCGAGTTAAAGAAGCATGTTCTAACCCAACGCAAGGAAGCTAAGAACCTTGAAAAAAAGGTTAGATGAATTGCTAACTAGAATAATCAGTTTAGAGAAGAAGACAAATGACCTGACAGAGTTGAAAAACACAGCACAGTAACTTTGTGAAGCATACACAAGTATCAACAGCTGAATCAATCAAGTGGAAGAAAAGATATCAGTGATTGAAGATCAACTTAATGAAATAATGTGAGAAGACAAGATTAGAGAATGAAGAATAAGAAGGAATGAACAACGCCTCCAAGAAATATGGGACTATGTGAAAAGACCAAATTGACATTTGATTGATGTACCTGAAAGTGACAGTGAGAATGGAACAAAGTTGGAAAACACTCTTCAGGATATTATCCAAGAGAGCTTCCCCAATCTAAACAAAATAATTTTCAACCAGAATTTTATGTATAGCCAAACTAAGCTTCATAAACAAAGGAGAAATAAAATTCTTTACAGAGAAGGAAATGCTGAGAGATTTTGTCACCACCAGGCCTGTCTTACAAGGGCTCCTGAAGGAAGCACTAAACATGGAAAGGAAAAACTTGTACCAGCCACAGCAAAAACATAACAATTTGTAAAGATCATCGACACTATGAAGAAACTGCATCAACTAATGGGCAAAATAACGAGCTTGCATCATAATGACAGGATCAATTTCACACATAATAATATTCACCTTAAATGTAAGCGAGCTAAATTCACCAATAAAAAGACACAAACTGGCAAACTGGATAAAGAGTCAAAACCCATTGGTGTGCTGTATTCAGGACACCCATGTCATGTGCAAAGACACACATCAGCTCAAAATAAAGGGATGGAGGAATATTTACCAAGCAAATGGAAAGCAAAA
>NW_012101275.1:219286-226134 GCF_000951045.1 Mandrillus leucophaeus | reverse complement strand
GTGGAGGGAGTTGCCATTCTAATATCTGATAAAACAGACTGTAAACCAACAAATATCAAAAGAAACAAAGACGTGCATTATATAATGGTAAAGGGATCAATGCAACAAGAAGAGTTAACTACCCTAAATATATATACACCCAATAAGGGAACACCCACATTCATAAAGCAAGTTCTTAGAGACCTACAAAGAGACTTAGACTCCAACGTAATAATAGTGGGAGATTTCAACACCCCACTGTCAATATTAGAGAGATCAAATCTAATATTGATCTTATTATCAATAAGATCACTTAACAAGGATATTCAGGACTTGAACTCAGCTCTGGACCAACCAGATCCAATAAATATTTATAGAACTCTCCACCCCAAATAAACAGAGTATACATTCTTCTCAGCTCCTCATTGCTCTTATTCTAAAATTGACCACATAATAGAAAGTAAAACAATCCTCAGCAAATGCAAAATGAAGGAAATAATAACAGTCTCTCAGACCACAGTACAATCAAATTAGAACTCAGCATTAAGCAACTGACTAAAAACTGCACAACTCCTGCTCCTGAATGTTCAACAAACTGATATTATTATTTTCAACAAACTGAACAACCTGCTCCTGAATGACTACTGTGTAAATATTGAAATGAAGGCAGATATAAAGCTTATCTTTCAAACCAATGAGAACAAAGACCCAACGTACCAGAATCTCTGGGACACATTTAAAGCAGTGTGCAGAGGGAATTTTTTTTTTTATAAGACAGCATTTTTTAAAAAAATTATACTTTTAAGTTCTAGGGTACATGTGCACAATGTGCAGGTTTGATACATAGGTATACATGTGCCATGTTGGTTTACTGCACCCATTAAACTGTGATTTACATTAGGTATTTCTCCTACTGCTATCCCTCCTCCAGATCCCCACCCCCTGACAGGCTCTGGTGTGTGATGTTTCGCACCCTGTGTCCAAGTTTTCTCATTGTTCAATTCCCACCTATGAGTGAGAACATGAGGTGTTTGGTTTTCTATCCTTGTGATAGTTTGCTGAGAATGATGGTTTCTGGCTTCATCCATGTCTCTGCAAAGGACATGAACTCATCCTTTCTTATGGCTTCATAGTATTCCATGGTGTATATGTGCCACATTTTCTTAATCCAGTCTATCATTGATGGACATTTGGGTTGGTTCCAAGTCTTTGCTCTTGTGAATAGCCCCACAATAAACATATGTGTGCATGTGTCTTTATAGTAGAATGATTTATAATCCTTTGGGTATATACCTAATAATGGGATTGCAGGGTCAGATGGCATTTTGAGTTCTAGATTTTTGAGGAATTGCCACTCTGTCTTCCACAATTGTTGAACTAATTTACACTCCCACCAACAGTGTAAAAGCATTCCTATTTCTGCACAACCTCTCCAGCATCTGTTGTTTGCTGCCTTTTTAATGATCACCATTCTAACTGGTGTGGGATGGTATCTCATTGTGGTTTTGATTTACATTTCTCTGATGACCAGTGATGATGAACATTTTTTTTATGTGTCTGTTGGCTGCATAGATGTCTTCTTTTGGGAAGTGTCTGTTCATATCCTTTGCCCATTTTTGATGGGGTTGTTTGTTTTTTCTTGTAAATTTGTTTATGTTCTTTGTGGATTCTGGATATTAGCCCTTTGTCAGACAGGTAGATTGCAAAAATTTTCTCCCATTCTGTAGGTTGCCTGTTCACTCTGATGGTAGTTTCTTTTGCGTACAGAAGTGCTGTAGTTTAACTAGATCCCATTGCCAATTTTGGCTTTGGTTTCCATTGCTTTTGGCTTTTTAGTCATGAAGTTTTGCCCATGCCTATGTCCTGAATGGTATTACCTAGGATTTCTTCTAAGGTTTTTAAGGTTTTAGGTCTAACATTTGAGTCTTTAATCCACCTTGAATTAAATTTTGTATAAGGTGTAAGGAGGAAATCTAGTTTCAGCTTTCTATATATGACTAGCCAGTTTTCCCAGAACAATTTATTAAATAGGGAATCCTTCCTGCATTGCTTGTTTTTGTCAGGTTTGTCAAAGATCAGATGGTTGTAGATGTGTGGTGTTATTTCTGAGGTGTCTCTTCTGTTGCATTGGTCTATTTATGTTTAGGTATCAATACCATGCTGTTTTGATTACTGTAGTCTTGTAGTATAGTTTGAAATCAGGTAGTGTGATGCCTTCAGCTTTGTTCTTTTTGCTTAGGATTGTCTTTGCAATGTGGGCTCTTTTTTTGTTCCATATGAACTTTAAAGTAGTTTTTTTTCCCCAATTTTGTAAAGAAAGTCATTTGTAGTTTGATGGGGATCGCATTGAATCTCTAAATTACCTTGGGCAGTATGGCCATTTTCATAATATTGATTCTTCCTATCAATGAGCATGGAATGTTCTTCCATTTTTTTGCATCTCTTTTATTTTGTTAAGCAGTGGTTTGTGGTTCGCCTTGAAGAGGTCCTTCACTTCCCTTATAAGTTGGATTCCTAGGTATTTTATTCTCTAGGTAGCAATTGTGAATGGTAGTTCACTCATGATTTGGTTCTCTGTTTCTCTGTTATTGGTGTATATGAATGCTTGTGATTTTTGCACATTGATTTTGTTTCCTGAGACTTTGCTGAAGCTGCTTATCAGCTTAAGGAGATTTTGGGCTGAGATGATGGGGTTTTCTAAATATACAGTCATGTCATCTGCAAACAGGACAATTTGACTTCCTCTTTTCCTAATTTAATACCCTTTATTTCTTTCCCTTGCCTGATTGCCCTGGTCAGAACTTCCAACACTTTGTGGAATAGCAGTGGTGAGAGAGGCCATCCTTGTCTTGTGCCGGTTTTCAAAGGGGATACCTCCAGTTTTTGCCCATTCAGTATGATATTGGCTGTGGGTTTGTCATAAATAGCTCTTATTATTTTGAGATACATTCCATCAATACGTAGTTTATGGAGAGTTTTTAGCATAAACGGCTGTTGAATTTTGTTCAAGGTCTTGTCTGCATCTATTGAGATAATCATGTGGTTTTTGTTGTTGGTCCTGTTTATATGATGTATTACATTTATTGATTTGGGTATGTTGAAGCAGCCTTGTGTCCCAGTGTTGAAGCTGACTTGATCATGGTGGATAAAATTTTCGATGTGCTGCTGGATCCGGTTTGCCAGTATTTTATTGAGGATTTTTGCATCGATGTTCATCAGGGATATAGGTCTAAAATTCTCTTTTTTTGTTGTGTCCCTGCCAGGCTTTGGTATCAGGATGATGTTGACCTCATAAAATGAGTTAGGGGGGATTCCCTCTTTTTCTATTGATTGGAATAGTTTCAGAAGAAAATGTACCAGCTCCTCCTTGTACAGGGAACCTACAGAATGGGAGAAAAATTCTCCTAGTATCCAGAATCTACAAAGAACTTAAACATGTTTACAAGAAAAAATAAACAAAACATACAACCTCCCTCAAAAATTGGGCAAAGGATAAAAAAAGACGCTTCTCAAAAGAAGACATTTATGCAGGCAACAAATATATAAAAAAATGCACATCATCACTGGTCGTTAGAGAAATGCAAATCAAAACCACAATGAGATACCATCTCACACCAGTTACAATGGCCATCATTAAAAAGTCAGGAAACAACAGATGCTTGAGAGGATGTGGAGAAATAAGAATGCTTTTACACTGTTGGTGGGAGTGTACATTAGTTCAACCATTTTGGAAGACATTGTGGGGATTTCTCAAGGATCTAAAACTCAAAATACCTTTTACTCTGCAATCCTATTACTGGGTGTATACACCAAGGATTATAAATCATTCTCTGATAAAGACACATGCACACGTATGTTTACTGCAGCACCATTCACAATAGCAAAGACTTGGAATGAACCCCAGTGTCCGTCAATGACAGACTGGATAAAGAAAATGTGGCACATATACACCATGGAATACCATGCAGTCATAAAAAACGGATGAGTTCGTGTCCTTTGCAGGGACATGGATGAAACTGCAAACCTTCATTCTCAGCAAACTAACACAAGAGCAGAAAATCAAACATTGCATGTGCTCACTCATAATTGGGAGATGAACAATGAGAACACATGGACACAGGGAGGGGAACATCACACACCGGAGCCTGTCATGGGGTGAGGGACTGGGGGAGGAATAGCATTAGGAGAAATACCTAATATAGGTGACGGTTGATGGGTGCAGCAAACCACCATGGCACGTTTGTACCTATGTAACAAAACTGTACGTTCTGCACATGTACTCTAGAATTTAAAGTATAATAATAAAAGAAAAAAGATGCATTATCGTGTTGTTTATGTATTTTTTGAAATAGGCACTTACAGCTATAAACTTTCCTCTCAGTACTGATTTCTCTGTATCCCTTAGTATGCTGTATTTTCATTATCATTTGTTTCAAGAAATTTTTAAATTTCCTTCTAGTTTCTTCATTAAGAAGAACTTATGTCATTCAGGAACATGCTGTTTAATTTCTATTTGTTCTCTTAGTTTCCAAAATTCCTATTGTTTTGTATTTCTGGTTTTATTCCATTGTGGTCAGAGAAGATGCTTGATAATATTTCATCTTTTTAAAAGGTTTTGAGACTTTTTGTGACTTAAAGTAGGGTCTATCCTTGAAATGAGCCATGTGCTGCTGAGGAAAAGTGTACGCAATTTTCAACTGTTGGACAAAATAATCTGCAAATTTTTGTTAGGTCCATTTCATCTATAGTACAGATTAAGTCCAATGTTTCTTTGTTGATTTTCTATCAGCAAGATGTGTTCAGTGTTGAGAATGGGGTGTAAAATCACCAGCTATTTTTTTTATTGGAGTCTTTGTCTCTCTTTAGCTATAATAATATTTGCTTTACATATCTCAGTTTTCTGGTGTTAGGTGCACATGTGTATACAATTTTTTATATTCTCTTGCTAATTGACATCTTTATATAGTAACCTTCTTTGTCTCTTCTTTCAGTTTTCATATTAAAATCTATTTTGGCTGTTACAACTATAGCTATTCCTGTTCTTTCTTGTTTTTATTGATAGGAGATTTTTTTTTTACATCCCTTTATTTTCAGTTGATGTGTGTCTTTACAGGTGAAGTGCATTTCTTGTAGGCAACA
Organism: Mandrillus leucophaeus; assembly: GCF_000951045.1. NCBI lineage: Eukaryota > Metazoa > Chordata > Mammalia > Primates > Cercopithecidae > Mandrillus > Mandrillus leucophaeus. The sequence goes on along the minus strand of NW_012101275.1, from coordinate 221,016 downwards.
GATTATTGCATCTCACTTTTCTTAGTTTATTTAGCCAGACTATGCCTTTTGATTAGATAGTTTACTTCATTTACTTTCAATGTTATTATTAATAAGAAATTACTCCTACCATTTTGTTACCTGTTTTCTTGTTGTTTTGTGACCTTGCTTTTCTCCCTGTTATCCTTGCTTTCTTCATTTTAGTAAAGGTAATTTTTTCTGATGGTATGATTTAATTTTTTGCTTTTCATTTTTTTAATCCATTGTATGTTTTTTGATTTGAGGTTACCGTGAGACTTGCAAGTACTGTCACATAACCATATATTTTAAGCTTTTAGCAACACTTGTTGCATCAACAAACAAGCAAATATAAAATGTATAAAAATGCAACACATTAAAAATATTCCCCCACTTTTTCACTTTGTTGTTTCCATTCATACTTTATCGTACTGTTTATGCCCACTTGGATGGGCAATTTCTCTCTGGCTTTAAATGCTCCCTAGGTGGGTGGGTTTCAGCTGAGTTCAACCCAGTTTTGCTTTCTGCTGTGACAGGGTTGCACTGATTTTACTCAAATGCCTCACAAGTGCTGTGCTCTCCCTCTCCTGAGAACACAGATTTGTTCTCCACTCCACGTGGCCACTGTCAGGGGATAGAGGAGGTGTGGCATCAGTGATTCAAGACTGTATTTTCTGCCGCATTTCAGTGCCTCTTTCAGCAATATGGAGTTAAAACCATGTACTGTGATTGCTTACCTGATTTTTAAATCTTATGAAGATGCTTTGTGTGTGTGTGTGTGTGTGTGTGTGTGTGTGTGTAGAGAGAGAGTTATTAAATTAGTGTTCTTGCAGGGCGGACAATTGGTGGACCATCTATTTGGCCATCTTGTTCCACCCATCTTGTTTTATTTCTTGTGGGTACATACCTATTAGTAAAATTGATGGACCATATGGTAACTTTATTTATTTATTTTTTTACTTTTTTTATTTGTATTATTATACTTTGAGTTCTAGGGTACATGTGCATAATGTGCAGGTTTGTGACGTATGTATACTTGTGCCATGTTGGTGTGCTGCAGCCATCAACTCATCAGCAACCATCAACTCGTCATTTATATCAGGTATAACTCCCAATGAAATCCCTCCCCCCTCTCCCCTCCCCATGATAGGCCCTGGTGTGTGATGTTCCCCTTCCCGAGTCCAAGTGATCTCATTGTTCAGTTCCCACCTATGAGTGAGAATATGCGGTTATTGGCTTTCTGTTCTTGTGACAGTTTGCTAAGAATGATGGTTTCCACCTGCATCCACGTCCCTACAAAGGACACAAAATCATCCTTTTTTATGGCTGCATAGTATTCCATGGTGTATATGTGCCACATTTTCTTAATCCAAGTCTGTCACTGATGGACATTTGGGTTGATTCCAAGTCTTTGCTATTGTGAATAGTGCCACAATAAACATATGTGGGCATATGTCTTTATAGCAGCATGATTTATAATCCTTTGGGTATATACCCAGTAATGGGATGGCTGGGTCATATGGTACATCTAGTTCTAGATCCTTGAGGAATCGCCATACTGTTTTCCATATGGTTGAACTAGTTTACAATCTCACCAACAGTGTAAAAGTGTTCCCGTTTCTCCACATCCTCTCCAGTACCTGTTGTTTCCTGACTTTTTAATGATTGCCATTCTAAGTGGTGTGAGATGGTATCTCATTGTGGTTTTGATTTGCATTTCTCTGATGGCCAGT
>NW_012101275.1:211075-215541 GCF_000951045.1 Mandrillus leucophaeus | reverse complement strand
CAGGCAGTCTGTCCCTTCTCAGATCTCAACCTCCGTGTTGGGAGATCCACTGCTCTCTTCAAAGCTGTCAGACAGAGTCGTTTTCGTCTGCAGAGGTTTCTGCTGTGTTTGTTATTGTTTACTGTGCCCTGTCCCCAGAGGTGGAGTCTACAGAGACAGACAGGTTTCCTTGAGCTGCTGTGAGCTCCACCCATTTCGAGCTTCCCAGGGGCTTTGTTTACCTACTTAAGCCTCAGCAATGGCGGGCGCCCGTCCCCCAGCCTCACTGCTGCCTTGTGGGTAGATCACAGACTGCTGTGCTAGCAATGAGGGAGGCTCGGTGGGTGTGGGACCCTCCCGGCCAGGTGTGGGATATAACGTCCTGGTGTGCCCGTTTCCTTAAAGCGCAGTATTGGGGTGGGAGTTACCCGATTTTCCAAATGTTGTGTGTCTCAGTTCCCCTGGCTAGGAAAAGGGATTCCCTTCCCCCTTGCACTTCCCAGGTGAGGCGATGCCTCGCCCTGCTTCAGCTCTCGCTGGTCGGGCTGCAGCAGCTGACCAGCACCGATTGTCTGGCACTCACTAGTGAGATGAACCCAGTACCTCAGTTGAAAACGCAGAAATCACCGGTCTTCTGTGTCGCTCGTGCTGGGAGTTGGAGACTGGAGCTCATATGGTAACTTTATATTAAAATATTTGAGGAAGTGCCAGACTGCTTTCTAGAGTGTCTCTACTATTTTACATTTCTACCAGCAGTGTATGCATGCTCCAAACTTTCCACATTCTTGCCAACACTTATTATTGTTTTTCCTTTTTTTATTATAGCCATGTGCTATAAATATGCTCATTGACTATGTTAATTTTTTTGGATAAATATTTATTTAATTCCTTTATTTAAAAATACTGTGTTGTTTGGCTTTTTCCTGTTATGTATTGAGTTCTTTATGTATTTTATATACAAATCCCTTACCAAAATTATGCTTTCAAAACATTTTCTCCCATTCTTTGGGTCGTTTTTCACTTTTCTTATGATGTTTTTGGAACATAAGAACTTTTTATTTCTGATGAAGTCCAATTTATTAATATTTTGTTGTGTGTGCTTTGATGTCATCCTGCATTTTCACTAAAGGTCACAAAGATTTATTCCTGTGTTGTTATTTTCTAAAAAATTTATATATTTAACATTTAATTTATGTTTTTTATCTTTAATTTCTTTGATGTTTTGTAACTTTTAGTTTATAAGTCTTACACATGTAAATTCATTTCTATGTAGGTTATTACATTTATGCTATTTTTAAAAATTGTTATTTTAATCTAGTTTTTGGATTGTTCATGATTCGATTATCTCCAACCAAATCTCTCTCAGAACACGTAGAAATTATGGGAGCTAAAATTAAAGAAGAGATCTGGGTGGGGACATAGCCAAACCATATAATTCCACCCCTGGCCCATCCCAAATCCCATGTCCTCCTATTTTCAAACCAATCATGCCTTCCCAACAGTCCCCCAAGAGTTAACTCATTTTAGTATTAACTTATAGCCCACAGTCCAAAGTCTCACTTGAGACATGGCAAGTTCCTTCAACCTAGGAGCCTGTAAAATCAAAAGTAAGTTAGTTACTTCCAAGATACAATGGGAATATAGGTATTGGATAAATGCTCCCATTCCAAGTGGAAGAAATTTGCCAAAACAAAGAAGCTGCAGGACCCATGCAAGTCCAAAATCCAGAAGGGCAATCAAATCTTAAAGCTCCAGAATAATCTACTTTGACTCTGTGTTTCACGTCTAGGTCACACTAATGCAAGAGATGGGTTCCCATAGTCTTGGACAGTTCTGTCCCTGTAGCTTTACAGGGTACAGCCTCCCTTCCAGCTGCTTTCACAGGCTGGTGTTGATTGCAGCTTTTCTAGGTGCACAGTACAAGCTGTCAATGTATCTATCATTCTGGGTCCTGTGACTTTGGAGGGTATAGACCTATTCCACGGCTGCTTTCACAGATGGCATTGAGTGTCTGTGGCTTTTCTAGGTGCATGGTGCAAACTGTCAGTGGAGCTACCATTCTGGGGTCTGCAGAATGGTTGCCCTCTTCTCACAGCTCCACTAGACAGTGCCCCAGTGGGGACTCTGTGTGGGGCCTCCAATCTCACATTTCCCCTTTGCACTGCCCTAGCAGAGGTTCTCCATGAGGCCCCACCCCTGCATGAAACACCTGCCTGGACATCCAGGCATTTTCATACATCCTCTAAAATCCAGGCTGAGGTTCTCAAACCTCAATTTTTGACTTCTGTGCACTGGCAGTCTCAAAACCATGTGGAAACTTCCAAGGTTTGGGGCTTGCACCCTCTGAAGCCACAGCCTGAGTTGCATCTAGGCCTCTTTTATCCACGATTAAAGTTGCTGGGACTCAAGGCACCAAGTCCCTAAGCTGCACACAACAGTAGGGTTCTTCCCCTGCCCACAAAACCATTTTTTTTTTCTCCTAAACCTTTCAGCCTGTGCTGGGAGGGGCTATTGCAAAGGTCTCTGACATGCCCTGGAGATATTTTCCACATTGTCTTGGTAATTAGCATTTGGCTCCTCTTTACTTAAGCAAATTTCTGCAGCCAGCTTGAATTTCTCCTCAAAAAATGGGTTTCTTTTCTATCACATCACCAGGCTGCAAATTTTCTAAAATTTTATGCTGTTTCCTTTTTAAAGGTGAATGCTTTTAACAGCACCAAAGTTACCCTTTGAATGATTTGATGTTTAGAAATGTCTTTTGCCAGATACCCTAAATCATATCCCTCAAGTTCAGTGTCGCAGATTTCTAGGGCAAGGGCAAAATGCCACCACTATCTTTGCTAAAACATAGCAAGAGTCTCCTTTACTCCAGTTCTTAACAAGTTCCTCATCTCCATCAGAGACCACCTCAGCCTAGATTTTATTGTTTATATCACTACCAGCATTTTTGTCAAAGCCATTCAACAAGTCTCTAGGAAGTTCCAAACTTTCTCACATTTTCCTGTCTACTTCTGAGCTCTCCAAACTGTTTCAACCTCTGCCTGTTACCTGGTTCCAAAGTTGCTTCCACATTTTCAGGTATCTTTACAGCAGTGCCCCGCTCCTGGTACCAGTTTACTGCTTAAGTCTGTTTTCATGATGCTAACAAATTCATACATGAGACTGGGTTATTTATAAAGAAAAAGAGGTTAAATGGACTCACAGTTTCATGCGGCTGGGGAGGCCTCACAATCATGGCAGAGGGTGAAAGGGACATCTTACATGGCAGTAGGCAAGAGAGAGAATGAGAGCCAAGTGAAAAGGGTTTCTATTTATAAAACCATCAGATCTCATGAGACTTATTCACTACCACAAGATCAGTATGAGGAAACTGCCCCCATGATTCAATAATTTTTCACCAGGTCCCTTCCACAACATGTGGGAATTGTGGGAGCTACAATCGAAGATGAGATTTGAGTGGGAACACAGCCAAATCATATTATATGGCATATTATGCTAATTGATTTTCAAATGTTTAACGAACTTTGCATTTCTGGGATAAATTCTAATTTGTCGTGGCATGAGATCCTTTTTATATGTTGCAGGATTCATTTAACTAGAATGAAGTTCAGCGTTTTAACTTCTATAGTAAGAGGGGATATTGCTTTGTAGTTTTTTTAATAATGTTTTTGTCTGGTTTTTGTTTCAAGATAATACTGGTCTCATGGATTGAGCAGAGAAGTATTTTTAGATTCTCTATTTTTTGAAATTTTGTGAAAGATTGGTATGCACTATTTAATGTTTTGTAGAATTTACCAGTAATGTCATCTGATTCGGCTTTTGTTTGTTAGGTTTTTCTTACACTAATTCACTCCCTTTACTTGTTACAGATTTACTCAGATTTTCTATTAATTCTTGAGTCAATTTTGGTAGTTTGTACCTTTCTAACAACTTGTCAGTTCCAGGTAACTTATCTAACTTTTTGGCAAGCCATTGTTTCTATTATTCTCTTAGAGTTATTTTTATTTCTGTTAGGTTATTAGTGATGTTTCTTAATTTATTACTTATTTCAGTTTTCTATCCATTTTTTTTCCCTCAGTCTAACAAAGATTTTGTCAATTTTATTGTCTTTTTTCAAAGACAATGCTTTTGATTTTATCAACCTTCTCTTTTTTTATTTTTTATTTATTTATGTATTATTATTATTATTATACTTTAAGTTCTAGGGTACATGTGCATAACGTGCAGGTTTGTTATATATGTATACTTGTGCCATGTTGGTGTGCTGCAGCCATCAACTCGTCAGCACCCATCAACTCGTCATTTACGTTAGGTATAACTCCCAACGAAATACCTCCCCCTCCCCCCTCCCCATGATAGGCCTTGGTGTGTGATGTCCCGCTTCCCGAGTCCAAGCGATCTCATTGTTCAGTTCCCACCTATAAGTGAGAACATGCGGTTATTGGCTTTCTGTTCTTGTGATAGTTTGCTAAGAGTGATGGTTTCCA
>NW_012101275.1:185982-205675 GCF_000951045.1 Mandrillus leucophaeus | reverse complement strand
AGCTGTAGGTCTGTTGGAGATTGCTTGAAGTCCACTCCAGACCCTGTTTGCCTGAGTATCAGCAGTAGAGGCTGCAGAAGATACAATATTGCTGAACAGTGAGTGTACCTGTCTGATTCTTGCTTTGGAAGCTTCCTCTCAGGGGGGTACTCCACCCTGTGAGGTGTGGGGTGTCAGACTGCCCCTCGTGGGGAATGTCTCCCAATTAGGCTACTCAGGGGTCAGGGACCCACTTGAGCAGGCAGTCTGTCCCTTCTCAGATCTCAACCTCCATGTTGGGAGATCCACTGCTCTCTTCAAAGCTGTCAGAGTCGTTTGCGTCTGCAGAGATTTCTGCTGCTTTTGTTGTTGTTTAGGTGTGCCCTGTCCCCAGAGGGGGAGTCTACAGAGACAGGCAGGTTTCCTTGAGCTGCTGTGAGCTCCACCCATTTCGAGCTTCCCAGGGGCTTTGTTTACCTACTTAAGCCTCAGCAATGGCGGGCGCCCCTCCTCCAGCCTGGCTGTTGCCTTGCGCTTAGATTGCAGACTGCTGTGCTAGCAATGAGGGAGGCTCCGTGGGCGTGGGACCCTCCCGGCCTGGTGTGGGATATACTCTCCTGTTTTGCCCATTTGCTTGAAGCGCAATATTGGGGTGGGAGGTACCCGATTTTCCAGGTGTTGTGTGTCTCCGTTCCCCTGGCTAGGAAAAGCGATTCCCTTCCCCCTTGTGCTTCCCAGGTGAGGCGATGCCTCGCCCTGCTTCAGCTCTCGCTGGTCGGGCTGCAGCAGCTGACCAGCACAGATTGTCTGGCACTCCCTAGTGAGATGAACCCAGTACCTCAGTTGAAAATGCAGAAATCACTGGTCTTCTGTGTCGCTTGCACTGGGAGTTGGAGACTGGAGCTGTTCCTATTCAGCCATCTTGCTCTGCCCAGCTCTTTTTTTTTTATATTATCTATTTTATTTATTTCCATTCTAGTCTGCTTTTTAAATTTGGTTTGATATCTTTCGAGTTTCTTAAGATGAAAGTTTAAATTATTCGTTTCAAACATTTACTCTTTTAAAATATAGATGTAGCTATAAATTTTCCTCTAAGGACTACTTTTTTTTCTTTCTGTTCTTCAGATTGCATAATCTGTATCTTCAGGTTAGATAATTCTTTTATTCTGGTTACTCCAATCTACTGTTGAGCACTGCTAGTGAGTTTTGTATTTCGGTTACTGTGCTTATCAATTCTAGAGTTTTATTCAGTTCACTTTAAAAAGTGTTTTATATGGCTTTATTAAGATACAATTCACATTTCATACAATTCACCAACTAAAATGAGTAGTTACGTGTATATTCACGGATGTGTGAAACCATCAATACAGTCAATTTAGAAAGAATTTTATTGTTTCACAGCATGATTCAACCTCTGTATATATAATCCTAAAAAGCCACTAACCTACTTTCTTTCTATGAATTGTCTGTTTTTGATAGTTAACGTAAATAGAATCATAATATGAGGTATTTTGTGACTAGTTTTTTTCACTTAGCATTTTTTTCAAAGTTTATCCATATTGTAGTATATATTAGCACTTTATTTGTTGTTATGGCTAAATAATATTCCACCATATGTATATATTCAAATTATTAATCCGTTCATTCATTGATGGGCATTTGTGGTTTTTTTACACTTTTTTACTATTATGAAGAATATTGCTGTAAACATGCATGTACAAGTATCATGGACATTTTTTTATATTTCTCTTTGGTATATACCTAGAAGTGAAATTGGTAGGTCATATGGCATGTGTATATGTGTTAAAGAAACTGCCAGACTGTTTTCCAAAGTAGCTCCACCATTTTACTTTCCCACCAGAAGTGTATGAGAGATTGAGTTTCTCCACATTCTCACCAGCATTTATTACTGTTACTCATTTTGATTGTAGTCATCCTAGTGGATATGAAATGGCATTTCACTGTGGCTTTGAATTATATTTCCTTGATGACTAATAATGTTGAACATGTTTTCATGCACTTGTTGGATATGTGTATATCTTACTTGAAGAAACGCTTTTTCAGATTATTTTTCCAGATTAATAGGATATTTGTGTTTCTATTGAGTTGCAAGTGATCTTCATAAACCTTAGATACAGTTTTCTTATAAGATTTATAATTAGCAAGTATTTTTGCCATTCTATGGGTTGTGTTTTCACTTTCTTGATGGTGTTCTTTTAAACACAAAATTTTTAATTTTGATGAATTTTAATTTGTTTATTTCTCTTGTTATTCACACTTCTGGTATAATAGCTAGGAACTGTTTTACAAATCTAAAGTCATAAATATTTGCCCCTATTTCTTCTTCTCAGAGGTTGATAGTTTTAGCTCTTTCATATAGGTAGTTAGTTCATCAATTTTGAGTTAATTTTTCATGTAAAATGTGAGATAAGAGTTGAAATTCATTATTTTAGATGTGGCTATGCAGTTCTCCCAGCACATTTTGCAGAAAGAACAATGTTTTCCCCATTGCATAGTCTTGACACTTTTGTTGAAAATTAGTTTGCCGTAGATATATGGGTTTTGTCAGACTCTTAATTACATTTCATTAATCTTTATGTCTAATTTTGTGCAAGCACCACACTGTCTTGATTATCATTGCATTGTAGTAAGATTTGAAATCAAAAAGTACAAGTCCTTCAACTTGGTTCTTTCTTTTCTTTTCTTTTTTAAATTATACTTTACGTTCTTGGTTACATGTACAGAAATGCAGTTTTGTTACATAGATATACATGTGCCCTAGTGGTTTGCTGCACCCATCAACCCATCACCCACATTAAGTATTTGTCCTAATGTTATCCCTCTGCTACCTCCTCACCCTCTGACAGGCCTTGGTGTGTGATGTTCCCATCCCTGTGTCCATGTGTTCTCATTGTTCAATTCCCACCTATGAGTGAGAACATGCGGTGTTTGGTTTTCTAATCTTCTGATAGTTGGCTGACAATGATGGTTTCCAGCTTCATCCACGTCCCTGCAAAGGACATGAACTCATCCTTTCTTATGGCTGCATAGTATTCCATGGCGTATATGTGCCACATTTTCTTAATCCAGTCTGTCACTGATGGACATTTGGGTTCATTCCAAGTCTTTGCTCTTGTGGATAGTGCCACAATAAACATACGTGTGCATGTGTCTTTATAGTGGAATGATTTATAATCCTTTGGGTATGTACCTAGTAATGGGATTGCTGGGTCAAATGATATTTCCAGTTCTAGATCCTTGAGGAATCGCCACACTGTCTTCCACAATGGTTGAACTAATTTACACTCCCACCAACAGTGTAAAAGCATTCCTATTTTTCCCCAACCTCTGAAGCATCTGTTGTTTCCTGACTTTTTAATGATCACCATTCTAACTGGTGTGAGATGATATCTCATTGTGGTTTTGATTTGCATTTCTCTAATGACCCGTGATGACGAGCATTTTTTCATATGCCTGTTGGCTACATAAATGTCCTCTTTGGGGAAGTGTCTGTTCATATCCTTTGCCCAGTTTTTGATAGGGTTGTTTGCTTTTTTCTAGTAAATTTGTTTACGTTCTTTGTACATTCTTGATATTAGCCCTTTGTCAGATGGATAAATTGCAAAAATTTTCTCCCATTCTGTAGGTTGCCTGTTCACTCTGATGATGGTTTCTTTTGTTGAGCAGAAGCTCTTTAGTTTAATTAGATTCCATTTGTCAATTTTGACTTTTGTTGCCATTGCTTTTGGTGTTTTAGTCATGAAGTCTTTGCCCATGCCTCTGTCCTGAATGGTATGGCCTAGGTTTTCTTCTAGGGTTTTTATGGTCCTGGGTCTTATATTTAAGTCTTTGATCCATCTTGAGTTGATTTTTGTAAAAGGCATAAGAAAGGGGCCCAATTTCAGTTTTCTGCATGTGGCTAGCCAGTTTTCCCAGCACCATTTATTAAATAGGAAATGTTTTCCCCATTGCTTGTTATTGTCAGGTTTGTCAAAGATCAGAAGCTTGTAACTGTGTGGTGTTATTTCTGAGACCTCTGTTCTGTTCCATTGGTCTATATATCTGTTTTGGTATGAATACCATGCTGTTTTGGTTGCTGTAGCCTTGTAGTATAGTTTGAAGTAAGGTAGAGTGATGCCTCCAGCTTTGTCCTTCTTGCTCAGGAATGTCTTGGCTATGTGGGCTCTTTATTGGTTCCCTGTGAAGCTTAAAGTAGTTGTTTCCAGTTCTGTGAAGAAAGTCCGTGATAGCTTGATGGGGATAGCATTGAACCTGAAAATTACTTTGGGCAGTACGGACATTTTCATGATATGGATTCTTCCTATCCATGAGCATGGAATGTTTTCCCGTTTGTGTCCTCTCTTATTTCCTTGAGAAGTGGTGTGTAGTGCTCCTTGAAGAGGTCTTTCACATCCCTTGTAAGTTCTCTTCCTATGTATTTTATTATCTTTGTAGAAATTGTGAATGGGAGTTCACTCATGATTTGGCTCTGTTTGTCTGTTATTGGTGTATAGGAATACTTGTGATTTTTGCAGGTCGATTTTGTATCCTGAGACTTTGCTGAAGTTGCTTATCAGCTTAAGGAGGTTTGGGGCTGAGAGGATGAGGTTTTCTAAATATACAATATTCTTTTTTCTCTAATCTTGTCTTCTCTCCTTATTTCATTAAGTTGATCTTCAATCTCTGATATACTTTCTTTCGCTTGATCATTTCAGCTATTCATACTTGTGTATTCACGAAGTTCTCGTGCTGTGTTTTTCAGCTCCATCAGGTCATTTATGTTCTTCTCCACATTGGTTATTCTAGTTAGCAATTCAACTAACCTTTTTTCAAGGTTCTTAGCTTCCTTGCATTGGGTTAGAACATGCTCCTTTAGCTTGAAGTTGTTTATTACCTGCCTTCTGAAGCCTACTTCTGTCAGTTGGTCAAACTTATTCTCCTGCCTGTTTTGTTCACTTGCTGGTGAGGAATTATGATCCTTTGGAGAAGGAGAGTCATTCTGGTTTTTGAAGTTTTCAGCCTTTTTGCACTGTTTTTTTCCCCATCTTTGTGGGTTTATCTATCTTTGGTCTTTGACGTTGGTGACCTTCGGATGGGGTCTTTGAGTGGAAGTGTTAATCCTTTCTGGGTTTTTTTTTTTTTTTTTTCCTAACAGTCAGGCCCCTCTCCTGCCAGTCTGCTGGAGTTTGCTGGACGTCCACTCCAGACCTTGTTTGCCTGGATATCACCAGTGGAGGCTGCAGAGCAGTAAAGATTGATGCCTTTTTTTTTTCTTCTGGAAACTTCAACACAGCAAGGCACCTGCCAGATGCCAGACAGAGCTCTCCTGTATGAGGTGTATGTTGGCCCCAACTGGGAGGTGTATCCCACTCAGTATACATAGGGTTCAGGGACCCACTTGAGGAGGCAGATGTACCCTTATCAGAGCTCTAACACTGTGCTGGGAAGTCCACTGCTCTCCTCAGAGTCATCAGGCGAGGACATTAAAGTCTGCTATAAGCCCCTGACAGGGGCAGCTGCCTTTTTTACAGAGATGCCCTGTCCAGAGAAGAACAATCTGGCAGTCTGGCCACAGCAGCCTTGCTGAGCTACAGTGGGCTCCACCCAGTTCCAACTTCCCAGCAGCTTCCTTTACACTGTGATGGTAAAACCACCTACTGAAGCCTCAACAATGGCGGATGCCCCTCCCCCCACCAAGCTGGACCATTCCAGGTGGATCTCAGATTGCTGCTGTGCTACCAATGAGAATTTCAAGCTAGCAGATTTTAGTTTCCTGGGCTTTGTTGGGTAGGACCCTCTGAGCCAGACCACTTCGCTCCCTGGCTTCAGCCCCCCTTTTCTGTGGAGTGAATGGTTCTGCCTCACTGGTGTTCCAGGCATCACTGTGTTATGGAAAAAGAAAAAGCTCCTGCAACTAGTTCAGTGTCTGCCCAATTGGCCACCCAGTTTTGTACTTGAAACCCAGGGCCCTGGTGGGGTAGTCACCAGAAGTAATCTCTTGGTTTGTGGGTTGCGAAGACCGTGGGACAAGCGCAGTATCTATGCTGTAGTTCCTCAGGCTTAGACCCTCATGGCTTCTCTTGGGTAGGGGGAAAAATTCCCTGACCCCTTGTGCTTCCCAGGTGAGGTGACGTCCCACCCTGCTTCAGCTCACCTTCCGCGGGCTGTACCCACTGTTCAACCAGTCCTGAGAGATGAACCGGGTACCTCAGTTGGAAATGCAGAAGTTACCCACCTTCTTCGTTGATCTTGCTGGGAGCTGCAGACTCCTGCTGTTCCTATTCAGCCATCTTGAATCTCCTTCACCTGGTTCTTTATTTTCAAGATTGTTTCAGCTATTCTGAGTTCCTTGCAATTTTTTTTAATAAAATTTAGACTCGGCTTATCCATTTTTGCAGAGAAATAAGCTGGAATTCTGACACTGATTATAGATCAGTGTGGCAAATAATGGCATCATAACAATGTTACATCTTTCTATCTATAAACGTATATATATATATTTCATTTATTTAGGTCTTCTTTAATTTATTTTAACATTTTGTAGTTTTTAGTAGACCACATTTTTCATTTGATTTGTTAGGTTTATTGCCAAGAAGTCTATATTTTTTTGCTGTTACAAATGGAGCTGTTTTGTTTATTTTATTTTTGAAATGTTCATTGCAAGTGTATAGAATTACAATTGACATTTGCATATTTATCTTATATTCTGTAATTTTGCTAAAGTATTTTTAGTAGTACTAACCGTTTTTAGTGGATTCCTTAGAAATTTTGTATAAAAATTTTATCATCTCTTAGTAAAGATTGTTTTATTTCTTTCTTTTCAATTTGAATGCTTTTTATTTATTTATCTTGCTTCCTTGCCCTGGATGAAACACATTCAGTACAATATTAAATTAGAAATAGTAAGACAATGCACCCTGGTGTTGTTACTGATCTTAAGGGTAAGATATCTAGTCACCATAGAATATAATGTTAGCTATGAATTTTTCATAGATGCCTGTTATCAGGTTGAGGAAATTTTCTTCTGCTCCTAGTTTATTGAATATTTCTATCACAAAAGAGTGTTGGATTTTTCTCTGATTGCTGTTCTGCCTCTACTGAGATTATTATGTAATTTTGGATTTTATTCTACTAATATAATGCATTACATTAGGTGGTTTACAGATGTTAAAACAATTTTGCATTTCTGAGATAAATTTTATTAGGTTATGCTGCCTAATTCTTTTTATGTGTTTCTGAATTCAGTTTGCTAGTGAATTTTATATTGTACTTATTCTACTTCTAAACTCTATAAATCTTTAAATACAACCTTTAAACATTTTTTGCTTTGATATTTTCTATATGAGACATTGTCACCATAATTTCCTTTCATTGTTAAGCATATTTTTAGTTAGTTAATTAGATATACTTATTACAGCTTTTTTGATTTTTTAATCTACTATGTCTGTCATCTACGCACATTCAAAGAAAATTCTATTGCTTTCATTTTTGTGTACAAGACACTATTTTTAACAATGTTTTTGTGTGTCTTTTTTGTTGTTGTTTAGACGTGGACATATGAGATAGTATATTTAACCAATTCTAGATACTGACCTCATTTTTCTTTCCCTCAACCCCGATGGTGGGTTCTGCTGTGTGTTTATTTGTTTAGTGACTTAGCTTTTGAGCCAGTTACATGTATACTTTTTACCATTGGATGTGTGTTTGTTGCCTAGAATCCTCTATTACAGTTCACAAAGTAAGCAAAGTAAGGTAGGAGAAATATTTTGGGCCCCAAGGTTTGCAGCCTACTTGCTATAGTTTGGATTTTTGTCACACTAAACTTCATGTTAAAATTTGATCCCTAACATTGAGGGTGGGGTCTAATGAGAGGTGTTTGGGTCATGAGAGTGGATCCCTCATTAATAGATTAATGCCCTCCCTAGGGGAGTATGAATGAGTTATCACTCTATTATTTTCTATGAGAGCTGCTTGTTAGAATGAGCTTTGAATTCCCTTTTCCACTTGCTTCCTCTCTTACCATGAGTTCTATGCACATGCCAGCTCTGGTTTACCTTTCACCATAAGTGAAAGAAGCCTGAGGCCCTCACCAGATGCGCAACCTTTTATACAGCAGAATTATGTAAAAAGATAAATACTTTTTCTATATAAATTCCCCAACTTCAGGTATTTCTTTATGGCAACACTAACAGTACTAAGACACTACTGCACCTAGGGTAGATGTTTCATTTTATAAGTAAAGACTGAACAGAAGAGAAACCTGATCCCCTTAACCACATTTAACAGATTGCTGGTGACACAGGGCTTCAGGGAGTCTGAGAAATGCTAATGATGGCCTGCCCCTTCCAGTGTGAAACTATAGTCTCATACTGGAAGCTCAGAGGAGAGAGAAACTTCACCTTCTTGACAGCACATACTGAGAGTAGAGTGTCCAAGGTATATCTTCTGTAAAACACAGATAGGATGGAGAAATGGAGGTGAATGGGTTAATAATAGGTTTTTGTTCAAATGCTAGATGTTTGGTCTTAGGAAACTTAGTACATTTCTTTGAATGCACATTTCTTCATTTCCTTTTTGTTCTCAGGACTATTTCCAAGGACTTTATATGGTAGATTTTTAAAAAATTATTTTCACCTGTTAAATTATTGTTTTGCTAGGGAGAGGGCACACAACTCCCCACTATATCATTCCAGAAGCCCTCTTAAACAATATACAAAAAGTTTATTTTGTAAAATATGTTTTTATACAAATATAAAAGTTCTACTTTTATACTTTTATATTGGCATTTCTGCAAACGTCTCTCAAACACCCTAATGCTTATTTTACTCTACAAGTAAAATAACTTGTTAAACTTTATATAAAGTCAATACATACATAATATATTGTTTTAATGGACTTGCTTTTTCTACACAACATTGTTATTATTATTTGTTCATGTTGTTGCACATAACTAGTACATTAATTTTCAGAGTTGTTCATGTAAAAATCAAATATATCTCTCTGATATTTAGTGCAATTAAACTCCTTAATGTTTGCCACCTGAAACAATTGAAAGTAAACGATATGACCTTTCTTTGTGTTCTTTATTTGATGGACAAGTCTTTACCACAACAGGAATGAGACGACTTATGAAGAACCCTGAGTTATTTATATAATCTGTTGAACTTAGAAGAGAAGTCTAAAATTTGTTGCATAATTTCTACTTTTTAGTACCACATGAGCAATTTTCCACTCCACGCCCTTCTCCTTTTAAAAAATGCCTGCTATCTACAACCATTACTTAAACAAACCACTACTGTGAGATATTGACATATTAAGACTTCTTGCCTTCTTGTGGAAAATAACTTACTAGTGCTTCCTCCTAGGTTCCTATTTCCAACAGAACCTAGCTCTTTGAAAGCTGACCAATAATCACTTTAGTCAGGGATTTACCAGTACAACCTGGCATTTCTGCAGACTTCTCTCAAACACCCTAATACTGATTTTTATTTGAATTCCTAATTCTAATTTTACAGTTTGTAAAAACTTAGACGTGTACATGTTGATTTTTTTAAGTTAAGATACCGTATAAACTGATTTTGAGCATATTCCTCCAATATATCTACTTTTAAATGTAAATTACAGTCCTCACTTAAAACAACAGTGAGCAATACAACAAAATTGAACCTTTCAATACTCCTCTTCCCACATAGACATCAATTCAAACAACTATTCACACGTGAAAATACCTCCACAAGAACTAAGCAAACCAGGTGAAAGAATATAGTATCTACGTATAGCACAGAAATAAGAAAAGATGCATTGAAGAAAGTAGGAATCATAGTTTTATACTGCACATATCATCCTTCATGCAAATTCCAGGCAACACAACATTGAGAGAGATATCATTTGCTTAGGAGGACTTTGCCTCAAACCTGCAAACCCAGTATAACCTAGGACTATGCATACCTATATAGCCCCAGACACGAGGCTGTCACCATCTACATTAGTGCATTCTCATGGTGCTGTTAAGAAATACCTAAGCTTGGGTAATTTATAAAGAAAGAGATTTAATTGACTCATAGTTCTTCATGACTTGGGAGGCTTCAGGAAATTTACAATCATGGCAGAAGGCACCTCTTAACATGGCAGCAGCATGACAGCAGGAGGGAGAATGAGAGTGAGAATGAGAGTGCCAGCAGGGAAATGTCAGACACTTATAAAACCATCAGATTTCATGAGAACTAGTTGATTATTAATAGAACATCATGGGGGAAACTTCCCCTACGTTTCAATGACCTCCCACTAGGTTACTCCCACAGCATGTGGGGATTATGGGATAACAATTCAAAATGAGAGTTTGGTGGGGACGCAAAGCCTAACTATACCATTTCACTCCCAGCCCCTCCCAAATCTCATGTCCTCCCATTTCAAAACCAATCATGCCTTCCCAACGGTCCTCCAAAAACTTAACTTATTTCAGCATTAACTCAAAGTCCACAGTCAAAACTCTCATCTGAGACAAAGCCAGTCTCTTCTATCTATGAGCCTGTAAAATCCTAAACAAGTTAGTTACTTCCTAGATACAATGTGAGTACAAGCATTGGATAAATACACTTACTCCAAATGGGAGAACTCTGCCCCCCAAAAATGGTGCTACAGGCTGCATGCAAATCTGAAATCCAATAGGATTGTCATTGAACATCAAAGTTCTACAATAATCTCTTTTGACTCCACGTCTCATATCCAGGTCATGCTGATGCAAAAAGAGGGCTTCCATGGCCTTGGGCAGCTCCACCCCTGCGGCTTTGCAGGGTAGAGCCTCCTTCTCAGCTGCTTTTCTGCGCTGACGTTGAGTTTCTGTGGCTTTTTCAGGTACACTACAAGCTGTCCGTGGATCTATCATTCCAGGTTCTGGAGGACAGTGACCCTCTCCTCACATCTCCACTAGGCAGTGCCCCAGTGGAGGCTCTGTGTGAGATTCCAATCCTACATTTCCCTTCTGCACTGCCTTAGCAGAGGTTCTTCATGAGGACTCCACACCTGCAGCAAACATCTGCCTAGATATCTAGGCATTTGAGGCCAGAGGTCTCCTTGAGGAAGGACAGGGGAAAGATTATCAGACTGGGTCTTCAGGCCTGCCCTGAAACTAGGCTGGATTCTGCATCCCCATATTCCAGGCCTGCTTGGCAAACTTGATTTCTGGGTTGTCCCGCCTAATATTAGCTGATACCAGCATCACTGCCTGCTAACCCAAGTGGCCCTGTGCTCTGGACTGCTTCCAAAACCAGGCTGCTTCTCACAAAACTGGACATTGTGCATGCCCAACACCAAGCTGGTAACCATCATCCCTCGTCATCAGTATGGCCCTCAAGCATCCAGCCTCCGGTCAAGCCCCCAAAATGCAGACTCCAGGTCCACAGAGCTTCAAGCCAGCCCCTGTGGTACCAGGCTTCAGACCCACCACTGTGCCAGGTTGGCATTTTGACCTCCAGCACCAAACAGACATCTATGGAAACAGGCCATGGCCTATCCAGTGTAGGACTGATTCTTGCAGTTGCATCTTCCAGGCTAGCACCATGCTCCAGCAGACTCAATGTTCAACTCCGCTTCAGCAGACCCAAGTTCTGGTTCTGTTAGTAGACCCCAACATTAGACTGGCCTCCACAAATCCAAGCTTCGGGACTACCTTAGTGTACCCAGTACCCATGCTAGCCCCAGAGGCTCTCTGACCCAGGTCAGATCTCATGAAACTAGCCTCTAGGCCAGCATCTGCACAACCAGCCTCCAGGCTGACACTAGTGGACAAGACTCCAGGCTAAACCCCAAAGTCTTGGGCTCCAGGCTAGCTCCAGTAGCTCAAGGCACCAGGTCATCACCCATGATCCTAGGTGCCAGAGTAGTCCCCATGGACCCAGACAAATGTGCCCACCCAGATACTGTGGACACAGACTCTAACACCACCTCTTCAGACCTAGTCTGCAGACCAGACCTCACGTGCCCAGCACCCACACCCACCTCCATGGAATAAGGTTCAATGCTCGACTCAGTGCCAGGCCAGTCCTTATGGACTCAGGCTCCAAGCCTATGCCAGTTGTTTCAGGCACTAAGCTCATCTCAAGACCTTGCCAGAGCCTGCAGACTCAAGCTCAGGACCCAGTCCAGTGACAGGTTCACCTTGATGAACCTAGGTTTCAGGCTGGCTCATACAGATATGGGCTCCAAAGCCTCTCATGTTGATTCAGGCTTTAGGCCTATCTCTGAAGATTGAATTAGCAGGTTCACCCTAGTAAGTCTAAGCTTCAAGCCAAACCCTAAAGACACAGGTATCGTGATTGCACACATGCTGAATCAGGCACAAGGTCAGCCTGCCTGGGGATTTCAGCACCAAATCCACCCTTGGATTATGCCAAACGGCCTGTCTGGAACCTGAACAGCTAACTGGTGAAGAATTCTGCAAACAAAGCCAGTCTGCAAAGACTGGTATAAATCCATACTTTTTCAAATGCACTAACATCAATCTAAGACTACAAGAAACATGAACAACCAAAGAGACACAACAGCATCAAAAAGAACACAATAGTATTCTAGTAACAGAACCAGAGGAAATAAAGATATACAAACTATCTGAAAAGTAATTTAAAATAAATTATTCTTAAGGAAGTTCAGTGAATTTCAAGGAAATACAAATAAATAAGTTAATTAAGTAAGGAAAACAATAAATGACTAAAATGAGAAATTTAAACTAAAGATTCAAATTCTACAAAACCCCCAGAAATTCTGAAGCTGAAAACTATGATGAACAAAATGAAAAATGCAATAGAGAATGCCAGTAGAGTTGATCAAAGTCACTAGAATTAATCAAGCATAAGAAAGATCTGTGAGGACGGTTGTGGTTGATCATGCCTGTAATTCTATGGCTTAGGGAGGCCGAGGTAGGCAGATCATGAGTCCAGGAGGTTAAAACCAGCCTGGGCAACATGGCACAATCCCATCTTTTCAAAAACAAACAAACAAACAAACAAAACACAAAACTTAGCTGGGTGTGGTGGTACATGCCTATAGCTCCAGCTACTCAGGAGGTTGAGGAAGGAGGATTGCTTAAGCCTAGAAGGTGGAGGTTGCTGAGAGCTGAGATCATGCCACTGCACTCCAGACTGGGTAACAGAGAAATACCTTGCAAAAAAAAAAAAATATATATATATATATATGTATATACATACACACACACATATGGGAAATCAAAGACAGGTTTTTAAAAAATATATAAACAGAGAAGAAAAGAATTAAAAGTAACTGTATTAGTCAGGGTTCTCTAAAGGGATAGAACAAGTAGGATATATGTATATATAAAAGAAAGTTTATTAAGGAGAATTGACTCATAGAATCGCAAGATAAAGTCCCTGGATAGGAAGTCTGCAAGCTGAGGAACAAGGAAGCCAGTAGTGGATCAGTCTGAGTTCGAAAATCTCAGAAGTAAGGAAGCCTACAGTGCAGTCTTCAGTTTGTGGCTGAAGGCCAGAGATTCCCTGGCAAACCACTAGTGTAAATCCAAGAGTCCAAATGCTGGAGAACTTGGAGTCTGGTATTCAAGGGCAGGAAGTATTTAGCATAGGAGAAAGATGAAGACCAGAAGACTCAGCAGGCCTGCTCATTCCACATTTTTCTGCCTGCTTTTTCTAGCTGCTCTGGCAGCCTAGGGGATGGTGCCCACCCAGGTTAAGAGTGGGACTATCTCTCGCAGTCCACTGACTCAAATGTTAATTTTCTCTAGCAACACCCTCACAGACACACCCAGAATCAATACATTGAATCCTTCAATCCAATCAAGCTGACACTTAATATTAACCATCACAAGTCAAATCCTCATAAAATTGAACCCATATACATATCCAAATAAAGACAATAATAACATCACAATTACACCTAACATAATACAGCTATCCTTTGTACAACAGGAAGCATGCTAATCCTTAACTTAAATGCTATTGCATGAAGTTAACAACACTGAAACGCTGATATTGAGTCACTAAATCTTATGTCACATGGCAAAGGGAAAAAAGAAAACAAAGATATTTTCTCAGTACATGTGTATACAAGCACAAGCATATTATTAACTAAATAAGCAGGAAATATTCATGATAATTGGAGTTCTCATTGCTGCCACGGCTCATTTGGCTGTAGTTGGTATGGATAACTACCTTTTTTTATCACCCATTCTGTATTCCCTTTGCCTTTAGCAAGCTGCTCAGCTGGTCATTATTTTTTACCTGGTGGAATGACTCAAACGTTCATTCTTGGAGGGTCCAGGTAATTTGTAGTCCTGCCTGGATTGGGCTGCTGTAATTTCTCGTTGACCTTAATTACAGGACATGGTAATATTAAGAGATGTCCTAAGGGATCTCCTGTAGTCCACACATACACTTCCTTACCTCCATTGTGGAGTAGTAGACTGATTTCATCTTGATAGTCTGGGTCAGTCACCCCAAACAACCTGTAACTTCCTTCTTAGCCTGTTGACTCAGAGGTAGGAAAAACCCAAAGTGGTCAGGTGGCAATCTTAACTTCCACTTTAATAGAATTATTGATGTGTCTTCTGATGGCAGCATTCCTCCCTCTGGAACTAAGACCTCTAGGCCAGCAGAACATAACGTCTTGGAAACAGGAAGCAAATTTTTGCTAGTGGGTCACTAAGGTTGGTGGTGAGTGGTGCTACTTTCGATTCAACACTTTGATTCCTATACCCTTAAATCCTGGCTATGAGAGAAACAGTACTATATATTGAATGTTGATTCAGAGCATACACAGCCCTCTAGAGGACTTGGCCTCATCCCTGCAAAGTACTGTCACCTAGTTGGCTGTGTAACTGTGACTTCCAAAGGGCATTCAATCCAGTTGATACAAGATGATGGGAAACATGGTAAGACCAATGAATTCCGTGAGCATGAGCCCACTGCTGCACTTCTTTAGCTCTAATGTGAATGTCTTGAGGTGTCAGAGGCAGTGCTGTGGAATACCATGATGGTGGATAAGGCATTCCTTGAGTCCACAGATGGTAGTTGTGGCAGAAGCATTGCATGCAGGATAGGCAAACCCATATCCAGAGTAAGTGTCTGTTCTAGTGAGGACAAACTGCTGCCCTTTCCATGATGAAAGAGCTTGTACAGCAGCCTGGACCTCTTTCAGAGGCCTCTCCTGTTCTGGACCCTACTCAAAACTGGCAGTCTTTTGGGTAATTTGATAAATGGCTGGAGTAACACATCCAAATGAGGAATGTGTTGTCTCCAAAATCCAAATAGGCCCACTAGGTGTTATACCTCTTTCTTGGTTGTAAGAAGGGCCAAATGCAGCAACTTATCCTTCACCTTAGAAAGAATATCTCAATAGTTCCCACATCACTGGGCCTCTAGAAATTTTACTGAGGTAGAAGATCTCTGAATTTTAGTTGAATTTATTTCCCATCCCCTGAGACACAAATATCTCACCAATTAGTCCAGTATGTTTTCTACTTCTCACTCATTGTGTCCAATCATCATAATGTTATCAAGTTAATGGATCAGTGTGATATCTTATGGAAGGAAAAAGCAATCAAGATATCTGTGATCAAGATTATGACACATAGCTGGAGAGTTGATATATTCCTAAGGTAGGACAGTGAAGGTATATTGCTGGCCTTGCCAACTGAATTCAAATTGTTTCCGATGGGCCTTGTGGACAGAAAGAAAAAAAAAAAAAGACATTTGCCAAATCAATGGCTGCATACCTGGCACCAGAAGATGTGTTAATTTACTCAAGCAACAAAACTACATGTGGTACAGCAGCTGCAATTGGAGTCACCACTGGGTTAAGCTTACAATAATCCACTATCATTCTCCAAGATCCATCTCTCTTCTTCACAGGCCAAATAAGAGAGTTGAATGGGGATGTTATGGTAATCACCACTCCTGCGTCCTTCAAGTCCTTGATGTTGATACTAGTCTTCAAAATCCCTTGAGGGGATGTGATACTGTTTTTGATTTACTATTTTCCTAGGTAGAGTTTTGATTTACTATTTTCTCATGGCTTCCATTTGGGCTTTTCCACCATAATAGCCCTCACCCTACCAGTCAGGGAGCCAATGTGGGGATTCCGCCAGCTTCTAAGTATGTCAATGCCAATTATGCATTCTTGCACAGGGAAAATGACCACAGGATGTGTCCAGGGATCCACTGTAAGTCAGACCTGAGCAAAAACTCCATTAATTACCTAACCTCTATTATCCCCTACTTTAACTGGAGGGCCACAATGATGTTTCGGGCTCTTGGAATTAACATCAGCTCAGAGCCAGTGTCCAGTAGTCCCCAAAAGGTCTGATCATTCCCTTTGTTCCAATGCACAGTTACCCTGGTAAAAGGCTGGAGGTCTCCTTGGGGAAGGATGGGATAAAGATTAACAGTATTTGTCAGTGGTGAAGTGGGGTCCTTTTTCAAGGAGAACAAGCCTCCCCTTCACTCAAGGGGTTCTGGGTCTGTAAACTGATTCAAATCTGGAAATTGATTGAGGGGCCACAATTTTCTATTTTAATAATTCATATTAGTCATTTGTCCACTTTACCTGGAAGTTTTCTGCTTATGCAAGTTAAGTAAGAATGCCGTAGGCTTCCTATCAATTTCACTTCTAGGAATACCATGATTAATTAGCCAATGACAGAGCTCTACACAATACAGACTATTGTGATTGCTCCTTTGCCTCTGCTGTCTATTATGGTAACTATGTCCACCTTGCTTCTGATGGTTGAATGCCACCACTTGGACCCTGACAACTCAGGACTCAATTATTCCCATCACATTTAAATTTTGTATTTGAGTGACTGCAGTTCTCACTGTAAGATCTGACATACAGATCCTGTGCACCTGTGGCACAGGGATCACCTTGACACTTTCATCCCGAGCAGAGAGGTTGTGCCTTACTTTGGTAGAGTAGCTTTCACATATCTTTGGCATGTGGAACAGCCAGGCATCTCTGTCCCCAGTGGGAAAGCTGCATGTGACGCTTGCACATTCACAGAATAGCCCAGCACCCCTACCCCCAATAGGGCAACCACAGCTGACCTGGTGGAACATCCACACATTCTTGCAGCCTAAGCCACTAGTGGATTTGTAAGCATTGCTAAAATTGACTACAGATGAAAAAACTCCACAGAGACTACACTACTGCATTCATCCAGAAACAAAGCCAATATGCTCTACATAATTGACTCCCTAGGACACATCTTTAGGTGATTTTTTTTATTATAACAACTCTATAAAATTGGAATAGGTGGCCATTTCATCACATGCATAGATTATCAATGCAGAGACACACAAAATATTAAAAAGCAAGAAAATATAGCACTACCAAGGGAATACAATAACTCTCCAGAAACAGACCCTATAAAATGAAAATTTATGGGTTTCTTGAAAAGGAATTTAAAATAATGATCTTAAGGAAACTCATTGAAATACAAGAGAATAAAGATAGACAATTCAATAAAATTGGGAAAACAATTTATTAGCTGAATGAGATATTTGAAAAAGAGAGCGAGATCTCATTAAGGAAACATAAATTCTGGAGGTGAGGACTTTAATGAGTAAAATTAATAATAGAAATGAGAGTTTCAAAAGCAGACTAGATCAAGCAGAATTTTAAAAAATTACTGAACTTGAAGACTGTTCTTTAAAATAATTCAATCAGAAAGAAAAAAATGTAAAAGATCCAAGAAAATCTGAGATCTGTGAGACCATTAAGTGAGCAAAATTTTGCGTTATTAAACGTTCAGAGGGAGAAGAGGAAGACAAATATGCAGAAAGCTTATTTAATAAAATAATAGATGAAGACTTTCCACATTTTGAGACAGATACAACATCTAGATTCATGAAACTTATAAATTCGTATTAGTTTCAACCCAAAGAGGTCTTCTCCAAGGCACATTATAATGAAACTCTCAAAAGTCAAAGACAAAAAATTCTAAAAGCTTCAAGAGAAGAGGATGAAGTCACATATAAGTGAACTTCTGTTAGATTGTTAGATGATTTCTCACAGAAATCTTGGAGGTCAAGAAATTGGAATATTATATTTGAAGTGTTAAAAAAAATCATGCTAAACAAGAATACTAAATTAGAAAAGCTATTTTGCAGAAATGAAGGAGAAATAAAGTATTTTCTAGACAAGCAAAAGCTAAAAAAATTTGTAACCACTAGACACTAGACCAGCCTTACAAGAAATGCTTAAGGGAGTGCTTTGACCGGAAGTAGAAGAATGTTAATTATTATTACAAAATCATGAAAGTGTAAAACTCACTTGTAGAGGTAACATCATAATCAAAATCAAATTATGTCTTTACTTTAATGGTGGTATGTAATCTTTCAGGTCTCTAGTGCTAAGGGTAAAAGTCAAAATGGTCAACAATAACCATAGCTACAATAAACTGTTAAGAAATACACAATATTAATAGATGTAAATTAAGGTAGGAATATTACAAATTATGGGAGGGGAGATTAAAAGTCTAGAATATTTGTATACAACCAAAGTTAGGTTGTAATCAGTTTAAATCATATTCTAGAACTATAAGATTTTTAAATGTAAGCCCTACAGTAATCACAAAGGTAAAAAATTACAGCAGCTACATAAAAGAGAAAAAATAATAATAAAAGCTTATCACTAGGAAAAACCATCAAGCCACACAGGTAAAAAACAAAAGAGGAATAAAAGAACACAAAAAATAATAACTACAATTACATAACAGGGTAGAAAAATGTCCTTACCTATCAAAAATAACCTAATTGTAAATGAATTAAATCATCCAGTTAAAAAAAGAGTAGCTAAGTAGATTAAAAAAAAAAAAAAAAAAAAAAGATTCCAAAGGTGGCCAAGATGGCCAACTAGAAGAGGCTAGTGTGTGTGACTCTCACAAAGAGGAATGGAAGGGATGAGTAAATACCACACCATCAGCTGAAATATCCAGATATTTGCACTAGGACTAATCAAGGAAACAAGTGCAGAAAATGAAGAAGAGCAAGGCAGGACCACAGATCACCCAAAAGTGACATGGAGCCAAGGGAACCTCTCCTGCCCAGGGAGGTAGTGAGTAAATGTGTGACCCCGGGAACCAACACTTCTCCCACGGATCTTTTCAACCATCAGGTCAGGAGATTTCCTTCTGAACCCACTCGACCAGAGCCTTTGGTTTGACACTAAGAACTCTATGGAATCTCAGTAAAGCAGCTACTTAGGAATGCATGGAGACCTGGGAGCCTTAGATACTCAGGCTGTCTGGGCTTCCTGGCAAAAGTAACTGCAACTCCAGCAAAGTGGGAGGTTAGACCCCTGTACATAACTCTAGGAAAGAGGCTGAATCAGGAGGCTGAGCAGCGAAAGTCTGCAAATCCCACTTCCACAGGAACTTGCAGGATAAGACCCACTGGCTTGGAATTCCAGCCAGCCACTTGTAGCAGCATTGCACCTATATGGGATGGAGTTCCTGGGGGGAGAAGAGGGCTGCCATCTTTGCTTTTTGAGTGGTTTAGCTGTTCCAGGCTTCAGGCTTTAAAGAGCTGAAGCCAGCTGGGGGTGGAAGGGGTTCCCTAGCACAACACAACTGCTTTACGAAAACGTGGTCAGACTGCTTTTTTTTTTTTGAGACGAAGTCTCACTCTGCCGCCCAGGCTGGAGTGCAGTGGCCGGATCTCAGCTCACTGCAAGCTCCGCCTCCCGGGTT
>NW_012101275.1:167361-185892 GCF_000951045.1 Mandrillus leucophaeus | reverse complement strand
GGATGGTCTCGATCTCCTGACCTCGTGATCCGCCCGTCTCGGCCTCCCAAAGTGCTGGGATTACAGGCATGAGCCACCACGCCCGGCGGTCATACTGCATTTTTAAAGCAGTTCCCTGATCTCATTTCTCCCAACTATATCCTCCAGCCACCCCAACCAGTGTTCTTCACCTGACATAGATATTTGAAGTCTCCCTTGAATGGAGCTGCCAGAGGGAGGGGTGGACCACCATCTTTGCTGTTTGGGTGACTTAGTCTTTCAAGCCTTCAAGCTTGGGAGAGTCTAAGTTGACTGGAGGTGAAAGTGGTACCCCAGCACAGCATGACTATTTTATAAAAATGTGGCCAGATTGTCTTTTACAGTGGGTTCTTCATCTCATTCATCATAACCTGGTGGGGTCTTCCAACCAGGGTCTCCCACTACCCTGACTGTTGTTCTCTGACTGACAGAGGCTTCTGGAATGGAGCTCCCAGAGGGAGGGGTGGGCTGCCATCTTTGTTGTTTGGGCGACTTAATATTTTCAACCTTCAGGCTTTGGAGAGTCCAAGCCAAATTGAAGCTGAGTCAGTCCCCCCAGCATAGCACAGCTGCTCTGTGAAAATGTGGCTAGACTACTTCTTAAAACAGATCCCTGACCTCATCCCTCTTCACTGGGCAGGACCTCCCAACTGGGGTCTCCAGTCAGCCTCACCAGTGCTTTTCATCCAACAAAGATTTGAAACCTTCCTGGGATGATGTCCCAAAGGGAGGGAAAGGCCATTATCTTTGCTGTTTGGGTGACTTAGCTATTTCAGCTTCAGCCTTTGGAGTGTCTGAGGTACCTGGGGACTGAAGCGAAGCCTCAACATAGCACAGCTGCTCTATAAAAACATGGCCAGACTGCTTTTTAACTGTGTCCCCAATCCTGTTCCTCCCCACTGGGAGCAACTTCCCAATCAAGGTCTCCAGCCAATTCCTACAGGTGTGTTTGGGCCAGCAACAAGTCCATACCTCTCTGGGAGAGAGCTTCCAGAGGGAGAGGCAGACTGTCATCTTTGCTATATTGCAGCATTCACTAGTGACACTTCCAGGTACTGGAAAATCCAAAGTGACTAGGGACTGGAATGGGCATCCAGCATACTGCAGCAGCCCTATGGAAAACTGGACAGAGTATTATGTGGATTCCTGTTCCCATATCTCCTCAACTGGCAGGTCCTCCACACATAGTCCTCCAGCCACCCTCCTCCAGAGCTATTGAGCCAGTAGTAACTCAACAACTCCCTGGACAAAGCCTCCAGGGGCAACTGAAAGCCTCTCTCCACTACCTCAGCAGTGGAACTGCCCTTTCCACCCATGGACTAATAAAGGAACAAGAATCCTAAGTGCTTTATTAACACCTCCAACAAGCTTCAGTTGGCTGAAGGAGAGGGGGCCAGTCCATCTCCCATAGGTCTCACATACCCACTTCTGCTCATCACCAGACAGGGAACTTCCACTTTGGGCCCATAGCACAGACCCTACATCCTGATTGCATTGAATGACTGCTGGCCTGCATGTATCTGGGGTGGAGGCTCTAGGAGGTGAGCAACAGACCCTACAACCATTAATAAGGTCCCTTCCTTTGTTGTCCCCCATGTTGGGGAAGAAACATAAACACTGAGATCCTCCTAGGGCTGCAGTGGGCAGCCCAGGAGTTCCAAGCCATGATCTACAGCCAGAACTCAAGAAAGAGAAGAATGTACACTTTCAGAACATTGACAGGGAACACAGCTGCCACTGTGAGGGAACATATCAGAGCCACACAACGGAGCAAGAGTTTACCAACTGATCAGTAAGTGTCACCTACTGAATCACATCCCAAAGTTTCAATATCAAAAATACCTCACTTACATACCCAACTCTGAAACAAAAAAAAAGTTGGTTTCAAATAAAGACAATGCACAAATCCTCAGACAGATGTAAACATCCAGAAAATAAGTCTGTTAACTGTACTCAATCTACACTGCAGTTAAAGGAACACACACATGCAGAGATAAGAAAGAACCAATGCAAGAACTCTGGTGACTCAAATGGCCAGACTGGAGCATGTCCTCCAATTGACTGGACCAATTCTTCAACAAGAGATCTTAACAAGGCTGAACTGGCTGAAAAGACAGAAATGGAATTTAGAATATGGATAGGAATGATATTTATCCTGAATATATATGCACCCACACAGAAGCACCCAGATTAATAATGCAGGTTATTAAAGATCTACAAAGAGACGTAGAGTCTCACACAGTAATAGCGTAAGATTTCAACACTCCACTTACAGTACCGGACAGATCATCAAGGCATAAAATTAGCAAAGATATTCAGGAAGTGAATTAAACATTGGACCAAATGGATCTGATACACCTTTACAGAACTCTTCACCCAAAAACAACAGAATATACATTCTTCTCATGGCCACACAGCATACACTCTAAAACTAACCACACAATTGGACATAAAACAATCCTCAGCAACTGCAAAAGAACTGAAATCCTACCAAACACTGTCTTAGACCACAATGCAATAAAAATAGAAGTCTAAGAAAATCACTCAAAATCAAGCAATTACACAGAAACTAAATAACATGCTTCCAAATGACTTTTGAGTAAATAATAAAATTAAGGTAGAAATCAAGAGATTCTTTTAAACTAATGAGAACAAAGATACAACATACAAGAATCTCTGGAAAACAGCTAAGGGAGTATTAAGACAGAAATTCATGTGCCCACATCAAAAAGTAAGAAATATCCTAAATTAACAACTTAACATCGCAACTGAAAAAATTAGAGAAGCAAGAGCAAATTAAGCCCAAAGCTACAAGAAGGCAAGAACTAACCAAAATCAGGGCTCAATGGAAGGAAATCGAGACATAAAAAATCATTCAAAAGATCAATGATTATGGGAGTTGGTTTTTTCGGGAAAAAAAAAAAACATAATAAAATAGGCTGCTAGCTAGACTAGTAAAGAAGAAAACAGAGAGGATCCAAATAAGCACAACTAGAAATGGCAAAGAGAATGTTACCACTGACCCTACAGAAATAAAAATAACCATCAGAAACAAATTCAAATATCTCTATGTACACAAATTTGAAAATTTAGAAGAGATTGATATATTCCCGGACACATACACCCTTCTAAGACTGAACCAAAAAAAATTAATTTCCTTGACAGACAAATAACAAGCTCTGAAATTGAATCAATAATAGACTACCAACCATGAAAAGCTCAGGAGCTGATGGATTCACAGTTGAATTCTACCAGATATACAAAGAAGAATTCTTACAAAAACTATTCCAAAAAAGATGAGGAGAAGAGACTCCACCCCAACTCAATATATGTGAGGCAGCATCATCCTGATACCTCTGCCTGATCTTAGAGAATCTTCCTGATCCTCTAGCAGAGACGCAACAGCAACAGAAAACTTCAGGCCAATATCCTTGATGAACAGAGATACAAAAATCTTCAACATAATAATTGCAAACTGAATCCAGCAGCACATCAAAAAGCTAATCAACCATGATCAAGTAAGCTTCATCCCCAGGATGCAAGGTTGGTTCAACATATGCAAATCAATAACTGTGATTCACCACATAAACATAACTAATGACAAAAACCACATGATTATCTCAATAGACACAGAAAAGGCTTTAAACAAAACTCAACACCCTTCATGTAGAAAACTCTGGATAAGTTAGAGACTGAAGGAATATGCCTCAAAATAATAAGAGCCAACTATGGCAAACCCACACCCAACATTATACTGAGTAGGCAAAGCTGGAAGCATTTCTGTTGAAAACTAGCACAAGACAAGTATATCCTCTCTCACCTCTCCTATTCAACATAGTATTGAAAGCCCTAGCTTAAGCAATTAGGCAAGAGAAAGAAGTACAGGGAATCTAAACAGGAAGAGAGAAAGTCAAACTATTTTTGCAGAAGACATGACTTTATATGTGGAATTCCCCATAGTCTTGAGTCAAAAGCTACTTCAGCTGATAAATAACTTTAGAAAAGGTTCAGGATACAAAATCAGTATACAAAACTCACTAGCATTCCTATACTCCAACAACAGCCAAGAGAAGAGCTAAATCATAAAGGCAATCCCATTCACAGTTACTGCAAAAAATAGCATTCCTAGGAATACAGCTAAACAGGGAGGTGAAATATCTCAACAATGAGAAATGTTTTAAAAATCTCAAAGAAATCAGAGAAGACACAAACAAACGGAAAGGCATCCCATACTCCTAAATAGGCAGAATCAATATCATTAAAATGGCTATCCTGCTCAAAGCAATTTACAAATTCAATGCTATTCTTATCAAACTACTAATGACAGTACTCAGATAATGAAAAAACAAAACAAAACAAAACTATTTTACAGTTCTTTTCACTCCAGGACTACAGTAACTAAAACAGCAGGGTACTGGTACAAAAACAGGTGCATAGCCCAATGAAACAGAATAGAGAGTCCAGAAATAAGGATACAACACTACAACCTCCTGATCTTTGACAAAAGCTGACAAAAACAAGTAAAGGGGCAAAGCCTTTCTATTCAATAAATAGTGCTGGGATAACTGACTTGCTATATGCAGAAGACTGAAGCTGGATCCCTTTCTTACACCATATTAAAAAATCAACTCAAGATCAATTGAAGACTTACATGTAAAACTGAAAACTATGAAAACCCTGGTAGACAACATAGGCAATACCATCCTAAACATAGGAATGGGCAAAGATTTCATGACAAAGACACCAAAAGCAATCGCAACAAAAAGCAAAAATTGACAAATGGGAGCTTCTGCACAGCAAAAGAAACTATCAATAGAGTAAACTCACAACCTACAGAATGGGAGAAAAATATTTGAAAACTATGCATCTGACAAAGTTCTAATATCTAGCATATATAAGGAACTTAAACAATTACCAAAGAAAAACAATCCCATTAAAAAGTGGATAAAGAACATGAACTTTTCAAAAAAAAGATATACATGCGGCCAACAGTCATATGAAAAAAAAAAAAAAAAAGCTCAATATCACTGATCATTAGAGAAATGCAAATAAAAACCACAATAAGATACCATCTCACATAACACAGAATAGTTATCACTAAAAGGTCAAAAAGCAACAAATGCCAGTGAGGTTGTGGAGAAAAAAGGAACACTTATACACTCTTGGTTGGTGGGAGTACAAATTATTTCAAACATTGTGGAAGGCGATATGGCGATTCCTCAAAGAGCCAAAAGCCGAACTATCATTCAACTCAGCTATTCTATTACTAGGTATATACCCAGAGGAATATAAATCATTCTACCATAAAGACACATGCACAGAAATGCTCATTGCAGCACTATTCACAATAGCAACGACATGGAATCTACCTAAATGCCCATCAATGACAGATTGAATAAACAAATGTGATACATATACACCATGGAATACTATGGAGCTATAAAAAACAATGAAATCATGTCTTTTGCGTGAACACAGATAGAGCTGGAGGCTATTATCCCCAGCAAACTAATGCGGGAAGAAAAAACAAAATATCGTATGTCCTCACTTATAAGTAGGAGCTAAATGATGATAATTTATGAACAGAAAGAAGGAAAAAACAGACACTGAGGTCTACTTTAGGTTGAGGGTGGAAGGAGGGAGAAGAGAAGATAACTATTGAGCACTGGGCTCAATACTTGGGTGATGAAATAACCTGTACAACCAATCCCCACTATATGAGCTTACCTATGTAACAAACCTTCACATGTACCCATGAACCTAAAATAAAGGTTAAAATAATTAAAAAAAAAAAACAAAAAACCCTGAGATTCATTTATATGCTGTCTAGAAGAGGTTCACTTTGCCTTTAAGGACACATATAAAGTGAAAGTAACGGAATGGAAAATGATATTCAATGCAAATGGAAATTAAAAGCAGAAGTTGGTGTACTTATATCAGTTAAAATAGACTTTATGTAAAAAAGTGTAAAAAAAGACCAAGATGGTCATTATATAATGATAACTGTGTCCGTTTATTAAAAGGATATAATAATTGTAAACATATATGAACCCAACACCAGAGCACAAAAATGTATAAACAAGTTATATTACACCTAAAAGGCAAGATAGACCACAATACAATAATAGAAGGAAACTTAAACACCCCACTTTCAGAAATGGACAGATTATTCAGACAGAAAATCAAAGAAACATCAGATTAACACTGCAAATGAATCTAATCAATCAAATGAATCTAATAAACATTTGCAAAATTACCCAATAGCTGCAGAGTACACGTACTTATTATCAACACATAAAACTTCTTTAGAGTAGATCACATGTTAGGCCAAAAATCAAAATTATATCAAGTATCTTTCCTTACCATAATGAAATAAAACTAATCATGAATAACAGGAAGAGCTTTGGGAATTATGTATATATATGTAAAATAAATATCATACCCATGAATAACACATGGATCAATAAAGAAATTAAAAGTAAATTTTAAAAAATTTTGAGATGAATGGAAATGAAGAACAACATACCAAGATGTATGGGATAAAGCAAAAGCAATACTAAGAAGAAAGTTCATAGAAATAATCACATACATTAAAAAATTAGAAATATTGCAAATAAACAATCTAACATTGCACCTCAAAAAATTAGAAAAACTAGAACATACTGAGGCCAAAAATAGTAGAAGATAGGAAATAATAAGGAACAGAGCATAAATAAACAAAATAGAGACTGATGAACAAGATAGAAGTTCAACAAAATGAAGAGTTGGTTTCTTGAAAATATGGTTCAACATACAAAAATCAATAAGTGTGATACATTGTTTTAACAACAATCAAAACAAAAACTGCATGATTATTTAAATGAGTGCAAAAAATTAATAAATTTGAATATCTCTTTATGATTCAAAAAACTGCTTAAAAAATTAGGTATAAAAGAAATGCACCTCAACACAATACAGGCCACATATAACAAATTTACAGCTAACATCATACTTAATGGTGATTTTTTAAATCTTTTTCTCTAAAATCTGGAAGAAAACAAGGATGGTCACTTTTACCACTTTTATTCAGCATAGTAAGGTAAGTCTTAGCCAAAGTAATTAGGCAAGAGAAATAAATAAAAGGTATCCAAATTGGAAAGGGGGCAGTCTTTATTCATGCAGTCCTTGTTTGTAGATGATATGTAGGAAACCTTACAGATTACACACACACACACACACACACAATTAGAACTAATAAATGAATTTGGGAAACTAGTGGGACAGGCAGTAACAAATTCTGACTAGGATGTGGAGAAAAGAAAACCCTCAAACACTTTTGGTGGGAGAGTAAATTAGTACTGCCACTATGGAGAACAGTTTGGAAGTTCCTCAAAAAACCAAAACTAAGGCTTCCATACAATCCAGCAATCCCACTACTAGGTATGTATCCAAAGAAAATAAGATCAGTATGTCAAAATGGTACCTGCACTACCATGTTTATTGCAGCATTATTTATAATATCTAAGATATAAAATCAACAAACTATGTGTCCATTAAAGGATTAATGGATAAAGAAAATGTTGTGTACATACAGAATGGAATACTATTAAGCCTTTTAAAAGGATAAAATCCTGTCGTTTGTGACAACATGGATGAACCTGAAGAACATTGTGTTAAGTGAAATAAGCCATGCTCAGAAAGATGAATACCATATGATCTCACTTATATGTAGAATCTAATAAGCTGAATGCATACAAGCAGAGTAGAACATTGTTTACCAGAGGACATGAGTAGGGGAGTTGAGATGTTGGTGAAAAGATTTAAAAATTCAGTTAACTAGGAGTAATAAGTTCAAGAGCTCTGTCTTACAACGTAGTGACTACAATTAATAACCATGTATAGTATTCTTAAAAATTGCTGAGAGTAGATTTTAAATGTTCTTACCAAAAAATGATAAATATGTGAGGTAAAGCACATGTTTATTAAACTGATTTATTCATTTCACAATATATACATACTTCAAAAAATATGTACATGATAAATACATACAATTTGTATTTGTTAATTTAAAATATGAATTACGAAGAACAGCAATATCAGCAGATACCACTGAGGTATTTATAAGCCATGTGCAGGGATATCTTTCTATTGATGGTCTTATAAAAAGTTTTCTATGAAACTCAGTATAAGCTGTATCTGCACTTTATTTTTCAAAAATTGTTTACATTTTGACTTCATTAGTCTGTGATATTCCAACTTGAGTGTGTTATAAATCACTGAAGAAGCTTGTTAAAATGTTGATGCCAAAGGCACATCCTCGCAAATATAGATTCAATTGTTGTAGAAGGGGACTTGGAATCTGCATTTTAACAAACACTGTAGGGAATGTTTATGTCCACTCACATTTCAGAATCACAATTCTTAAGGAAGAAATCTAGCATATAAAGAAAAGGCCTCTCTCACACTGTTGAGATGCTTTAACCTTTGCCATAAAGTGCCATTCCCTATTTCAGATCTGGTCCAAGGCATTTCTGGGTCCAATAAGTATTACTAAATCAGTCTTCTCTTCCATGCCCCATTCCTACTGCTACCCAGCACTGCCAACTTTCTGAACAGAGGTAAGGCATAGTTGCTTAATCCGGCCCTGGAAAGAAAACCTGTAAAACCCCAGGCTTCATTTTGCCTCTTTCCTATGTCACTCAGCTGACATGCTTAACTACTTTTGCTATAGCCTCCACATAGCTGTGGTACCCACGTTTTCTCACTAAGACTTAGCATAATAGGAAGAGACAATAAGGAAGACCTGAATGTATTTTTCTGGTCTTTGGTGCTAAATTTCTTTAGAACTCAGAAAATTTATTGAGCAGCTCTTTCACCCCCTGACTAATCCAAGCCAGGCCTGGCTTGGCTGAGACTCTGGTGGGAAGGAATGAGTGAAGAGGTAGCATACAGGAGGGATGCAGTAATTTTCTTGCAGTTGAAATAGGGTTTGGAGGTATTCTCATAACAGTTATTCCAGAATTTGTGAATGGGAAGTAATATTTTAGGCTACTCACTCAAGTCAAGCTTATACTCCATCCCTCCCAAATGATGTCAGAACCAGCCTTCCTGTCCCCAATGACAATGTGTTTATTTCCTTCTGAAGTCTTCCCCTAAGGACAAACTGAAAACATTTGCTCCCTCTGCTATTATAGTCTTTGGGCAATCTGATGTCTGAGACCCAGTCCTGCTGATTCTTCCCTTTTCCAGACTAAACAGCCCGAGGACATCCAACTGTTCCTCATTGGAATCTTTTCCAAGTCCTTTCTGTTTTAAACTGAATATTTGTGTTTGCCCCTCAAACTCATATGTTGAAGCCCCAACCCAAGTGCACCTATATTTGAAGTAAGGAAGTACATAAGGTTAAATGAAGTAATAAAGGGGGGGGGCCTTATCTGATCAGATTAGTTTCCTTATAAGAAGAGACACCACAGAGCTTGCTCCCCAATACTCCCTTGTTCACATAATGAAGAAAGGTCATGGGAGGACATTATGAGAAGGCGGCAAACTACAAGCCAGCAAGAGATTCTTCTTCAGAAACCAAAGCTCCTGGCACCTTGATCACAGATGGCTAGCTTCTTGAATTGTGAGAAAATAAATTTCTATTGTTTAAGGCACTCATTTTGTGGTATTTTGCTAATGGGATCCTGAGCACACTAATATACCAGGCTCCTCACTTTCCTCTGTACAGACCTCAGTTTGTGTCTCTCTTCATGTTCTGGGTCTAGAGTTACTCCCTTGATGTGGGCTTGGCCAGAAGAAAAGAGAGCTACATTATCAAATTTGGTAATCAACTCCCTTTTGGAATTTTGTTAGTGTTTTCTTTTTCTTTTTTTTCTTTTTTTTTTTTTTTTAGAGCTAAGGTTTATTGAATGTCATTTCAGTGTTACACATTGAGCCAAGTACTTTACATAAAATATATTTCACTGAATCCTCACAATTTATGAATTTTCTTAATTCTCAAATTACAAGTAGGAAAATGAGGAACATCAGTGTTTATAAAACATGCAGAGCTATGATTTGAACCAAGATTGTTCTGCTTGAAATTATCTAGTTATTAAGTATAAAGTACTGTTCTTTTATTTGTATATCCTTTTCCTCAGTAAAAACCTCTCTTTCTCTCTCTGCTTTTTCTCTCTATCAATCATACAGCTAGCTAGCTATCCAGTAATTAGAATTTTAGTTTAGTAATTCATAATTCACTTTCTAATGAAATACTTCTGTATTCTAAGAAAGCTTGAAAAAACCTCATAATATACTGAGAACTGAGACTGACAGCTAATATGTCATTTTTTTTTTAATGATGAAAAGGGCTTTAATGAGGTTTGAATACAGTTGGAATATTACAGATAGAAAATCAATTTGGAAAATGCTGTCAGCTTCATCCATGAAGAAAAAATTATTTAAACACACACATCTAAAGTGTTTTCTAAAGTAAGTTCTCCTGACCCAACTTACCATGTATGCCCTGAATGCCCTTAATGCCACACAGACCCACCCTACTCCCCAGGGATCTGATTCCAGAGGCAGACAACCCATTCTTTGCTCTGCTCTAATCTGAATCTATTAATTTATTTGATAAATATTTACTATAATATGTATTCAATAAGTATTACTATTTTGTGCCAGGCAGTGCTCTGGACACTAGAAACAGAACACTAAATAAGGCAGATACTTTCCTGTTCTGTTGGGCTTATATTCCAGTAGGAGAAAATAGATAGTGAAAAGTTGTTTTCTTGCCTTCTGGCAAGTAACAAGATAATTCTTAGCTGGACACAGACTCAGACAGAGGCTTGCAACACTCCTGCCTCAAAACCCATCCTTAACAGAGTTATTTTCATAATTGAGGGAGCCAAGGCTTTCCCTGCCCCCAAAAAGATGTCTGGATTTTTAGCTGGGCTGCAAACTGATGGCTAGCAATTAGATCCCTGCAATAGTCAAGAAAACTCTGGAGACTAAGCATTGGAAGAACCCTTGTTATTTAAGGGAGCGTGAGGCTTAGTGGAGATTTCCCATAAAACACTCCAAGTCAGGCTGCCAATTCAGTCTCCAGGACAATGTTCACCTTCCACATTAGCATATACATCTCTGCTACATTCCTAGATTTTTTTAGATTTAGTTTTGAATATTGCAGTCAATTGCAATGGAGCAGTGAAACAGTGCTTTATAGTCAGATAGGCCTTAGTTCAAATCCTAGCCCCATTTTCTGAGCCACACAGCTTATAGTCTTATGCAAGTTATTGAATACTCTAAACCCAGTTTCCTCATCCACTTCATGGATTGTTGTCAGGAGGTAATGAAGACATCACTTCAATAGACTCAACTGATTTTTTTAGCAGGTTCACTTCCCTTTAAAGTTCCAACAACTTTCATATCATTTACCATAAGGTCATTTTGCTTCTCACCACCTCAGCCAGCCACCTTGATTGGAACTGCTACTCCACTCCAGGCTAGTCACGTCTTACCCTTTCTTAACTGCTTTTCTTCAGGCTGCTGCCTACAAGCTTCTGCTGTTTTGCTCTTAGGTCCCACCTCCGACCTCTACTCCCAAGGCTTAACTCAATTTTCTATCCCAACTGGAAGAGCTACGGGAGATTTTGTCAAGCTTTCAAAGGTTCCAGAGACATTTTTCTTAGATGGGGATGAAGAACAGAGGACCTGGGATTCCCATTTTCCCAGGAGTCTTTATGAGAGAAAAGTGTTTCTTAAGCCTATAGCCTAGGATTGTGGGCCCAACACCAATATGGGTGGAGGAGGAGTATAGCTACCTCTGTATCCCAAAGCAAATCTCAGGGAACAGATTAATTTTTTCTGGTTATAGACGAAAAGCACCTGGCATAATCCTCTTGGCACTGGACCTGGCAAAGTGGGTGAGGTGAAAAGAGAGACCTAAAGATGAGCATTATGTAGTTCTTAATTTGCAGTTTTGCAAGGGAGGAAAATACATATATAAGTGGAAGACATATTTGGGATATTACTTTACCACCAAAGGCCTAGTTACATTGTAGAGGGGAGGATTTCCATTCCCTCAATTTTGTCTCTGGGAAAACAAACCTGACTAGACGTTATTAGCAAGCCTGCTGATATCATCCCAGCTATCACAGGAATCTGGCTTGGTAGGGCTCTTATGGTGCCTGAGGATCTTCTATTATGCCAGGATCATCCTCAAGTTTTCCCGAGTTTGCTGTTGTCACTATTGTAAAGCAGGATCTTTCAATCCTAGGACCCCTGAGGTCCTGAGCAAAACACTCATGTGCCATGAACTCTGTTTTCAAATGGACCTTAGCTTTCAGCCTTCTCATGATACTTCCTTTAAACTGTGGCTTTCTAAAGATCCCTCCATGCCATTATACATTCCCTGATAGAACCACTGGGCTAAGCAGGAAATGTATCTTCTGGTCAGATCATTTGGCTTCTTCATTAAGAAGGACAAAAGAAGTATGCTTATCTTACCTTTGACTTTCTACTGTATCTTCCAGACATACCAAACATTTTACCACATCTCAATCACAGAGTAGTCTTTCACATATCCATATATTTGTTTGAAATAACACCTCTTGCCCTAACCTCTTTTAAAATCACCATCAAGACTTTATATAACCTGAACTGTGCCCACATCTGCAGTCTCATCTCATACTACTCTTTCTCTCATTCACTATATACAAAGTGTAGTTTTTTTTTAAAAAAATATTCTTTGATACCACGAAGCTCATGTGTCTTTAGAGGCCTTTGCACTAGCTATTTCCTCTACTTACACTGATTTTATATTACTACTTAAAGTTTGGTTCTACATTTATTTGTTTATTGTCAGTATCTGCAACCAGAATGTAAAGTTGATGAAGGCTAAGACGTCCATCTTGGTTGTCTAGTGCACTACCTAGAAAACAGTAGGGGTTCTATAAATATATTTGTAATGTAAATAACTGTCACTATATTTTTCAAGCAAAGAGCTGGAGTGCAAAGGCTGTATTAGTACCATGCTCATATGTCAATTTACTGCCAGGAGAAAGCGATGGAGATATAGGTGTGTTAGCCCGGTTCCAAGAGTCATGCTACAAATTCAAGCTTTCAATCTCTGGCCTTTGCTTTAATGCATTTTCCATACAGCAGTAGAAGTTGAAATTTATATTTTTTCCAGGTTTGTTGGGTTATAATCAACAAATAAAAATTGCACTTACGCAAGGTGTACAACATGGTTATTTGCTATACATATACATTGTGAAATGATAATCACAATAAAATTAATTAACACATCAATCATCACAGTTAGTTATGATTTGTGTGTACTGGGGATGAGAACACAAAATCTACTGTCTTCACAAATTTCAAGTAAACAAAACTGAAGTATTAACTGAATCACCATGCTATATGTTAGATATCAGAACTTACTCATCTCACAAATAAAAGTTTGTACCCATTGACCAACATCTCTCCATTTCTCTCATGCCCCTGTCCCTGGATATCATTATTCTATTCTCTGATTCTATGAATTGGACTTTTTATTTTAGATTCCATATATAAGTGAGATGACACAGTATTTGTCTTTCTATGTCTGACTTAACTTACTTAGCATAATGCCCTTCAGATGAATCCACTGTGTCACAAATGGCAGGATATCCTTCTTTGTAGGGCTGAATGATATTCCATTTTATCTATCTATCTATCTATCTATCTATCTATCTATCTATCTATCTATCTATCTATCTGTCTGTCTGTCTGTCTGTCTGTCTGTCTGTCTGTCTAGCTAGCTAGTTAGCTAGCTAGCTATGATGTGTCAATTTATATTTATCTCACATTTTCTTTATTTGTCATTCATACATCGACAGACAAGTTGTTTCCGTATGTTGGCTATTGTGAATAATGCTGCAAAGAACATACAAATATCTCTTCAAGGCACTGATCTCATTTTCTGTGGATATATACCTAGAAATAAAATTGCTTCTCATTTTCTATGGATATATACCCAGAAGTAGAATTGCTGGATTGTATTCTACTTTTAACTATTTGAGGAAACTCCACACTGTTTTCCATAGTGGCTGCACTAATTTACATTCCCACTAACAGCTTCCAAGGATTTCCTTTTCTCCACACTCTCGCTGACACGTTATTTCATGTCTTTTTGATAATAGACATCCTAATAGGTGTGAAGTTATATCTCATTGTGATTCTGAGTCACATTTCCATGATGATTAGTGACACTGTGCACCTTTTTATATAGCTATTAGCCATTTGTATATCCTCTTTGGAAAAATGTTTATGCAAGCCCTTTGCTCATTCAATTCAAATTAATAAATTTATTTACTTATTATTTTATTTTGTCTTTGAGTTGTGACGGTTTCTTATAAATTTTGGATATTAAATCCTATCTGATACATGGTTTGAAACTATTTTCTTCCATTCTGTGGATTGCCTTTTCATGTTGTTGATTGTTTTCTTTGCTGTGCAGAAGCTTGTTAGTTTGGTGCAGGCCACTTGTTTATTTATTTTCTTGCATGGGCTTTTGGTCTCATATTCAAAAAAATCATTGTCAAGACCAATGCCAAGGAGATATTTTTCCGGTTTTCTTCCAGTAGTTTTATGGTTTCAAGTCTTATATTTAAGTCTTTCATCCAGTTTGAGTTCATTATTGTATATAGTGTAAGACAAGGGTCTAATTTTGTTATTTTGCCTGTGGATACCCAGTTTCCCCTGCATCATTTATTGAGGAGACTAACCTTTCCCTATTGAATATTCTTGGTGTCTTTGTCAAATATCAGTTGACCATATATGTGTGAATTTATTTTGGGGCTCTCAAATCTATTATATTGGTCTATGTGTTTTTTCTTTAATATTAGCATCATACTGCCTTGATTGCTATAGTTTTGTAATATAGTTTAACACCAGAAACTGTAAAGCCTCCAGCCTTGTTTTTCTCAAGATTGCTATGGATATTTAGGATGTTTTGTCATTTCATATGAATTTTGGGATTCTACTTTTATTCCTGTGAAAAAAGTCACTACAATTTTGATAAACATTGGATTGAATTTGTAGATCATTTTGCAAAATACAGACATTTGAACACTTCTAAGTCTTCTGACCAGGGAATACAGGGTATCTTTCTATTTGTGTCTTCTTTAATTTCTTTAATCAATTTCCTATAGTTTTCAGCATACCTCAATTTATTTCTTAGTATTTCATTTTTTATGCTATTCTAAGTGTAACTGTTTTCTTAATTTCTTTTTCAGATAGTTTATTGTTAGTATATGAAAACGCAACTGATTTTTGTGTGTTGATTTTTTATGTTGCAATTTTACTGAATATGTTTATTAGTTCTAACAGTTTTTTGGTGGAGTCTTTAGAATTCTCTATGTGTAGGTATATGTCATCTGCAATCACAGACAATTTTACTTTTTTTATTTGGATAAATTGTATTTGTTTATCTTACCTAATTGCTCTGACTAGGACTTCCAGCACAATATTGAATAGAAGTGACAAGAGTGGGCATTATTTTTTTTAAGTTTTATTTTAAGCTCATGGGTACAAATATAGGTTTGTCACCTAAGTAAACTTGTGTCATGGGAGTTCATTGTACAGATTATTTTATTACTCAGGTATTAAGCTTAGTATCCATTAGTTATTTTTCCTGATTATCTCCCTCCTCTCACTTTCCACCCTCTGAAAGTCTCCAGTGAATGTTGTTCCCCTTTATTTGTCCATGTGTTATCATCATTTAGCTCCCATTTACAAATGAGAACATATGTTATTTGATTTTCTGTTGCTAGGTTAGTTTGCTAAGAATAATGGCCTCCTGCTCTATCTATGTCCAAGCAAAGGACATAATCCCATTCTTTTATATGGCTGC
Source organism: Mandrillus leucophaeus (assembly GCF_000951045.1). NCBI lineage: Eukaryota > Metazoa > Chordata > Mammalia > Primates > Cercopithecidae > Mandrillus > Mandrillus leucophaeus. The sequence goes on along the minus strand of NW_012101275.1, from coordinate 170,015 downwards.
ATACTATTTTATGGTGTGTATGTACAACATTTTCTTTATCCAGTCTATCATTGATGTGCGTTTAAGTTGATTTCATGTCTTTGCTATTGTGAATAGCACTGCAATGAACATACGTGTGCATACGTCCTTATAATAAAATTATTTATATTCCTTTGGGTATATATCCAGTAGTGGAATTACTTGGTTGAATGGAATTTCTGTCTTTAGGCCTTTGAGGAATCATCGCACTGTTTTCCACAATGACTGAACTAATTTACACTCCCACCAACTGTGTGTAAGTATTCCCTTTTGTGCACAACCTCACTAGCATCTGTTATTTTTTACTTTTCTTTTTTCTTTTTTTTTTTTTTTTTGAGACAGAGTCTCACTTGGTCATCCAGACTGGAGTGCAGTGGCACAATCTCGGCTCACTACAACCTCCGCCTCCCAAGTTCCAGCAATTCTCCTCCTCAGCTGAGACTACAGGCACACGCCACCACATCTGGTTAATTTTTGTATTTTTCAGTAGAGATGGGGTTTCACCATATTGGCCAGGCTGGTCTCAAACTCCTGACCTGGTGATCTGCCTGCCTCAGCCTCTCAAATTGCTGGGATTACAGGTATGCATCACTGTGCCTGTCCTTGACTTTTAATAATAGCAATTCTGATTGATGTGAGATAGTGTCTCATTGTGGTTTTTATTTGTGTTTCTCTAATGATCAGTGACGTCGGGCCTTTTTTTTCATATAATTGTTGGTTGCATGCATGTCTTCTTTTGTGCCTACTGTTCATGGGCAAAGGAAATGAAAAATGGGCATTCTTATCTTTTTCCTGGTCTTAAGGGGAAAATGTTTTAGCTTTTTATTGTTTAGTATGATGTTTGCTGTGGTCTTGTCACACAAGGCTTTTATCGTGTTTAGGTACACTCCCTCTACATCTAAATTTTGTGGTGTTTTATTGTGACAGAATGTTGACTTTTTTCAAATGCTTTTTCTGCAACTCTTGAGAGGATTATTTGATTTGTATTCTTCATTCTGTTAATTGGTATATCACACTCATCAATTTTTGTATGTAGAACCACACTTTCATCTCAAGGACAAATTCCACTTGATCATGGTGTATAATTCTTTCCATATGCTGTTGAATTCAGTTTGCTAGCATTTTGTTGAAAACTTTTGTATCTACTCATCAGAGATATTGGTCTGTAATTTTCATTTTTTGTAACAACCTTATTTGGATTTAGTATGGTAGACTTGTAAAGTGAGCTTGTAAGTGTTCCCTTTTTATGTTTTGGAAGTGTTTTAAAATAGGCATTTGTTTTTTCCTAAAAGCTTTGTAGGATTTACCTGTGAAACCATGTCCTAAAATTTTCTTTTGTGGCACGATTTTGTACATCTTTAAGCTCCTTCCTTGTTACTGGTCTGTTTAAATTTTCTGCTTCTTTATGATTCAGTGTTGGTAGGTGTAAGTTTCTAGGAATTTATCGATTTTGTGGAGGCAATTTAACATATTGGTGTAGTATTGTTAATAGTAGCATATTACTAACATTTGTAATTCTGTAGTATCAATTGCAATGCCTTTTCTTTCATTTTAAATACTATTTATTTGAGGTCTTTCTCTTTTCTGTTAGTCTAGCTAAGAGTTTGCTGATTTTATCTATTTAAAATATCAACTCAGTTTTGTTGATCTTTTTTATTGTCTTTATTTTATTTCTGCTTTATTCATCACCATTTCCTTCCTTCTGCTATTTTGAGGACTAGCTTGTTTTCCTTTGCTAGTTCATTAAGGTCTAAAGTTAGGTTGTTCATTTGAGGTATCTTTTTTCTTAGTATAGGCATTTATTCCTATTATTTTTTTTCTCTTAGAACTGCCTTTGCTGCATTCCTTGAGCATTGGCAGATTTTAGTTTCATTTCTGTTTTTCTTAACATATTTTTAAAATTTCCCTTTTGATTTCTCTTTGACCTATTGGTTGTTAAGAAATATGTTGTTTGATTTCCTCATATTCGTGATTTTTCCAAACTTCCTTCTGTTGTTGATTTCTAGTTTATAGTATTGTGTTTGTAAAGATACATTATATAGTTTCAAATTTTGTAAACTTGAGAGGAATGTCTACACTGTTGTTGTTTCAAGAAATGTTCTTTACATGATTGTTAGGCCCATTTATTTTTTATTTTTTTTATTTTTATTTTTATTATACTTTAAGTTCTAGGGTACATGTGGATAACATGCAGGTTTGTTACATATGCATACCTGTGCCATGTTGGCGTGCTGCATCCATCAACTCGTCAGCACCCATCAACTCGTCATTTACATCAGGTATAACTCCCAATGAAATCCCTCCCCCATCCCCCCTCCCCATCATAGGCCCCAGTGTATGATGTTCCCCTTCCTGAGTCCAAGCAATCTCATTGTTCCGTTCCCACCTATGAGTGAGAACATGCGGTTATTGGCTTTCGGTTCTTGCGATAGTTTGCTGAGAATGATGGTTCCCAGCTGCATCCATGTCCCTACAAAGGACACAAACTCATCCTTTCTTATGGCTGCATAGTATTCCATGGTGTATATGTGCCACATTTTCTTAATCCAGTCTGTCACTGATGGACATTTGGATGGATTCCAAGTCTTTGCTATTGTGTGTAGTGCCACAATAAACATACGTGTGCATGTGTCTTT
>NW_012101275.1:163399-165124 GCF_000951045.1 Mandrillus leucophaeus | reverse complement strand
TTTCTGTGGGGTCGGTGGTGATATTCCCTTTATCATTTTTTACTGCGTCTATTTGAGTCTTCTCTCTTTTCTTCTCTATTAGTCTTGCTAGCGGTCTATCAGTTTTGTTGATTTTTTCAAAAAACCAACTCCTGGATTCATTGATTTTTTGGAGGGTTTTTTTGTGTCTCTATCTCCTTCAGTTCTGCTCTGATCTTAGTTATTTCTTGCCTTCTGCTAGCTTTTGAATGTGTTTGTTATTTTATCTGAAGTGTAGTTCAAGTTCACCATTTGCTTATTGACTTTTCTGTCTGGATGATCTATTCATTTTCAGAAGTGGAATATTGAAGTCCCCTACTATATTGTGTTTTTGCCGTTTTCTTCAGTTCTATTAATATTTGATTTATATAATTAAGTGTTTCAATGTTGCATGAATATACCTTTATAACTGTTATACCCTTTTCATGAATTGACTCCTTTATCATTATATTCTGATGTTCCTTGTCTCTTATGACAAAATTCAACTGAAAGTTTGTTCTCCATAATATAGGTATAGCCACTCATGCACTCTTTTGGCTAAAAATCTCTTAGACTACCATTTTAATTATTTAACTTTCAGGCCTGTGTGTTTCATTAAGGCTACAGCAACTCTGTTCTAAGTAACATAACCTTGGTCCATATTTTTTAATTTAAAAAATTGTGGGTACATAAATTTATGGGGTACATGAGATACTTTAATACAGGCATGCTCTGGGTAATAACCACATCAGGGTAAATGGAGTATCAATCACCTCAAATATTTATCCTTTTTGTGTTATAAAGAATCCGATTATACACTTTCAGTTATTTTAAAATGTACAATACATTATTTTTGTACTCTAGTCATTCTACTGCGCTATCACACATAAGACCATATTTATTGTGACGATATTGTTGTACCCATTAAACATTATTAGTTTCATTACTTCCCCCTTTCACCCCACTATCCTTCTCAGGCTCTGATAACCATCATTTTGTTCTGTATCTTTATGAGTTCAAGAGTTTTAATTTTTAGCTACTACAAATATGTGAGAACATGTAAAGTTTATCTTTCTGTGCCTAACTCACCAAGATAATTTGACTTCTCCCTTCCAATTTGGATGCTCTTTATTTCTTTCTCTTGTCTGATTGCTCTAGCTAGGTCTTCCAGTACTATGTTGAATAATAGTGGTGAAAGTGGGAATTGTTGTCTTCAGATCTTAGAGGACAGGCTTTCAGTTTTTCCTTACTCAGTACAATACTAGCTGTGGGTTTTTTTTGTATATGGCTTTTACTGTGTTGAGATATGTTTTATCTATATCCATTGTTTTGAGGGTTTCTATCATGAAGAGATGTTGAATTTTATCAAATGCTTTTTCAGCATCAATTTAAATGGTCACATGACTTTGTCCTTCATTCTGTTGATACAGTGTACACATTGATTTGCATATGTTGAGCCATCTTTGCATCCCTGAGATAAATCCCCCTTGGTTGTGATGAATGATTTTTTTGTTATGTTGTTGAATTTGGATTGTTAGCATTTTGTTGAGGACTTTTGCATCAGTATTCATCAAAGATATTGGCCTGTAGTTTTCTTTTTCTTTTCTCTTTTCTTTTCTTTTCTTTCTTTTCTTTCCTTTTCTTTCTTTCTTTCTTTCTTTCTTTCTTTCTTTCTTTCTTTCTTTCTTTCTTTCTTTCTTTCTTTCTTTCTTTCTTTCTTTCTTTCTT
>NW_012101275.1:131371-163349 GCF_000951045.1 Mandrillus leucophaeus | reverse complement strand
ATGTGTCTTCCTCAGGATTGGCTATCGAGATAATACTGGCCTTGAATGATAAGTTTGGAAGTGTTCTCTCATCCTCTATTTTTTGGAATAGTTTAAGTGGGATTGGTATTTATTTTATTTAAACATTTGATAAAATTTGGCAGTGAAGCCATCGTGTCCTGAGCCGTTATATGTTAGCAGTCTTTTTGCTATGGCTTTGATCTCATTACTTGCTATTGGTCTGTTCATTGTTATTTCTTCATGGTTCAGTCTTGGCAGTTGTATGTTGTATGTGTCTAGCAATTTATCTATTTCCTCTAGATTTTCCAGTTTATTGACATATAGTTGCTCATAGTAGCCTCTAATGATCTTTCAAGTTTTTGCAGTATCAGTTGTGGTGTCTTGTTTTCTAACTCTAATTTATTTGAGTCTTCCATTCTCTCAGTTAGCTGTAATAAATATTTGTTTATTTCATATATGTTTTAGGCAAACCAACTCTTTGTTTCATTGGTCTTTTTTGTTTTTCTTCATTATTAAAATTTTAAAATTTAAACATTTATTTATATCTGCTCTGATATTTATGATTAACTGTCTTCTGCTAATTTGGGATTTGTTTTGCTCTTACTTTTCTAGTCCTTTAAGATGCATCTTAAGGTTATTTATTTAGAGTTTTTCTACTTTTTGTAGGCACGTTTAGCCATCAACCTTCCTGTTAGTACTGCTTTCACTGTATTTAATAGGTTTTGGTACAATATTTTTCATTTTCATTTGGTTCAATAAATTACTCTATTTTCTTCTTAATTTCCTTATTGACCCACTAGTCATTCAGGAGCATATGATTTAATTTCCATGTGTTCTTATAGTTTCCAAAAATATTATCGTTATTGATTTTTAGTTTTATTTTATTGTGGTCAGGGAAGATGCTGGATAAAATTTTACTATTTAAAACATTTTAAATTCTTGTATTGTTACCTAACATATGGTCTATTCTTGAGAATAATCCATGTGCTGAAGAGAAAAATGTGTGTTCTGCAGCTGTTGATTGAAATGTTCTATATATATCTATTAGGTCCATTTGGTCTATTGTGTAAATTAAGTTTGATTTTTTTGTTGTTGATTTTCTCTCTGCATCATCTGTCTGAGAGCAGGGTGTTGAAATCTCCAGCTATTATTGTATTTAGGTATATCTTTCACTTTATCTTTAATAATATTTATCTAATAAATCTGGCTACTCCAGTGTTGTGTGCATATACATATCTACAATTGTTATATCCTCTTGTTAAATTGACTCCTTTATCATTATATAATGACTTTTGTCTTTGTTATAACTTTTGTCTTGAAATCTATTTTGTCTGCTATAAATATAGCTACTCCTGCTGTCTTTTGGTTTCCATTTGCACAGAATATCTTTTTCTATCCCTTTATTTTCAGATTATATGTGTCTTTATTGGTTAAGAGTGTTTCCTATAGGCAACATATCATTAGGTCTAGTTTGTTTTTCATCCATTCACCCAGTCTATGTAGTTTTTAATTTTTTCATTTTCACTTTCTGTGGGTTTATAGTAGGTGTACATATCTATGAGGTACATGATATATTTTTACAGGCAATGATCCATAATAATCACATCATAGAAAATTGCATGTCCATCCCCGAAGCATTTATCCTTTATGTTACAAACAATCCAAATATACTCTCTTAGTTATTGTAAAATGTACAATTAAATTATTATTGACTATAGTCACTCTGTTGTGATATCAAATTTTAGGTCTTCTTTATTATTTCTAACTATTTTTTTTATACTCACTAACCATCTCAACCTCTCACCAACACCTGCCCCCACCATGCTGCACTTCCCTGCCTTTGGTAACCACCTTTTCACTCTTTATCTCCAGTTCAATTGTTTCAATTTTTAGATCTCACAAATAAGTAAATGCATGTAATATTTGACTTTCTGTGCCAGGCTTCTTTCACTTAACATAATGACATTCAGTTTCATCCATGTTGTTGTACAGTAGAGCACTATCCAGCTGTAAAAGAATGAGATCTACATCAAAAAAGGGGAAACATTTTAAATAAACAATCTAACAATACATCTTAATGAACTAGAAAAGCAAGAGTAAGTTGAACCCAAAATTGTAGAATTTGGGTTCTATAAATTCTCCCTCTGTGCACAGAAGCTGCCTGAGCCCAGCATGGCTTTATTCTCTGCTGTGACAGGGCAGTAATGAGTTCACTGTAGAATGCCCCAGTCATTGTGCTCTCCCTCTGCCAAGTGCAGAGATTCTCTCTTCAGGTCACACCAGCCACTGCTCAGGGATATGGGAGTGGTTATATTGGCTATTTAAGATTGTCTTTCCCCTAAAAACAGAAATACTACTCAACCCAGCAATTCCATTATAAGGTATATACACCCCAAAATAGAAATTGTTCTATCATATAGACACACGCATATGTATGTTTATTGAAGCACTATTCACAATATCAAAGGCATGAAATCAACCTAAATATCCATCAATGTAGACTGGATTTAAAAAAATGTGGGACTGGGCACAGTGGCTTACACCTGTAATCTCAGTACTTTGGAAGGCTGAGGTGGGTGGATCACTTGAGGTCAGGAGTTCGAGATCAGCCTGGCCAACATGGTGAAACTCCGTCTCTATTAAAAATAGAAAAATTAGCCTGGTGTGGTGGTGGGTGCCTGTAGTCCCATCTACCCATCAACTCAGGAGGCTGAGGCAGGAGAATCACTTAAACCCAAGAGTCGGAAGTTGTAGTGAGCTGAGATGGCACCACTGCACTCTAGCCTGGGTAAGAGAGCGAGACTCTGTCAAAAAAAAAAAAAAAAAAAAATCTGTGATACATATGCACCATGGAACACTCTGCAGCCATAAAAAAATAAGATTATAATATTATGTCTTTCGTGGAACTTGGATGGACCTGGAGATTATGTCCTTTGTGGAACTTAGATGGAGCTGGAGGCCATTATACTTAGCAAACTAACACAGAAACAGAAAACCAAATACCGCGTGTTCTCACTTGTAGTGGGAGCTAAATGATGAGAACACATGGACACATAGAGGGGAGCAACACACACTGTGGCCTCTCGGAGGGTGAAGTGTGGGAGGAGGGAGAGAATTAGGAAAAATAACTTAAGGACATACTAGACTTAATACTTGGATGATAATACAATCTGCACAACAAACGTCCATGACACATTTACCTATATAACAAACCTGCACACGTATCCCTGAACTTAAAATAAAAGTTAAAAGACTGTCTTTCCTTCACTCTTCAATGCCTCTTTCAGCAATATGAAGTTAAAATCAAATACTGTGATTGATCACTTGATTTTTGGTTCTTGTGACAATGTTTTTCTGTATGTAGATATTTGTTAAAATTTGGGGTTCCAGCATGCAAGACCAATGATGTAAGCTTCTATTCCACCATCTTGTTCTGCCTCCTAGTCTGTGTCTTTTAATTGGAGAGTTTATTCCATTTATGTTCAATGTTATTATTGATAAGTTAGGACTTACTCTTTCCATCTTGTTGTTTGTTTTCTGGTTGGGTTATGGTCTTTTCTTCCTTTTTCCTCTTTTCTGTCTTTTCCTTTTTTTCTTTTTTGATGGTGATTTTCTCTGATGATATGCTTTAATGTCTTGATTTTAATTTTTATTGTATCCATTGTATATTTTTTATTTGAGGTTACCACAAGGCTTACAAATAATATTTTATAAGCTATTATTTAAACTGATTATAACTTAACATTGATTGTATAAACAAGTAAACTAACAGATAAACAAAGAGAAAACTAATGAAATCTCTACGCTTTAACTATGGTCCCTGCTTTTTTTTAGTGTCTATGTCCTGAATAGTTGTTGTAGTTATTATTTTTCATTGGTTCATATTTTTATATTTCTACTCAACATATGGGTGGTTTACACACCACAGTTACAGTGTCATAGTATTCTGTGTTTTTCTTTGTACCTACTGTTATCGGTGAGATTTGTACTTGCAGATGAGTTCTTATTGCTCATTAACAATTTTTTTTTCTCAAAGTTATTAAAGAACTCCTTTTGGCATTTCTTGTGGGACAGGCCTGGTGTTTCTGAGATGCTTCAGCTTTTGTTTGTTTGGAAAAGTATTTCTCCTTCACGTTTGATGTTTATTTTCACTGGATATACTATTCTAGGAGAAAAGTTTCCTTTTCATTCAGTAGCTCAAATTTGTCACACCACTCTCTCCTAGCTGGTAAAGATTCCACTAAGTCTGCTACCAGACATGTTGTAGTGTCATTGTTTCTTTTCTTTACAGGTTTCTTTTCTCTTGCTGCTTTTATAATCCTTTATTTATTCTTTACCTTTGAGAGTTTGAAGGTTAAATGTTTTAAGGTAGTCTTTGGATTAAAGCAGCTTGGTGTTCTATGACTTTCTTGTACTTGAATATTAATATTTTTCTCTAAATTTAGGAAATATTCTGTTATCATCCCTTCTGAATAAACTTTCTATCCTGATCTCTCTCTTTCTATTTTATCTTTAAGGCCAGTATGTCTTAGAGTCATCCTTTTGAGGCTGTTTTCTGGATCTTGTATGTGTGCTTCGTTCCTTTTTATTATTTTTTATTTAGTCTCTTCTGATTGTGTACTTTCATATAGCTTGTCTTCAAGCTCACTGATTCTTTCTTCTGCTATTAGAGACCCTGTTACTGTCTTCAGTATATTAATTGCGTTTTTCAACTGTAGAATTTCTGCTTGATTCTTTTTATTTCAATCCCTTTGTTACATTTATCTTATAAGATTCTGAATTATTTCTTTCGTATCTGTGATTACATTGAACTTCCTCAAAACAGATATTTTGAATTTTGTCTGAAAGATCACATATCTCTGTCTCCCCAGAACTGCTGGTCATTGGTGACTCAGTTTGTCTGGTAAGGTCATGTTTTCCTAGATAGTCTTCATGCTTGTGGATGTTTGTTGGTGTCAGGGCATTGAAGAGTTAGGTATTTATTGTAGTCTTCACAGTCTGGTCTTGTTTGCACCTGTCCTTCTTTGGAAGGCTTTCCAAATACTCAAAGGTGCTTGTGTGTTTTGATCTAAGTCTTTGGTCACTCCAGCCATATCTACATTAGTGGATACCCCAAGCCTAATAACACTGTGGCTTTTCCATTCTCATATGTGTACTATTTTGGTTGTCTTGGGTAAGATCTGGGAGAATTCCCTTGATTACCAGGCAGAGACTCTTGTTCTCTCTCCTTACGTTGCCCCAAACAAACACAATCTCTCTTTGTGCTGAGGTGCCTGGAGCTGGGAGAGGTGGCACAGACACCCTTGTAGTTACCAACACTAGGATTGTGTTGGGTTAGAGCCAAATCTAGCACATCAATGGGTCTTGCCCAAAGCCCACAGTGATCAGTGCCTGGCTACTGCCTATGTCCACTCAAGGTACAAGGGCTCTACAATCATTAGGTGGTAACTTTAGCCAAACTTCCATTCTTTTCTTCAGATCAGCAAGTTTCCTCCAGCCTCAGGTCGTTCTGAAGATGCCATCCAGAAACCACAGCCTGGAGTTGGAAATCTTAAGAATCTACTTGGTGCTGTATTCTTTTGTGACTGAGCTGACACCCAAGCCACGACACAAAGTCCTTCCCACTTTTCCTTTCCATAGCCACCACTGCCCTGTGCCTGCAGTGAATACTGTCTGGCTACTGCTGGTAGTAACTCAAGGCCTGAGGGCTCTTCAGTCAGCTTGCAGTGAGTACTGCCAGGCCTGGGTCTCTCCTATGAGGGCAGTGTACTTGCTCTGGCCCAGGGCAGGCCCAGAATTTCTATTTAGAGGCCCAGGCCTCGAATTGTGTACCCTAGAAGCCCACTTGTTGTTCTCCCCTACTGTGGCTAAGCTGCAAGAGAGAGTCGTTTTTACTCTTCCCTCTCCTTTCCTCAAGCAGAAGTTGTCTCTTCCCATAGCTATCACACCTGGGAATGTGTTGGATCACACCTGAAGTCAGGATAGTTCTGAGTGTCACACATGGCCCATGGAAAGTAAGGCCTGGCTACCACTTCTGCTTATTCAAGGCCCAAAGGCTCTTTAGTCAGCAGGTGATGGATGCTGCCAGTATTTTGTCCTTCTCTTCAAGGCAACAGGGCCACTTCCGGCCCAGAGTATGTCTATAAATATCACCTGAGAGCTAGAACCTAGAATGGGGGCCTCTGGACTCTTCCAGATGCCCTATTTTACTGTGGTTGATGTGGTAGCCAAATTACAAGACAATGTCCTCTTTACTCACTCATCTATTCTCAAGCAGAAGGCAGGAGTATCTCCCAGAGCTGCGGGCTGTGTTACCTAGAGTTGGCGGAGGGGTGATGCAACTCATCCTTGATCACCCCAGCTGGTGTCTCACTGGGTCGTACACACCATAAGTCCACTGGCTCTGAACCCAGCACAGCACCAGGACTTGACCAGGAATTGTAGCCCTTGTGGCTTGGACTGCCTTTTAAGTTCATTTAACCCCAGAGCACTTTAGCCTGTAGTGGTGCACTTTGCTAGCCCTCAGTTTCTGACCACTGGTATGTACAATTTGCCTCATGCTAGGGCTATTCTAAATGTTGCCTCCATGGGATCCAGCTGAATTCTACTTTGTGTTGCTTTCCGCTTTGACAATGCAGCACCAAGTTCGAATTCAAAGTCTCCAAATCACTGTGTTTTCCCTCCTGCAAGTGCACAGATTATCTCTCTGTGGCATGCTGCCACTACTTGGGCAAGAGGGAGGGGTGTTGTATGAGATTCAAGTGCCCTCTTCTACCCTCTTTTCTTAATATGATATTAAAACCAGGTACTGTAATTACTTACCTGAGTTTTGGTTCTTATAAAGGTGTTTTTTTGTGTGGATAGTTTTTCAGTTCAATGTTCCTGCAGAGTGAATTATCACTGGAGGCCTCTATTCAGCCCTCTTGCTCCACCAACCCCATCTAAAAAATATCCATTCATTCATTCTTTGTCTTTTGATTGGAGAAAAGAATCGAATTACATTTAAGGTAATTATTTATAAAGACAGTTATTTTCTTTCTAAATGTGTTTTGACTATTTTTTGGATTCTTTTTTCCTTTTTTTCATTTTACGTATTTTTGGTGATTTATTGAGTTTTTTGAAAGTAAATTTGCTTTAGTGCCTTTCCCTTTATCTTTTGTATATCTACTAGAGGTTTTCTCTTTGTGTTTACCATGGGCTCACATGAAATATCTTATAGTTATATAACAGTCTCTTTTAGCTAGTAATATCTTCACATCAATTGTTTGCAGAAACTGTACACTTTTATTCCCCTCCATCATATTTTATACTGTTGATATCACAGCATCTTATCATGTTGGGTATTCACTAACAAATTATTGTGGCTATAGCTATTTTAATAATTTTATCTTTTACATTTTGTACGAGAGTGAAAAGTGATTTATATGCCACTCTTGCAGTCTTATAGTATTCAGAATTTGACTATATATTTACCTTTATCAGGGTGTTTTATACTGCCATATATTCTCACATTGTTAACTGGTATTCTTTCACTTCAGCTCAAATAACTCTCCTTAGTATCCTTCTAAGGTAGGTCTTGTGGTGATGTACTTCCTTAGATTTTGTTTGGGAATGTCTTTATTTCTCCTTCATTTCTGAAAAAAACATTTTCCTGAATATACTATTCTTGGTTGCTGTATTAGTCAGGGTTCTCTAGAGAGACAGAATTAATAGGATAGATATTTACACAAAGTGGAGTTTATTAAGGAGTATTAACTCACATGATCACAAGGTGAGGTACCACAATGAGTCATCTGCAAGCTGAGGAGCAAGGAAGCCAGTCTGAGTCCCAAAGCTGAAGAACTCGGAGTCTGATATTCAAGGGTGGAAAGCATCCAGCATAAAAGAAAGACAGGCTGGGAGACCAAGCCAGTCTAGTCTTTTCACATTCTCCTGCCAGCTTTTTTTCTGGCTGCGCTGGCAGCTGATTAGATTGTGCCTACCAAGATTGATGGTGGGTCTGCCTTTCCCAGTCCACTGACTCAAATGTTAATCTCTTTTAGCAACACTCTCACAGACACACCCAGGAACAATACTTTTCATTCTTCAATCCAATCAAGTTGACAATATTAAACATCAAAGTTGCCATTTTTTTTTCTTTTGGCACTTTAAATATTCATCCCACTCTTTCTTGGCCTGCAAAGTTTCTGTTAAGAAACTTGCTGATATCATTATTGAGTTTACCTTGAATGTGATGAGTCTCTTTTCTGTCATTGCATTATTCATCTCCAGAATTTTTTTTTGGTTCTTTTTATGTTTTCTGTTTATTAAACTTTTCATTTTATTCATGTCTTCTTTTCCCTATTTCTTTTAGGTGTTTATCTGGGTTCCCTTGCATCTCATTGAGCTTCTCAGGCAATTCATGGATCTCCATTTCTTTGAGGTTGGTGACTGTATTTTTATTAGCTTTCTTTAGTGGTGTCATATTTGCCTGATTCTTCATTATCTGTGAAGCTTTGTGTCTGTGCATTTCCAGTCTTTACTGACTGGTTTTGGCAGAGAAAGATCTCCTGTTGGGTCCCCAGTCTGATGGGATTGCCTCTGAGCTTTTAATTGAATGGGTTTGGATTAAACTTATGTGGCTCCTGCTGAGTCCTTAGTGTAGTTCACAGTTGGTGTGCCTCTTACAACAAACTTTTGCAGACATGGATCCTAGGTGGACTGGACCGTCTCCAGGGCCTTGGTCAGTAGGGTTAGCACTGAAATAAAGGTCTTCTTCAGTATCCACGTACAATGGGCCTGTTACCAGGAAAAGAGATGGGTATGGCTTATTTTGGGTCCCTGGGAGGGCTTCTTTGTGTCTCTGAGTGGTCTCTGGGCAGAAAGTACTGGATTTTAATGGAAGCTGAGAAGGGCTGGAACTGAGTCACAGGTCCATACCAGGGTCCAAAGCTGAGATTGGGGTCTGCAGACCTGCCTCCGAGGGTGTGTGTAGGCATGTCTTCCTCCAGAATCCTGGCAGGCAGTACTGTTCTCAGAACACAAGCTGTTTGGGCTAGAGTCAAGATATAGGGCTGTGTCTGTATCCACAGTCAAGACATGAGACATAAGATCTAAACTCAGCTGTGTCACTGCCTGCTGGTATGACCACAGAGCAGTCTCATTTTCTCTCTGTGCCTCAGTTTCCCCATCACTAATCTGAGGAGTTGGGAGAATATGTAATAATCACAATTAGTTCTTTCCTGAATTACACATGCCCACCCAGGGTATATTATAGAGCCTCCAGTGGGCTTCTCTCATGTTGCTTGTGTTGCATACAGTCAGGAGAAATGAAATAAAAAGTGCTCACAGCTTAAGCTTAAACAAAAGATAGAGTATCACCAATTAGCACTGTATGAATTCCACATCAGCTGTAGTGACACAATCCATGAGAGCTTAGGGCAGGTCAATAGTTCTAGTCTGGAGACACAGACAGCTTTTTGTTGACTGGATTCCAGAATTTGTGGCACAAAGGAAAAGCTCTGTACCTCTGGGCTTCTTCCAACTGAGAGAGATCAATCTTCCAATAGTGAAAAAAAAAGAAGGTCAGTAGAAGCAAAGGATGAGCAGAACAAATGAAAAGAACTCACATATACTGAGTATCTACTATGTGCGAGATTCTGTAGTAAGTTCTGATGAAAGAGAGATGAATCCATGGTTAATACTGCTTTCAAAAAGCTAACTTAATTTATTCATCAAGAACATATTCTCCTGCTACTATGCAACAGGCACCATTCTAGGTGCTTAGGACACACCAAAATCACCCTAAGCACCTAGAACGGTGCGTGCTGCATCATAGAAGCAGTGCATAAACAAAGACAAAAACCCCTGCATTAGGAGAGCACAGATTGAATGTCATGAAGAGTTTACAGTCCTTGGTGCTATAAAGGACAAGAAAAAAAATTACAATCCATTATCCTTCCTTTAGGTTATAAAACATTAGTTGAGTAAATATGATTACTACTCATAAAACAAAAAATTCAAGGCAAGATATAATCAAGGATCACATTTCGTGCTAGAAATAGGTTTTCTTTTTTTGCCTAGATGGGTAAAACTTCATTAAAAATTATTTATGTGACAACGTTGAGTTAATCATATGTTTTGGTTTATGGCACTTATTATCACTGGTCCATGCAAGGCTCCACTCATGGTTTTGTTTGTTTATTTATTCTTCTATTTATTTTCCCCTTTATCTGTACCCATTCACTTAATTAATCTTTCACTGGTCTCTGTTCAAATGTCACTTCTTCAGAGAAGACTTTTCTGACTCTCGTATCTAAAATCTCACTTCCTCATCACTGTCTATCCTCTTACCCTGTTTTATTTTTCTTTACAGAACATATCACTACTTAAACTCCAATTACTTATCTCTTTCACAAGAATATAAGCTTATTGGGAGTAGGGACTTTGTATTATACAATACTGCGCAACAGTACCCGGCACAAAATAGGTGGTCAACTAATGTTTTTAAATGAATGTATGAGTAAATGAATAAATGAATAAATAAAAAGAAGATTGATGATAACTGGGGAAGTTAAGTATTCATGGATGACTCATAAATACCTGAAGTATTGTGTATGTTAATAATCCCTTGCCTTGTCTGTACTTTTATTGATATACTCCTTCAACAAATATTCATTGCCTACTGTGACAGGCACTGTGCTAGGTACTACAGAGACCAAAACAAATAGGACAAGTTCATTATTTCCCACAAGAAGATTGCAGTCCAATAAGCAAAATGGACAGATAAGTAGATAATTATAAATATGATGTGACAAAATATTTAATTAACATATGGACAAAGTGCTATGGAATCTCAGGGAAGAAAGCAATAAATTTCAGAAGAGCCATATATGTCTTATTGGAGAAGAAGACATTACATTTCTTCTTTCAACAAAAATTTTTGGGGCACCTGCTGTTTGCCTACCCTGTGCTAGGTACCAGTGACAGAGCAGCAACAGTGACTTAGGTTCAATATGAGGAATAGCTGAGCACCAAACAAGAATGTACCTTCTAGAAGAGCTGAAAACAAGCTACAACCCAGGGCTTGCATGACTGCCAATGTGAGAGGCTTTATTCCAGGTAGTTGAACAGTCCAGCAAAAAGGACTTTTGGCAGCCACTTGGAAGGAGACATGCTCTGGAGAATGAAAACAAACAGACAGTTCAAATAAGCTCAAATTGACTCTGCTAAGTAACATTGCTTCAGCTCCCTGAAATGGAAAGGTGAGCCTAAAAGTACACTCTGTTCCAATGGTTAGGTCATTTTGGAGCCAACTTCTGAGATCCCAAAGCACAGAAAAGAGGATTCATGGAATACATTTGGAATTAAAACAATTTGAAAAACTAACAACAGAGGTTACAACAGCACATTTCAAAGTGTTGTGGTAAAGAGTGTAAGTGTAAGTCCCCCAGCTACCCTTGAATGACCTCATTTGCCTTCAAAATTTGTAGCTACCTGGAAGCATTTGCTTTGTAGCACAACCACTATTATAAGTCACAATTGCAAATGCTCCAAATAACAGGCACTGATTTGTGATAGAGCTGCTTCCTATATGGTTATCTCTAAGTAGCACGCTCTAGAGTGACGAATTTCAAAGATTTACAATAGAAAAACAAAGGTGGTGAATAAAGAACTTTATTTCAATGTTAAGAATTACCACAGCTACATATTAATCATTACAAATAAAGTCAATAACATAAATCCAGGAATAATTATTTTATTTGTTCTATTAAACTCTATTTAACAAGGTTCTTGATGTCTCTGAACAATATCAGTTAAGACAACTAGTAATAAATATAAAAGTTTGATGTGATGCATCTAAAACTTAGCACAAGCACTTAAAATATCCATAATAGAATATTATCACAATGCAACATGTTACATATCCTTCTGATATTTTGAATCTATCACTCATGTCCAGAGGAGTGCAGGTGCCAAACCAATGGACCTGAACCTTGGTTGTCCACTTGAGTAGACATGTACAGACTGAATTCAAAGAAAGACTGGACAAGACTCACACCTTTCTGAATAGTGGTGCACTTAGAGGATGATTAAATATAAAGTTCAGACATTCCAGGATCCTTACTTCAATGTCTGCATGAAAAACAAATTAACCATGCAGTCCAAGTTAATTCATAACTGGTTTCCAAAAGAATCCAAATTGAGTACATCACACACACATTTGCATATGAATTCTGTTTTAATTACAATTATTTGAAAACATCCTTAAGATGTATTTCAAAAATGAAACTAAAATTAAATGTCTGTGAATTTTCTGAAGCCTTTCATTAGGTAAGTTTATAGTTGCCTATTAGCTCAAAAAGTAAACAGGAAGGGCAGTAACTTTAGAGCAGTGTTTCTCAAACTGTAGTTCATAATCCATTAAAAAGGCATAAAAGTTATTTAGTGGGTGGATTGGGACCAGTTATATATATACATATATATACACATATACACACACACACGTATATACACACACACATATACATATATGTATACACACAGACACACACACACGCACACACACAAATATACCAAGTAATAATGTACTTTTTTTTTTTTTAACTGTGGATTGCAGCCAAAAAATTTTCAAAAGTATTTCTTTAGACTCCATTTTCTTCTATGCAACAAAACTTACAAAGACCCCAATCTGTTTCTGAGGCCTAAATCCTCCAGGTTGCATCTAATACTCATTTTATTTTGGCTCTTCTCTAATAAAGTTATGTCTGGTTATTTGCTTCAAGGAGACTGGCTGGATTCCTTAATATCAGCCTTCCTGCTACACCTAACCACACACTAACCATAGTCATTTCTGTGTTTGAGGTTTTGCTTCTCTCAGCTCTCTTTCTGCATGTACCATTTACCTCTTCTGTATTTATCCAATTTCCATTCCCAGATCCAGCATAAGGGTGACTGATCCCATGAAGCCATCTCTGACCATGTATTTCTAACTGCTTGCACCAACATCTCTTTCCCCTCTTTTTAGTATAACCATGATACTTATCTTCCAAGCCATATATCTGAATACTTAAAGCATAGTAAGAATCTTAATGATATAAGAGACTTCAAAGTCTATTTGGTCTAACTTTCTATGAGGGTGGTACAGCTCAGAAAAATCTGCATCCAAATCACTTGGGGAGTGTATTCCACATACAGATTTCTTGATATTATGACCCAACCCCCTGAATCAGGATTTAAAGGCTGGGGTATGGGAATCTACATGTACATCATTTAGGGAGACCCTGATGCCTAATTGAGTTTGAGAACTGAGGATCTTTTCTGTCCTAGCACCCAGCCGAGGTACTATTGCTTTTGCTGTTTTTCTGGGAAAAGCCTAGGGTCATTGCTTCCACTAGTCCTCATTCAATTTTTCTAGTACTGTCCAGCTGGGCAGTAGGGGTTCCCATTTTGCAGATTTGCAGAGACTAATAGCAAAATTTAGCCATAAGGCAAGAACATAACTGAGTGATAACACCTTTCCAGAACCATAGGGAGCTAACTACTGGAGCCCCCAGGACTTTGTACCTGCCTCTCTAGAATGGCCAGAGTAGCCTCCATCTATTGCTACATGTCATGAAGCTCAAAAATATTACCTTCACAATCACCAGAGATTGGGCCCATAATTTCAAATTCTGTATTTACAGCTCTGCAGATTATCAACTCTAAGCCTGAGTTTCCTCACCTGAAAAATGGAAATACTAGTGGTATCAATTTTGTGTGGTTATATGAGAATTAAATATAGCAATGAGTAGGAAACTGGCTGTAATACAAGAGAGGCTCACTAAATGACAGTTGTCATCATTCCTATGATCTTTCTGTCTCTAAATAACTTTTGACTGTTATTTTATCACCCAGTCTCAGCAGGAAACTCTAAGAAACAATGGACTTTGGACTGGATTCTACGAAAGTTGATAAATTCAACTCTTGTACAACCAGTCTCAGACAGCAAAAATATCTGATGAACCCAGGACCTCTCGTAACCTAAGCAAGAATCATGCCCTTAGACCAATGAGCCAAGCTTGGCTTATATGGCAGGTGAGGATCTGTCCAATAGAAAGATTATGAATGCTACCTGATACTGAGATGTGCATCACAGAATCCCCCTAAGCCTAGGTTACATGTCCTACTTCTCTCCTGTACTTGTACAGTAAAACTTGTACAGGGACTTAATATATTTTCCAGAAAACATGCAGATATTTAAAGTACTGATTAACTATTTCATGAAGCTTGATATTATCCATAAATGTAAACAACCAATATCTTGATCTATGTCACTGATATCAAGTAGTATAGAGCTCAGTATAGAATCTTGTGGCACTCCAGTACAGACCTCCATAAATTAATGAGTTCTTATAGAGATCAATCATTTAGTCATCCAACAGCAGGAGTGTTAGACTCATCTAATAGTCCATAAAGATGTCACAACTTTTAGTAACTTGATTTCAACAAAGTTTTAAGCAACGTCTACCTGCATGCTGTCAGTCTGGTAACCTTGTCAAAGGATAAAAGATTAACATAAGTCACTTTTTGGTAACTCTCATAAGACATTTTATTTGCATTATTTGCGTAAGCTTATGACAATGACAAACAACTTACCAGAACTGGCAAGTTTTTCATAGTATAATACTGAATCTTACCTTTTTAAAAATTCCTTTTTGGGGAGCATAAAGTTCTGTAAGTTCCTCCATATGCATAGATTCATGTAACCATCACCACAATCTAGATACAGTGCAGTTTTGATGATGCCAAATTGTTTTTTTATCCCCTCTGTAGTTATATCCGCCATCCCTAAACTCTGGTAGCCAATGATATGTTTGCTCCTGTAGTTCTGGTTTTAATAGAATATCATATAAATACAACGATATAGTAAGTAAGTTTTTGTCTCTGGATTCTTTCTCTTAGCATAATGTATTTGCAAATACACCCATGCTGCTATATGTATCAGTAGTTGGTTCCTTTCTATTCCTAAGTAGTATCCCACGGAATCCAAGTATCACGGTTTGCTTATCCATTCAACTGTTGGTGAACATTTGGATTGTTTTCACTTTCTGATGATTTTGAATAGGGATATTTTACATTATTGTACATATTTGTATGTAAATTTAAGTTTTAAATTTTCTACATTAAATACTCCAAAGTAGTTGCTCTGGGTCATGTGGTAAGTACAAATTTTAAAGAAACTGCCAAACTGTCTTCCAAAGTGGTTGTGTAATTTTATATTCCCCCTACTTCACTGTTTCTTGTGAACTAGGGCTGAGCTCTTGTCTCATAAATCCCACTGATTAGAATCCAGGGGCTTCATCTATGTATGCCTCATAACCCCTAGCCCAGGCCTGGGTATAAAGCAGGTACTTGTTGAATATCGTATATAGCTATGATTTTTTTCTACCTTTCACACATGTCTTTTTAAAATTTATACTGTTTAAAGGGTCTCTTGTAACTTATAGAATAAAAGCCACATGCTTAAAGGTCACATTTAAAGTCTTTCATAAGCTGGTCCTCACCTTCCTTTCCCAGCTTCATCACCATATATCATCATAGCCCATATTCCAACAATACCAGAAAACTTCAATCTATTCTTTCCACGTGGAATGTGCCCCGCATCTTATACTACATCTACTGTGAATACTGGAAACTACATTTGCTAAGTATTTCAGGACAACCTATGTACTATATCATATTATATCCCCATAATATTTTATTTTATTATCTCCATTTTACAAATTTGGAAACAAAAGTTCAGAAAAATTAAGTAACTTGCACAAGATCACTCAGCTAGTGAATTCTAGAGCCAGAAATCAAACAAAAGACTACAAGATAGAGTCCCAAATCTTTTCCCTGGCATTCAAGGTTCTTCATAACCTTTTTCCAGCCTTTGCTGAAAGGGAATGCGCTATAGAGGTTGAGAGCATGTGTTCTGTTTGGATCCAAACTTCCTGGGTTTGAATCTTGACTGCTACTTGCTGTCTGTGGGATCTTCAATAAGTTACTTAACTTCTGTAGGTCTCAGTTTCTGAACTGTCAATTGGGAATGATGATGTTCATAATATTAATCTGTCTCCTAGGGTTATTGTGAGGATTAAGTTAATACATGTTAAACTCAGTATTGTTTCTGACATACAGTAAGTAATGAACTAATATTAACTATTGGTATTACTTTCCATAATCACCTTCTCTCATTCCATTAGTATACATTCTGTATTCTGCATTGTCCTATTTCTGTGTATTAGTCCATGTTGTTGCCTGCATCTAATCTGTATGTATAAAAACTCAATTTGTTTTTCTCAGCACAGGTCAAATGTCACCCTCTTTGTAACCTTCTTGGATTAATTTTGATAGAAGCCAATCTTTCCTTCTCAACGCTTTCAGAGTAATTTGTTTACACCTTTCTCATTATAGTGCTTATCAATTTCTGCCTTTGATTAACTTTTATAGGTACCTCTCTCTTCATTGACTGTTAAGTTCCAGAATGGAAATTTACACTTTTCTCTGTTGCTTACAGTGTTTAACACAATATATGGCACAGGACCTTTAAGCGCAGTGAATTGCTGTTGAATTGTAATCATCTCTTTCTTGTTATGCTCAGCAGTGGCAGCTGCAGCCTGGAATAAGCTGATTGAAGTTTCGCTCTGAAGTTAAGCCTGCCAAGCCTTTCATCGCCTCTTTGCAGACACTTGTATTTTGTGTTAATATTTTCTATATGGGTATCTTTAAACCAAAGCCCTGCAGTTGAAGGTGACTAGAATAGGCCTAGTTTAGGCAAGCCACTGTGTAATTAGTAGTTGTTTCAAACTTTTGGGTCTTCCCTTCCAGTGGAGATGGGGATAAGGAGCTCCTCTAATTTCTTGACACTGATACAGACGTTGAGTCTGATGACACCAGATGCCCCCAATAAATTACACAGATCAGAGGCTCTCCAGATTTCTGCCATCTGGGGTAGCTTCCCAATTGGCCCTATTTGGTTTCATCTAGGCCCAGACACATACACTCTTAAACATAAATACAAGTATTGCTCAGCCTTCTGCTTCTGAAAAGAGTCAGTCATAAGTCTCTCAGAATGGCCAGTCCTCTGATATCTGTTGAGGTGGGGAAGGAGAGCCAGTGGGAAGTATGGATAGACAAGGCTGGGTATTAAAGGGAACCTAGACTAATGAGGATAGCCTTTTAATGTTTCCATGCCCAAAACATTGAGGATGAGTTCAGCAGGAGAACTATTATTTATTAAGTTTTTTGCATTCATTTGTTCCTCCATCTGTGTTAAAAAATATATTGTCTTTGGACTCATGATATCTTAGCATATTGTCCTCCATCCCTTGTCTTTGCTATCACTTCTGTACTTTCTGGTCAATCTCTTCATTTATTGTGGACATTGGCACCTGGCTCACTGTCTTCATCGCTCCTATCATCCTGGATTACAAGTTCTAAGAGATGATCCAGCTAAAATCTGGGCTCTTGGGTCCTCTGACTTCTTCATCAGCAGTGATTTTGTTCTACATCTCTTTTCAGCCACCTTGGCTATTGTCATCACCCAGAACTACTCCACTCTTGAAATACTAAATGTAAACATCCAGTTACTATCACACATCTTTCAGCTTTCTTTTCAGTTACACCCAGGCGAGCTCTCTGCATCATTCTTATTTAAGCAGTTAGGGTGACAAAATCTTGTTTATATCACATAATCTTGTTTATAATGTCTCCAAAGGGCAGGAGTCCCCCCCCTGCCCCCCCCCACCAACCTTAGTCCACTCCAGTAGGAGCTCATATTACAAATAAACTTCTTCCCCAGTCTGAAAAAGAACTCCTAGGCCAAGCCACTATGGCCATGGCCTCTCAACTATTGATCATTGTAGAACTAAATATTAACCAATGATTAGGTTTAACAGCCTCAGTCTCTTGAAACTAGGGCTAGAGCGTGTGGGTATAACAGTGATCTTCCTAGAGTATTACGTGTAGGGCACTGGGGGAGAATTGTCTTTGGGGTCCTTGAATCCCCAAGCAAATGCCATTTTAAAATAAGACTTTCTCCCTTTGGTTACCAGAATGGTCTTTTAATTATTTTGAAGCCTTTAGGCCTTAAATGAAAAGCAGACCAAAACAATTTGGTTATAATGCAACAGTTTGATTGGCTCAAATACTTTATTTCAAATATAAGAGTGGCTTTTAGCAATGTAATTGAGAAGGGCCGATAAATTACTATTGTCTGGGAAACCTAGGTCTTGAATACCTGGATGCTCTTGATAACAGTTTTGACTATGCCCTGGGCCTTTCCTCCATTGAAGCCTGAAGGAACAGGATATATTTCCAGTGTCAGATATTGTTATCCCAGACAGAACCTTCAGTTGTAATTGCTTTCTATAACCAAAAAAGACAAGACCTATCTTTCTGGAGACCGGAGGTTGCTGGAAATTATGTTCACCATTCCTTTCTACAGTCTGTCCAAATGAGAGAAGTTGTAATCCTTTTCTCCCCTCTCGTCTAGACAAGAGGATACTCTAAAATTTCCTTGTTTTACTCACTTCTGGCCAATCTGTGCTTTCTGTATAAAGGGCCATTCATTTGGAAGGGGGAAATGGTAATTTTAGTTTAACTTTTGGAACAATAAACTTGGTCATAACCAGATAAGAACGGATGTGGAAGGGGTAGAATTGGGAGGACAAGTGGAGCTACCTGAACTACGACTGGAGTGTATGAGAGGAGTCTGGGGACTACATCCACTGCCACAGTCCAAAATTCTCTTTAAAATACCATAATACAGTAGGGGATTCATTGCCCTAGCATCGTAATACCTGGGTTTTAAATCCTAATGCTACCATTTTTTAGTTGTGTACGCTTGGGCAAGACATTTCATCTATCTGAGCCTCAGATTCTTCACTTGTAAAATGGGGATACTACTTGCCTTATAAAGTTATAGTCAATTCTAAATGAAATGATTAGTATAAAAGCATTTGTCTTATTCCTCCATTCAGAATACCTGTTAGGAATGTGACAGGGAATTCCACCTGATTAGCAACTTATTCAGAGGCCCAAGGGTAACAGAAACAACAGGTAGGGATGTTGAGTCTTGTTCTGTACTCTGGCTTGTAGTCTAGTCCCCTAGGGCCAGAAGAGGCAGTATTTACTCAAGAAACTATACTTGAGTGCTCTGAACCCCCGGACTGGACTAAGACCAGTAACTAGTAACTAAAGTGTGGATTTAGGAGTCAGACCGACTGGGTTCAAATTCTGCCCTATCACTTTCTAACTACGTAACCTTGTGCAAATGGCTTAACTTCTCAGGCTTCAGTGTGTAAAATAGGGATAATAATGCAGTACATATTTAAAACACTTAATAGAACAGTGCCTCATACATTATAAGTGCTGCAGAAGTTATTCACTTTTATTACCATCATCCCAATGTTTGTTGAAATGCATTACCCACCTCTATTATTAGTTTGTGACATATACCCCCACTTGACAGGGAACTCATCCCATGCAAATAACACATATGTGTAAACATTTCAAACAAGACTACATGAATAAAATATGAGTGAATATCCTCTTTATTTTACCTCCAGAAATAACCACAATTTTCTTGTATAAGTTTATGATATTTGAAAATACATGTATGAGATCATACTACATAAAATGTTCTATTACCTGCCTCACTAAGTTAACAAAGAATTGTGACAGTCTTTTCTTGCAAAATCTTCTTTTTAGTTTCAAAAATTCTGAGGTCACTTATAAGATTATTGTTGATGTTTTAGTATAAGATGACTGAGAAAATACTTATATACAAAATGTCACAGTAACTGTATCACAGTCATGTTTAAAAATCTTTGAAAAATTGCAACTCCTGTATGTGTAAGACACATTTTTTTTATTTATCATAGATATGTACCTATAGATTAAAAGAGTCCTTCCTCTAACTTTGGAATGCCAGAGGGATCTATAACCTCAAGGATAGAGCCTGTGATGCAATTAAGTTAGTACTTCCAGATCTGACAGTCTATGTCTTTATGTTGAATGGTATATATTGGTGAGTCTTGGTGGGTTTCCTTTTGCTAATCAATATCTTGAGCTAGCCTTGGGTGTCATCTAAAACGGCCTTGTTGTTCAAGAACAAGGCTTCCATGTAGGCCAGGCAGTTGGGAGGCAGAAAGAGAAGGAGGAGGAAGAAGAGAGGGTGGAAAATACAACCACCCCAGAGAACACTAGAAGACCCATCAAAGCAAATCTGCTGCCAGTGAGATGATGGAGATTTAGTCATGAGAAGGAGAAGGTGT
The DNA here is from genome assembly GCF_000951045.1 of Mandrillus leucophaeus. Lineage (NCBI taxonomy): Eukaryota > Metazoa > Chordata > Mammalia > Primates > Cercopithecidae > Mandrillus > Mandrillus leucophaeus. The sequence continues at coordinate 143,067 of NW_012101275.1, read as the reverse complement.
TTGGGCACTAAAAATCATGTAGTTCTTGCTGAGGCTTGGAGAAAACATTGATAAAGGTTTTGAAACAATGCTTTACTTTCATGTTACAAATAAAAAAAAAAAAGTAATGAGACAAAAATGAAAGTCACTGCTCCTATAGACTAGAAATCAAGATATACTTAGAAGTCATAAACATAATGCTCTTTTATTGAAGTCTCTGACCTTCACTCATTCTTCTATACTGAATAGAGGCTAAACACTTGCACAGCACCATCCTTAGGGAAAATCTTTGGATTCAGAGCATTAAGTTACCTTTTTGTCAGTTAGGATCCTGGCAGGAAACAAATGGCACACTCAAATTGGGAATTTGTGCTGAGCTGTAATAGAAAAATAATTACAGAAGATGCAAATAGGGTAGTGTAGTACCTTGGAACTATAACAGTAGGTATATACCCACCATTCTAGGCCTAAAGAAGTGAAAAGAGACACAGTGAAGATGTAGCTCAGCCTTGGCAAAACCCTTCCCCATAAGAGGGTAAGTGGTGGAAATAAATACCCTAACTTCACTATCTCCACCTCATCTTATCTCCTTCCAGGACACCTCAGCAGCCAAACTCAACCAGAAACTACACTCTGGTCAGTCTCCTCATGCACAGAGGAGGGTGGAACATGGATCTGGAAGGCCAAACAAAAGGTATGCAGGCAACCCTATGCCATTTTTTTTTTAATTCCTAGAAAATCAGAGTTAGAGAAGCTTTTAGTGCAGGGTTTTTATATGGAGAAACTAAGGTCCACAAAGGAAAAGAGACCAGACCAGTGTCAAATACAAACCAGTGGCAGATTCAGGGAATTATTTTATCTTATTTTATAGATCCCATTTCAATCCTTTGGGTCACTTTCATGATTGATATGGTTTTTAGCAATTGCATGTTCTTTTCAAAATAAACACAACAAAATACTACAGAGATGAAGACAGTTGTTAAAGGCATGATTTACTTTATGAAATGGAGGTTTTCCTGAAAAGGAAAAAAGCCTATAAAACAAATTGTGTTTTACAACTGAATTCTACAAAGTAATTGAAGACATATTTGGATAAGCAATTAGTTTTTAGACGCCAACTTTGTAACAAAAGTAACAAGTGAGCATGTAATAAGTGATATACAAAAATGTAATTTTAAAAGACTCAATAATAAACATAACAATACCTCAAATAAAATTCAAAATTTATTAAGAGAAATTACAGAACATAATGACTATTAGCAATATGTTTAAAACAGCTTAGTAAACTAATTTTTCCAAAACCAGAAAGCTGTTACAAATAATATGTTTAAAGGAAAATTGAATTTCCCCTTAAGCGTTAATACTCAAAATGTCACAAAGAACAAATACCAGAATGAAATATAAAATATCATACTGGAAACTGAACTCCCTTGGAAAGACAGCTACATATTAGAATATGTATTGTGCATGTTGAATGGACCTTTAAAGTTGGTCAATGACTCCATTTCTATCCCTAAGTAAATATGCTCTTTTAAATTAAATCTTCAAGCCTTCGCTTGTTCCTTTTGGAAATAGTTATATTCTAGGAAATTTCTTAATTCCTGTTATTTCTCATTTCAGGTAAGAACAGTTAATTATTCTGCCTGTGCTTAAACAGTATTATTTGCAAAACTCCATGGTGCCACTATCATAGTTCATTGCAATTCCCATTAAATAGATAATTTCCAGGTTAATTTGTGTTTCTCTAGATCACACTGCAGTAGAATTTTAAGTAAGTCATTTCTCCAGTCTTCGTTCTTGCTCACTGTTTAAGGGCTTCAAACTCCCTTCATGTTTGTTATTTTTTTCAATTATTTCTTTCATGATTTTGTGCAATATAGTGACAATAAATGAGGTTTGTGCGGTTGGAAAGAAATCAAGTTAAATCCTGGTTATATCACCTATCAGCTTTTGATCTTGGCAAAATTACTTTTAATTTCTTTGGCCTCACTTTTGTAATGAATAACAAAGTAACTAACTTATACAATTGCTCGGAGGATTAAACGAGATAATACACATAAAAGCTTTCAATACAGTACCTGACACATAAGAAGTGTTTGATAAGCTATATATATATATATATGTAAAAAATAGTTAATAAGCAAGATCTTTGAGTCTGTACTAGCTAATGAGGTTTATACTTTCTATGTTATGTATATTTGATGTACAAAAGCCAAGCTATATGTTAGCAGACAAGAGAAGCATACACCTTCACCCTTTGGTGTTATACTCTGTCACACTTGGTATACCATTTCTTCAGAGCTTTTTGTTAAGAAATTTATCTCATATTCTTTAAAAATTGTCTTCCTCAATTATTTATACATGAGTACATAAAGGTCTGGAGCATGGAACAAATAAAAATGACATTTATTTGCCATGCTCTATTTAGTATCATTTCTCCTATCCAGTTGAGACTCTGTTATTGAGCTAGTCTTGTCTTGTTGACCCTCTCTTCTCTTAGGATGTGTTTTTCCCAAAGGATCACTTTTTCCTTTACCTGCAGAAAATATATCCCTGGTAGGTTTATCACACTTCCTACAATGTCTTAATCTCAATGATGAACCCAAGTTCTATTGAAATTGGGATCTGTGCTACTGGAAAGACCACTAACTCTTCCTCACTATTCATCTTCCCCTTTTCCTTTTGGCAATAGAATCGTCCCTAAGTTTACCTGAGTATTCAGCTAGAGGCTACATTTTCTAGTCTCCCTTGAGGTTAAGTATGTCAATGAAACTAAGTTATAACCAAAGGGCTGCAAGTGGACATAATGTATGCAACTTCTTGTTTATCTTTGTAAAGATGAACTTGCTTTCCACACAATTTATCTCACGCCTCTACCTCCATTGGTGTGAAAGAAGAGAAACTAGTTTAAGCTATTCTCATGGAGATTTGAGTCCATTTATATTCAGTAATATTATTGATAGGTAAGAACTTACTTCTACTATTTTGTTGCTTGTTTTCTGGTTGTTTTGCAACTCCTCTTTTTCTTTATTCCTTTCTTATTGTCTTCCCTTGTGGTTCGGTGATTTTTCTCTGGTAATATGTTTTGATATGCTTTTTACTTTCAGTAAATCTATTCCAGGTTTTTGCATTGTGGTTACCATTAGGCTTACAAAACACACCATCTTATAGCTATAACAAGTTAATTTAAAGAGATGACAACTTATTTTAGATCACAAAGAGAATAAATAAAAATGGAATACAAAACTGTCTATACCTTAACGCCATTCTCCCTGGATTTTGACATCTAGTCATCTCAATTTACATATTTTCATATTACCTAGCTCTTACCAGGTTGCTGTAGTTATTATTGGTTTCAATAGATTTGTATTTTGGGCATCATACAAGAGTGATGAGTAGACTGCCCACCATAATTGCAGTATTATATTATTCTGGATTTGTCTGCATACTTAATTTTACCAGTAAGTTTTATACATTCTTTTTTTTCATGTGAGTGTGTTTTTCTTTCAGATTGAAGAACTCATTAGCATTTGTTGTAAGATGGGTCTAGTGGTGATGAATTCTCTCAACCTTTGTTTGTCTTGGAAAGTCTTTATTCTACATATTTGAAGGATAAATTTTCTGGATACAGTATTCTTGGATGCAGGCAATTTTTATTCCAGCACTTTGAAAATGTTGTTTTACTCCCTCTGGCCTGTATGGTTTTCACTGAGAAATCTGCTGACACGCAGATTGGATCTCCTTTAGATGCTATTTGCTCTTTTTATTATGCTACTGTTAAGATTATCTCTTCAGAATTAACCTTTGAGAGTTTGATTATTATAAGCCTTGCAGTACTCTTATTTGAATCAAATCTGCCTGGTGTTTTCTGATCTTCTTGTACCTGGATATTCATATCTTTCTCATGTTTTGAAAAGATTTATGTTATTTTTCATTTGCATAAGTGCTCTACTCCTTGTTCTTGCTCAATTTCCACTTGAATATGAATAAAGATTAGATTTGGTCATTTGGGGGTAATTTTTTATGTCTTGTAGGTGATCTTCATTGCTTTTTATTCTTTTATTCTCCACTGAGCCTGTATTTTCAAATAGCCTGTCTTCAAGTTCACTGATTCTTTCCCTTGCTTGGTCCATCCTGCCGTTGACAGTCTCTAAATTTTTTTTATTTCAGCAAATGTTTTTACCAGTTCCAAAATTTCTGTTTGATTTTTCTTTTATTATTTCAATCTCTTTGTTAAATTTCTCTGGTAAATTTCTAGACCTGCTCATCTGTTCTCACTTGGAAATCACTGAGTTTCCTTAAAACTACTATTTTAGATTCCTGGTCAGAGAGCTCACATATCATCATCTCACTAGGGTCAGTTACTGGTTCCTTGCCTTGCCCATTTGGGGAGATCATGGTTCCCTGTTTTCTGGTCTTTTAAATGTATTTCTATGTCTTTGCATTGTAGAAACAATTATTTCTTCCAGTCCTCTCTTCTTGGCTTGTTTTGTTTTTTATTTGATATATTTACTTAGAGGTCCTTTACTGCTATGTCACGGCTGCTTTTCAGTTCTAGGTGTTACCTGCAGTCCAGATTCACCTCGGCTGCAGTAAATTATCTGAGCGTTGCTCTTCCTGAATAGGGGAGATCCCAAAGGGAATATCATGGCATTGTGGGAAAGTTAGCTAGGGGTTTGTGCTGAGGAGACCTGTGGGATGAACCTTCTGCAGCATGGTGCTATTGAGCAGTCACCATGATTTGGCATCTCCTTTGGCTGAATTACAGATCAGAGGTTCCAGGGCTGGGAATAGAAGTCTCACATTATCCCTTTGTTTCCACCTCTTCTTAGGAATATTTCTCTCTTTAGAGATTCACAATGCTTCCCATGGGTTAAGGCATGGAGCCCAAGATACTGGGGAAGCTGGTTGTCCACTTCAATCTCATTTTTTTCCAGTTTAGAAACAGTGAGTTTGGGGAAAATTTTATACGCATTGGTGCTGAACCTGAACTACTCACCTCTCGACAGTTACAGGAGATAAAAGCTTCTAACTTAATTAAGCCTCTGCATTTTGGAGTCTTTTTGTTTTAACAGCAACTTACTTTATTCACCCTAACAAATAGAAAACTATTCATGAAAACTATATGTAATTTTTCTGAGCATATAATGTCACACAGTGTTGTTCTTTAGTTGGGAGCATATATGTTTTATGCCCTTTATGCCTGGAGAAAGCTTACATTGCCAGTCTTAAGATAACATTTAGCAAGGGCCAGAGAAGTGGAACAGGAACGTTCTTTAGATGTCAAGGTGTTTCATGTACTAACTTTACCTCTGGAGCATTTCTTGGAAATGTATCAATTGGGACCTGAACCAGTGATTTCTTCTCTTTGGCCTGGATCTTTAATAATCAGTCAAGATTAGCCAAAAGTCTCTATCTGATGTGTGGCTGATAGACTGTCAACATAGTCATTCTACAGTAGAATGGCTTTTGGACATAATAATAGTATTTGATAATAAATTTATTGTGTGAATCCACGAAAAGAATTTAGAGCAGAATTCCTTTTATTATTCTTCTAGAGTGACTGAGGTAGCCCTGAGGCCCACAGTTTGCAAGCCTACTCCCTGAGATATCCATTGCCTGCATACATACCACTGTTCTAGCCCTCAAGTCTCACAGGAATCAGAATTGGTGGACAACACTCAAAATTGTGGGAATTTCCACTAGGTTAAGATCTGCCCTGTGTGCTCTAACCTCTTCGAATGGGATGCTGCTCCAAACCTCAAAATGGACTTTGGCTTAGGGGATGATACTAGGTGTTCTTTCATCCCTTATCAATTTTTATTGACCTAGAATATAGTGGGTCTTATGGTGTTTAGAGAGCTGATTGAGTTGATCAGCAAACTCAATCCATCAGTAATATTAGTCCCTTTAGTTTATCAGTAAACTCAACCTATCAGTAATATAAGTCCCTTTATTTACTACCTGCCTACTTACAAAAAGAATTTTAGATAGTTTACAAGAAAATATACAGATAAAATAAATATTTATTACGAGAGTAAAAGAAAGAGAATGGGATCGTGAAAAGAGAGAAGAGAGAAAGCTAATTATAGAGGAAACATTGAGATAGCTTTGAGCACCTTAACAGCTAAAGCAAATGGATAATGAGATAAGATACGGGGCATTTTACTAATGAAAAGAAGCTACCATTCCATCAGGAGAGGAAAGTTTCTCCATGCAGATTTATTTTTCTAGCCAGTCATTAGTATATGCCATTCAATATCATTATGCTGTCCTGAATCAGTTTTACAAGCAATGCAGAAATAATCTACACAGGCCTATTTCTTTAAGCAAGCTTGGATTTAAAAACGATTAAAGATGCAGTTAAATTATAATCAAATAAGGCATCTTATGGGGTACAGAGTACCCAGCTTTCTGGACATTTTATCTGACACAAAAAGAAGAAAAATGGCATGTGTTAAATACCAAATATGTGCCAAGCACAGGGCTAGACAGCATTATTTATTTCTCCAGTTACCTTATGAATTGAGTATCTCCATTAAATAGCATACTCAAATGTACTACATTTATTCCTTTGTTCATTAAACATATTTATCGAGGCATGATTATGTTCCAAGTACTATTCTAGGTGTAGGAGAACAGAAGTGAAAAGAATGCTAATCCCTGGAGTCGTGTAGCTCACATTTTTAAAATGGCAGCACTCAATAGCAGGAGATGAGATTAGAAAGGTAGGCTAGGGACAGAGATGAGTAATCTTTTGCACTCAAAAATATTGAAGTATAATTTCATGGGGTTTTAAAAAAAACTTTTAGGTTCAAGGGTACAATATGCACATTTGTTATATATGTAAACTGCACTTCTTGGTGGCATGGAGTACAGATTATTTCATCACCTAGGTAATAAGTATAGTATTTTATTGGTAGTTTTTTGCTCCCCTCCCTCATCCCACTCTCCAGCCTTAAGTAGGCGCCAATGTCTGTTGTTCCTCTCTACATGTCTATGTGTTCTCATTGTTTAGCTCCAACTTATAAGTGAGAACATGCAGTATTTGGTTTTCTTTTCCTGGTTACTTTCTTTAGGATAATAACCTCCAGCTCCATCCACGTTGTTGCAAAAAACAAAATCTTGTTCTTTTTTATGACTGCATGGTATTCCATGGTGTATATGCACCACGTTTCCTTTATCCACTCTAACGCTGATGAACATTTAGGTTGATTCCATGTCTTTGCTATTATGAACAGTGCAGCAATAAACATATGCATGCATGTGTCTTTATGGTAGAATGATTACAATTTCTTTGGGTATATACCCAATAATGGGATTGCTGGGTCAAATGGTAATTCGGTTTGAAGTTCCTTGAGGAATCACTATATTGTTTTCCACAGTGGTTGAACTAATTTACATTCCAGCCAATTGTGTGTAAGTGTTCCCTTTTCTCTGCAACCTCACCAGAATCTGTTATTTTTTGACTTTTTTATAATAGCCATTCTGACTGTTATGAGATGGTATCTCATTGTACTTTTAATTTGCATTTCTCCATTGATTAGTGATGTTGAACATTTTTTCTTATGCTTGTTGGTCACGTGTATTTCTTCTTTTGAAAAGCATCTATCTGTTCATGTCCTTTACCTACTTTTAAATTAGTTTTTTTTTCCTTTTTAACTTGTTAAGTTCCTTATAGATTTTGGATATTACACCTTTGTCAAATACATAGTTTACCAATATTTTCTCCCATTATTTGGCTGTGCAGAGACTCTTTAGTTTAATTAAGTCCGGTTCCATTTGTAAATTTTTGTTTCTGTTGCAGTTGCTTTTGGTATCTGTCATGAAATCTTTGCCAGATCCCATGTCCAGAATGGTATTTCCTAGTTAATCTTTCAGAGATTTCATGCTTTTAGGTTTTACATTTAAGTTTTTAATCAATCTTGAGTTTATTTTATTTTTATTTTATTTCTTTATTTTTATTTTGAGACAGAGTTTTGCTCTGCTGCCCAGGCTGGAGTGCTGTGGTCCAATCTCAGCTCACTGCAACCTCCACCTCCCGGGTTCAAGCAATTCTCCTGCCTCAGTCCCCCAAGTAGCTGGATTTACAGGTGTACACTACCATGCCCTGTTTATTTTTTGTATTTTTAGTAGAGACAGGGTTTCACCATGTTGTCCAGGCTGGTTTTGAACTCCTGACTTCAAGTGATCTTGGCCCCTCGGCCTCCCAAAGTGCTAGGATTATAGGCGTGAGCCACCATGCCTGGCCTCTTGAATTCATTTTTGTGTATGGTGTAAGGAAGGGGCCTTATAAGCAGTTAGCCTTCCTTTTGGTGTGTTTAACTGAAAAAAATAGCATGTGTCTTCCTTTTACTTATGTAAAAGTAAAAGGAAGCATATGTCTTCCTTTTATGTATGTATATTAGAAAAATGTCAGAAGCTTTCTAAAACAGCTGTGAACAAACAACGTAACTAACGTGCATTGCATTTTTAAAAATATATGACTTAGAGCAATATTTAAGGAAACAAGGGCATATGACTACGGGTTAATTTCTTTCTTCTTGTGTTAACAATTAAAACTTAATTGCTTTCAAAATGAGAGCTTTATCTTTTCATATTATAAAGACAATATTTGCCATTTTAGAAAAGAAAGAGTTGCCAGTGATTCATCCTCGTAATCCCAGCATTTTAGGGGTCCAAGGAGGGCGGATCATGAGGTCAGGAGTTTGACACCAGCATGACCAACATGATGAAACTCCATCTCTACTAAAAATACAAAAATTAGCCAGGCATGGTGGTGCATGCCTGTAATCCCAGCTACTCAGGAGGCTGAGGCAGGAGAATCGCTTGAACCTGGGAGGCGGAGGTTGCAGTGAGCCAAGATCGTGCCACTGCACTCCAGCCTGGGCGATAGAGCGAGACTCCATCTCAAAGAAAAAAAAAAAAAGGAAGTGTTAAACAACTCAGATAGATACAAAATAAAAAGTGTATGTTCTCTATAAGCCTCATTTTTACCACAAAGATAATAGTATTAATTGGTATATATCCTATCAGATACATTTTTGTGAATACAAAATGTATGTAGAGAAATACAAATGTATATTTTTATTTTTTTCACAAATTGACCATTCTATATGTACAGTTCTCTGTGAGAGCAACCGAACAAAACAATTAAACTTAAATCCTTCACTGACCACTAGGTATTTAGGAGCTCCTACTTTGTGCATCAGTGGTGCCTAGCATGTGATTGACACTAGATAGCTTTTGACTAGCCTACAGATCACAGTATTTCTTCAAATCAAAGTAAATGAAAAAAAAACTTTCAAAATATACATTTCTAAAAAAGAGGAGAACAAGTTTGGAGTAAGTCATAATCTAATGTCACAATCTTTGAAAACAATGATTCTAGAAAAACACAGAATCAGCCAACTTCAAGCAGGTATTACTCGGAAAGGTGGTAAGTGAATAATATCCTAAAAAATCTTAATAAGAAACCTGAATCTGGAGATGAAAAAACAGAGGAGTTTGTGTAGGTACAAATCCAAATCCTTTGAGAGTGGATGCAGTTCTGTTTCGTTTCCTTCTGCTTTAGTATCTCAACAAAGATATGCCATCGTCATTTTTCCTAGTAGGAGTGAAAGGTAGGGATAGAAAACAGAATAATTATAATCACTGAGAGATATCAAAAAAGAGAAATAATAAGAGAAAACTATATAAAAAGTGAGTAGGTAAGGGATAGGATTCACAGAGAGAATAATAATTACCCCCTCCCTTCAAACCCTTCCAGTCTAATAATGCCTAGGTCAAAACGTATGGTTTTCACCTATCTTTTCCATCTACATTTTGGTGGGTATAGAACATAGTTGTTAGGGAGATGAGTTTGAACTAGAAGTAAATAACAACATGACTGACTTTGCTGTGGACAAAGGCTCCAATGTTCTACCTTGAATTAGAGAAATGGTTTAAAGTCAAATGGTATCCTCATATATAGAAATAGAATACATCTTTGCCTATGGTTAGTGGACTTATGTATAAGATATATATATACAATATTATATATTATGTATGTTATATTATATATTATATTATATTAGATATGTATCACATGATGAGAAGCAGAGTTCCAGTTCTTGAATTTAGATAAATCACAAAACCAACTGAGTTGCTCCACTCTACTTACACCTCCAGGCCACAGAAAAGAAGATGAAAGAGGCAATAGTCAATTCTTAAATAAAAGTTCTGAGGAAAAACAGACCCAGAGAAAGTGGGGAAGGAATCAAGAATTTACCCACATTATATCTGAGCAAATATAAGATTTTCATTAAGCCACTCACTTTCAATATATGAATAATTTGAAAAAATATTTTGGCAGATGTGAAAAAATACTACAGCTATAAAGGAAGGAAGGAAGGAAGGAAGGAGATATGAAGAATTCAGTCTTTAAGAAAACAGTATAAAAACTGAAAGAAAATTATATTTTTGTTTTGAACTGCAGAAGTAATGACAGAGAATATTAATCAAATGAAGCAAAATATCAAAGACTAAATGATAAAAAAGTGATGAAAATGGAGATTACCAAGCTAATTAAAGCACCAAAACAACAACATTATAAAAGAAAGGAACAAAATAAAAACAAAACCAAAAGCACCCTCAAACGAAACAGAGAAACAGAATATACATGGCTAAATATTTAGAGGAAAAGGGGCTTAAAATAGTGAATGGGAAGTAGAAGACACAATCATGAATAAAATTAGAGACAAGTCAGTCATGCAAGAGAGTCAACAATGAGCCACCATAAAGAAACCTGTTGACCCTAAGGTAGAACACCCGACAGAAGGAAAAGAGAAAAAAAAGACACTCAAAGACATAACAAAAATTCCCTGAATCAAAGAATTGATTCTATAGAAGAAAAGTAAAGTATATCCCAGGGGGGGAAAAAAGAGACAGTCTTATAAACAACAATTCATCTTTTTATAAAATTTTGAAATTTTTATATAAAAAATGTTCTTCAGGCACTTGGGCAATAAAAAGAAGTCCAAAGGGTAAACAACTAAGTCAGAGAACTCTTCCTAAAGGTGATCATCAGAATAAATAAAGTAGTAATAATATTGAAGGTGGGAGCAAAGAAAGTAAGAAAAAGCGTAAGTGAGCTAATAAGCTCATGTTTAATGAATGGGGAAAATAAATAATGTGTACATTTCAAAAATCAAGAAAATAGGTTTATGTATGTTAGCTAAAGGTACAAATGTATCTATCAGAAGAAACAAAACATTACGAACTTCCAAAATAACTCGAACAAAAACACACAAAAAGGACAAGAAAGATAACCTACAAAACAAACGAAAAGAAAATAAAGTATTAAAAATAGAAAACAGAAAATATGATTATAAAAATAATACAAAATATGTTATATCAAATACAAAAAAGGAAAAAAAACCTACCAGAATTACTGTCTGATTAGGATAACATAGCTATTACCTGATATTAAATTCAAAAAATACATCTAAAACAAAACAACCCAGTAAAAGTCAAAGAAAGGACAAAAGACTGCTAGAGTTGTGCTTTTAATATCAGACTAGCTTGAGTTGAAGATTAAAAATTTATATCAAGCCTGTAATCCCAGCACTTTGGGAGGCTGAAAAGGGCGGATCACGAGGTCAGGAAATCGAGACCATACTGGCTAACACGGTGAAACCCCGTCTCTACTAAAAAATACAAAAAACTAGCCGGGCGAG
>NW_012101275.1:121351-131261 GCF_000951045.1 Mandrillus leucophaeus | reverse complement strand
AAAAATAAAAAAAAAATTTATAAAGGACACGAAAAGGGAAGTTTATAATAGTAAAGGTTGAATCCACATTAATTATTCCACTATCGTGTATCAGTATATGCCAAATATCGTAACATGTAAACTATAAACCATAGGAAATGCAAGGACAAATTGGCCAAAGAAAAAAGTAGTAGGAGATTTAAACTCACTTTAGTTAGCAATGATTGAGCAAGTAAATTTTTAAACAGTCAATAATGATCAAAAGGCTCTAAGTTAATAAAATTGACATCTAAGAGATATTGAGTGCATTACCATGAGTACAGATAATAACATAATCTTATTCATTTTCAAGCTTCATGGAGCATTTTTAAGACTAGTCCATATATTAGACAACAAAAAAAAGAGTAGATATAGTATAAACCACATTCTCTGATAAAAATGCCATAAAACTTAAAAGTAATTTTTAAATATCTCAAAATACAGAAATTAATAAATTTAAAATTAATAAACTGAAATGTGTAAAATGAGTAGAATTGATAAATAATTCTACTTTTAGCATGAAGGAGTGTTGAATATTGTCAAAGGCCTTTTCTGCATCTATTGAGATAATCATGTGGATTTTGTTATTGGTTCTGTTTATGTGATGGATTATATTTATTGATTTGCATATGTTGAACCAGCCTTGCATCCCACAGATGAAGCTGGCTTGATCATGGTGGATAAGCTATTTGATGTGCTGCTGGATTCGGTTTTGCCAGTGTTTTATTGAGGATTTTCTCATGGATGTTCATCAGGGATATTGGCCTGAAATTTTCTTTCTTTTTTTTTTTTTTGGTTGCATCTGTGCCACGTTTTGGTATGAGGATGATGCTGGTCTCATAAAACGAGTTAGGGAGGATTTCCCCTTTTTCTATTGTTTGGAAAAGTTTCATAAGGAATCATACCAGCTCCTCTTTTTATCTCTGGTAGAATTCGGTTTTGATCCGTCTGGTCCTGGATCTTTTTTTGTCGGTAGACTATTAATTATGGTCTCAATTTCAGAACTTGTCATTGTTCTATACAGGGATTCAACTTCTTCCTGGTTTAGAATTGGGAGGGTGTATGTGTCCAGGAATTTATCCATTTCTTGTAGATCTTCTAGTTTATTTGGGTAGAGGTGTTTATAGTATTCTCTGATGTTAGTTTGTATTTCTGTGGGATCAGAGGTGCTATCCCCTTTATCATTTTGTATTCCATCTATTTGATTCTTTTCTCTTTTCTTCTTTATTAGTCTGGCTAGTGGTCTATCTATTTTGTGGGTCTTTTCAAAGAACCAACTCCTGGATTCATTGATTTTTTGAAGGGTTTTTCGTGTCTCTATCTCCTTCAGTTCTGCTCTAATCTTAGTTATTTCTTGTCTTCTGCTAGCTTTCAAATCTGTTTGCCCTTGCTTCTCTAGTTCTTTTAATTGTGATGGTAGGGTGTCAATTTTACTCCTTTCTCTTGTGAGCATTTAGTGCTATAAAATTTCCCTCTACACACTGCTTTAAATGTGTCACAGAGATTCTGGTACGTTGTGTCTTTGTTCTCATTGGTTTCAAGGAACTTATTTATTTCTGCCTTAATTTTGTTGTTTACCCTGTAGTCATTCAGGAGCAGGTAGTTCAGTTTTCACGTAGTTGTGCAGTTTTGAATGGGTTTCTTAATTCTGAGTTCTAATTTGATCCCTTTACCATTATATAATGCCCTTCTTTGTCTCTTTTGATCTTTGTTGGTTTAAAGTCTGTTTTATCAAAGACTAGGATTGCACACCCTGCTTTGTTTGGCTTTCCATTTGCATGGTAAATATTCCTCCATCTCTTTATTTTTAGCTTTTGTGTGCCTTTGCACATGAAATGGGTCTGCTGAATACAAAGCACCTATGGGTCTTGACTCTTTATCCAATTTGCCATTCTGTGTCTTTTAATTGAGGCATTTAGCCTGTTTACATTTAAGGTTAATATTGCTGTGTGTGAATTTGATCCTGTCATTATGATGCTAGCTGGTTATTTTGCCCATTAGTTGATGCAGTTTCTTCATAGTGCCAACGGTCTTTACCATTTGGTGTGTTTTTGCAGTGGCTAGTATTAGTTGCTCTTTTCCATATTTAGTGCTTCCTTCAAAAACTCTTGTAAGGCAGGCCAGGTGGTGACAAAATCTTTCAGTATTTGCTTGTCTGTAAAGGATTTTATTTCTCCTTCACTTATGAAGCTTAGTTTGGCTGGATATGAAATTCTGGGTTACAAAGTCTTGTCTTTAAGAATGTTGAATATTGGCCCCCACTCTCTTCTGGCTTGTGGGGTTTCTGCAGAGAGATCTGCTGTTAGTCTGATGGGCTTCCCTTTGTGGGTAACTCGATCTTTCTCTCTGGCTGGCATTTACATTATTTCCTTCTTTTCCACCTTGATGAATCTGACGATTATGTGTCTTGGGATTGCTCTTCTCGAGGAGTATCTTTGTGGTGCTCTCTGTATTTCCTGAATTTGAATATTGGCCTGTCTAGCTAGGTTGGGGAAGTTCTCCCAGATAATGTGTTTTCCAACTTGGTTCCATTCTCCCCACCACTTTCAAGTACACCAACCAAACGTAGATTTGGTCTTTTCACATAGTCCCGTATTTCCTGGAGGTTTTATTTGTTTCTTTTCACTCTTTTTCTGTAATCTTGTCTTCTCATTTTATTTCATTGAGTTGATCTTCAGCCTCTGAAATCCTTTATTCTGATTTGTCGATTCAGCTTTTGATACTTGTGTATGCTTTATGAAGTTCCTTGTGCTGCATTTTTCAGCTCCATCCAGTCATTTATGTTCTTCTCTAAACTAGTTATTTTAGGTACTAATTCTTCTAAACTTTTTCGAGGTTCTTAGCTTCCTTGCATTGGATTAGAATATGCTCCTTTAGCTCAGAGGATTTTGTTATTACCCACCTTCTGAATCCTACTTCTGTCAATTCATCAAACTCATTCTCCATATAGTTTTGTTCCCTTACTGGTGAGGAGTTGTGATCCTTTGGAGGAGAAGAGGCATTATGTTTTTTGGAATTTTCAGGCTTCTTGTGCTTGTTTCTCCCCATCTTCATGAATTTATCTACCTTTGGTCTTTAATGTTGGTGACCTTCAGATGGAGTCTCTGAGTGGACGTCCTTTTTCTTGATGTTGATGCTATTTCTTTCTGTTTGTTAGTTTTCCTTCTAACAGTCAGGTCCCTCTGCTGAAGGTCTGCTAGAGTTTGCTGGAGGTCCACTCCAGACTCTGCCTGGAATCACCAATGCAGGCAGCAGAACAGCAAAGAGTCTCGCCTTTTCTTTCCTCTGGAAGCTTTGTCCCAGAGGGGCACCTGCCAGATGCCAGCCAGAGCTCTCCTGTATGAGGTGTCTGTCGGCCCCTACTGGGAGGTGTCTCCAAGTCAGGAGACATAGGGGTCAGGGACCCACTTAAGGAGGCAGTCGGACCATTAGCAGAGCTTGAACACTGTGCTGGGAGATCCACTGCTCTCTTCAGAGACATCAGCCAGGGACGTTTAAGTCTGCTGAAGCTGTCTCCACAGCCACCCTTCCCCAAGGTGCTCAGTGCCAGGGAGATGGGAGTTTTATCTATAAGCCCCAGACTGGGGCTGTTGTCTTTTTTTTTTTTTTTTTCCCAGAGATCCCCTGCCCAGAGATTAGGAATCTAAGGAGGCAGTCTGGGCACAGTGACCTTGCTGAGCTGTGGTGGGCTCCACCCAGTTAGAACTTCTTGGTGGCTTTGTTTACACTGTGATGGTAAAACCATCTACTCAAGCCTCAGCAATGGCGGACGCCCCTCTCCCCACCAAGCTCCAGCATCTGAGGTCGACCTCAGACTGCTGTGCTGGCAGCGAGAACTTCAAGCCAGTGGATCTTAGCTTGCTGGGCTCCATGGGAGTGGGACCACTGAGCCAGACCACTTGGCTCCCTGGCTTTAGCCCCTTTTCCGGGGGAGTGAACAGTTCTGTCTTGCTCGTGTTCCAGGTGCCACTGGTGTATGAAAACAAAACAAAACAAAACAAAACAAAACAAAAAAACACTCCTGCAGCTAGCTTGATGACTGCCCAAATGGTTGCCCAGTTTTGTGCTTGAAACCCAGGGCCCTGGTGGTTTAGGCACCAGAGGGAATCTCCTGGTCTGCAGGTTGTGAACACCATGGGAAAAGCGTAGTATCTGGGCTGGAGTGCACCGTTCCTCATGTCACAGTCCCTTGGCTTCCCTTGGCTGGGGAGGGAGTTCCTTGACCCCTTGCACTTCCCAGGTGAGACAACACCCCACCCTGCTTTGGCTCACCCTCCATGGGCTGCCCCCACTTTCCAACCAGTCCCAATGAAATGAAATGGGTACCTCAGTTGGAAATACAGAAATCACCCGCCTTCTGCATCAATCTCGCTGGAAGCTGCAGACTGGAGCTGTTCCTATTCTGCCATCTTGCCAGCAATCTTCAGATTTATTTTCAACCTGTGAGTAGAATTATTGTGATTTATTTTCTAACTGTGAGTAGAATTATTTTCTACCTGTGAGTAGAATTATTTTATCGTATGGTAGTGCTATATTTAGTTCACTTTTCAATTCACTTTTATTTTTTTGTGTAGGTACATAGTAGGTGCATATTTGTAAGGTACAATCAATGTTTTGATACAAGCCTGCAATGCGAAATAAGCGCATCATGAAGAATGGGGTATTGATCTCCTCAAGCATTTATCACTTTAGTTATAAAAAATCCAGTTACACTCTTTAAGTTATTTTATGATATATTATTAGCTTGTTATTGACAATAGTCACCCTGTTATACTATCAAACAGCTTGTCTTATTTATTGTTTCTATTTCTTATACCCACTAACCATCCCCATTTTCCCCCAGTCTCCCACTTCTATTTCCATCCTCTAGTAATCATCTTTTTACTGTCTATGTCCATGAGTTCAACCGTTTTGATTTTTAGATTCCACAAACAAGTGGAAATATGTTATGTTTGTCTTTCTGTGCCTTGCATATTTCACTTCACATAACAATCTCCAGTTCTATTCATGTTGTGGCAAATGATTTGATCGCATACATATTTATGGCAGAATAGTACTCCATTGTGCATATGTGCCACAATTTCTTTATCTATTCATCTGTTGATGGACATTTAGGTGGCTTCCAAACCTAAACTATTGTATATCATGCTGCAACAAACATAGAAGTGAAGATATCTCTTCAATATACCAATTTTCTTTCTTTTGGGTATATACCCAGCAGTGGGATTGTTGGGTCCTATGGTCGTTCAATTTTTCATTTTGTGAGAAACATCCAAACTGTTCTCTATAGTGATTGTACTAATTTACATTCCCACCAATAGTTTAGGAGCATTCCCTTTTCTCTCCATCCTCACCAGCATTTGTTATTCCTTATCATTTTGATGTAAGTCATTTTAACTGGAATGATATAATATCTCACTGTAGTTTTCATTTGCACTTCTCCGGTGATAAATGATGTTGAACATCTTTTCTTATGCCTATTTTCATTTGTGTGTCTTCTTTAGAGACATGTCTATTCAAATCTTTTGCCAATTTTGTTGATTGGGTTATTAGATTTTTTCCTATAGACTTATTCGAGCTTCTTATATTTTCTGGTTATTAATCCCTTGTTAGATTGGTATTTTGCAAATACATTCTCCCATTCTGTGGGTCATCTCTTCACTTTGTTTATTGTATACATTGATGTACAGAAACTTTTTAAGTTGATAAGATCCCATTCGTCCATTTGGTCTTACATTGCCTGTGCTTCTGGTGTGTTGCTCAAAAAATTATTGTCCACTCCAATGTCATGGAGAGTTACCCCAAAGTCCTCTGGTAGTATGTTCATAGTATGAGGCCTTAGGTTTAAATTTTTTATCTGTTTTAATTTTATCTTTCTCTATGGTGAGATATAGGGATGTAGTTTCATTCTTCTCCATATGGATATCCAGTTTCCCCAACACCATTTATTGAAGAGACTCTCTTGCCTCGGTGTATGTTCTTGGCAACTTTGTCAAAAAGGAGTTCACTGTAGGTGTGTGGATTTGTTTCTGGATTCTCTATTTTGTTCCATTGGTCTATTTGTCTGTTTTAATGCCAGTACCATGCTGTTTTGATTATTACAGCTCTGTAGCATAATTTGAACTCAGGTAATGTGATTCCTCCAGTTTTATTCTTTTTACTCAGGTTATTTTTGGTTAGTGTATTTTATTGTTCCATATAAATTTTAAGATTGATTTTCCTATTTCTGTAAAGAATGTCATTGGGATTTTGATAGAAATTGCATTGAATCTGAAGACTGCTTTAGGTAGTATAGGCATTTTCACATTTTTTATTCTTTCAACTCAAGAACGTGAAATATTTTAACATTTTTTGGTATCCTCTTCAATCTCCTTCATCAGTGTTTTATAGATTTATTTTTTGTGGAGTCTTTAGGATTTTAAAAAGCTATGAGATTATATCATCTGCAAAAAAGGATGATTTGGCTTCTTCCTTTTTAATTTGGATCCGCTTTATGTTTTCTTTGGTCTAATTATACTAGCTAGGACTTCAAGCAATATGTTAAAAAAAGTGATGACAGTGGGCATCCTTGTCATGTTCCAGATCTTAGAGGAAATGCTTTCAGTTCTTCCTCATGTAGTATGACACTAGTTGCATATCTGTTATATATGGCTTTTATTATGTTGAGGTATGTTACTTCTATTTCAAGTTTTTTGAAAGTTTTTATTATGAAGATATCTTGAGTTTTATTAAAAGGTTTTCCAACATCAATTGAAATAATAATATCATTTTAATTCTTTATCCTGTTGATATGATGTATCACATTGATTGATTTGCATAAGTTGGACCACCCTTGCATCACAGGAATAAATCAAACTTGGTCCCAATGGGTGATCTTTGTGATGTATGTTTGAATTTTGTTTGCTAGGATTTTGTTGAGGATTTTTGCATCAATATTCATTAGAGACATTGGCCTGTATTTTTTTTTTAATATGTCTTTCATTTTGTTATCAGGGTAATGCTGAAGTGATAGAATGAGTTTGGAAGTATTCCCTTTTCCTTTATTTTTCAGAATAATTTCAGTAGAATTTGTATTAGTTCATCTTTAAGTGTTTGGTAGAATCAGCAATGAAGCCATCAGGTCCCAGGTTTTTCTTTACTGGGAAAGTTATTACAGCTTCAATCCCATTACTTGTTATTGGTCTGTTCAGGTTTTGGATTTCTTCTTGGTTCAATCTTGGTAGGTTGTATGTATCTAGAAATTTATCCATTACTTCTAGATTTTGTAATTCATTGGCATATAGATGCTCATAGTAACTACTAATTCTCTTTTAAATTTCTCTAGTGTTAGTTGTTATGTCTCCTTTTTCATTTCTGATTTTATTTATTTGAATCTCCTCTCTTTTTTCTTAGTCTGGCTATAGCTTTGTCAATTTTGTTTAACTTATAAAAAAAGCCTATTGTTTCAATGTTCTTTGTGTTTTCTTTTTTAATTTCAATTTCTTTTATTTCAGCTTTGATTTTTATTATTTCCTTTATTTGCACTGTTTTGGGGTTTAGTTTGGTCTTGTTTTTCCAGTTATTTAAGATTCATCAGTAGATTGTTCATTTGCAGTTTTTCCCCTTTTTTGATGTAATCACTTATAGCTATAACCTTCCCTCATAGTACTGTTTTTGTAGTATCCCATAGTTCTGGGTACACAGTATTTCCATTATCATTGGTTTCAAGAAATTTTTCAATGTTCTTCTAAATTTCTGCATTGACTTACTGGTCATTTAAGAGCATATTGTATAGTTTCCATGTATTTGTATAGTTTCCAAAATTCATCTTGTTATTCATTTCTAGTTTTTTCCATTGTGATTATATTAGGTGCTTGATATTATTTCAATTTTTTGAATATTTTAATTCTTAATTTTTAACTAATATATGGTCTATGCTTGAGAATAATTAATGTTCTGAGGAAAAAATGTGTATTTTACAGTTCTTAGATAAAATGTTCAAAACACATCTATTAGATGAATTTGGTCCATAGTGCAGATTAAGTCTGATGTTTCTTTGTTGACTTACTGTCTAGAAGATCTGTCTAAGTTGAAAGTGAATTGTTGAGGTGTCAGCTTTTGTTGTATTGGGTTTATCTCTCTCTTTATCTCTAATAACATTTCCTTTTTACATCTGGTTGCTCCAGTATTGAGTGCAATATATTTAAAATTATTGGGGAGGAGTGACCAAAGTGGCTGATTAGAAGCAGCTAGGGTGAGTGATTCTAACAAAGAGGAATGAAAGAGGAGAGTAAATACAACACCTTCAACTGAAACATCCAGATACTCACATTGGGATTAATCAAGGAAAGAACTCAACCTGGTGAGAATGTAGAAAAAGCAAGGAAGGATGATAGCCTACCTGGGAGCAACATGGAACCAAGGAAATCTCCTGTACCCAGGGAAGCAGTGAGTAAATGTGTGCTCTCCAGAACCCATGCTTCTCCCATGAATCTTTGAAACCCTTGTTCAGGAGGTCCCCTTGTGAACCTACTCCATCGGGGCCTGCAGCCTGACACTCAGAGCTATGTGGAGAGCTCTGCTCTTAGCAGAGCAGCCACTCAGGCACACGTGGAGATGTGGGAGCATCAGAAACTCTGATTCTGGGCTTCCCAGCATAACTAACGGTAACTCTGGCCAACCAAAAGATTAGTCCTCTGTTCACACCCCTATCACAAAGGCTGAACACAGGTGGCCAAGCCACAGTCTCTAGGCCCCACCTCCACAGCACCTCATAGGATATAACCCACTTACTTGAAATTCCAACCAGCCACTGGCAGCAGTGTTGTGCTTACCTGGGCTAGAGAATATAGGGCGAGAGGCAGGCCACCATCTTTGCTGTTTGGGCAACTCAGCCATTCTAGTAGGTGGATGTTGGAGAGTTCAAACTTATCAGGGGTGGAATGGATCCCCCAGCAGAGCACAGCTGCTCTACCTAAACGTGGCCAGATTGTTTCTTAAAGTGGGCCCCCAATCCGTTCCTCCTTTCAGGGTGGAACCTTCTAGCCTGGGCCTCCAGCCACCCCCACCAGTGTTCTCTGGCCAACAGAGATTTGAATTCTCCCTGAGACAGAGTTCCCAAAGGGAGAAATTAACTGCCAATATTTGTTGTATGGGTGACTTAGTCATTTCAGCTTCTGGGCTTTAGAGAGTCCAGGCCAATTGAGGTAGAATCAGGACCCCAGCACAGCACGTGGCTCCACAAACACATGGCCAGACTACTCCTTTAAGTGGGCCCTCAATCGCATTACTACTAACTGAACAGACACTTACATCTCAGGTCTCCAGCCACCTCCTACAGGTGTGTGCAGGCTGGCCACAAGTCCACACATCCCTGGGATGGAACTCTCATAGGAAGGTGCAGGTACTGGAAAATCCAAGGTGACTAGGAACGGGAGCAGACACCCAGCAAACCACAGCAGCCCTACAAAAACATCGCCAAACTAGTTTAAAAAAAATTACAGTTCAGCAACCTCAAGAATTGAAGGTAGACAAGCCCACAAAGACAAGAAAGAATCAGTGCAAGAACACTGAAAACTCAAATAGCCAGAGTGCCCTCTTTTCTCTAAATAACCACATCACCTCTCCAGCAAGAGTGTGGAACCAGGCTGAGGCTGAGATAGCTGAAATTATAGAAGTAGAATTAAGAATATGGATAGAAATGAACATTACTGATCTAAAGGACTGCATTATAATCTAAAGCGAGGGAGCTAAAAGCTGTAAGAAAACATTGCAGGAGCTGGGTCATATGGTACATCTAGTTCTAGATCCTTGAGGAATCGCCATACTGTTTCCACAATGGTTGAACTAGTTTACAATCCCACCAACAGTGTAAAAGTGTTCCTATTTCTCCACATCCTCTCCAGCACCTGTT
>NW_012101275.1:115783-120211 GCF_000951045.1 Mandrillus leucophaeus | reverse complement strand
AATAAATAAATAAAAAATAAAATAATGCAATAAAAAAAAAAATTGCAGGAGCTGATAAACAAAATAGCCAGTATAAAGAAGAATGTAATGAAGCAGAGAGAGCTGAGAAACACACTACAAGAATTCATAATGCAATCACAAGTATTAATAGCAGAATAGACCAAGTGGAGAAAATAATTTTGGGGCTCAAACATGGGATTTCTGAAAGAAGACAGATAGATAAGAGTAGAGTAAAATAATAAAAAGCAATAAACAAGTTCTTCGAGAAATATGGGATTACGTAAAGAGACCAAATCTATAAGTGATTGATGTACCTCAAAGAGGTAGGGAGAATGGAACCAACTTGAAAAAA
Source organism: Mandrillus leucophaeus (assembly GCF_000951045.1). Lineage (NCBI taxonomy): Eukaryota > Metazoa > Chordata > Mammalia > Primates > Cercopithecidae > Mandrillus > Mandrillus leucophaeus. The sequence continues at coordinate 119,859 of NW_012101275.1, read as the reverse complement.
AATATTTCAGGATGTCTTCCATAAGAAATTCCTCAACGTAGCTAGAGGTGCCAAGATTCACATTCAGGAAATGCAGATAAAAGCAGAAAGATACTTCACAAGAGAATCATCTCCAAAATACATAATCATGAGATTCTCCAAGGTCAAAATGAAAGAAAAAATGTGAAAGGCAGCCAGAGAGAGACGATGGGTCACCTACAAAGAGAAGCCCACTAGACTAACAGCAGACTTCTCAGCAGAAACCCTACAAGCCAGAGGAGATTGGGGTCCAATATTCAACATACTTAAGAAATTCCAACCCAGAAAATCGTATCCAGTCAAACTAAGCTTCATATGTAAAGGAGAAATAAGATCCTTTACAGACAAAAAATGCTGAGGAAATTTGTTACCACTAGAACTGCCTTACAAGAGCTTCAGAAGGAACCACTAACTATGGAAAGAACATTATCAGCCACTACAAAAACACACTGAAGTACACAAACCAGTGACACTGTAAAGCAATGACATAAGCAAGTCTGCAAAATAACCAGCTAACATCATGATGACAGGATCACATCCACAAATATCAATAATAACCTTAAACATAAATGGGCTAAATGTTCCAATTAAAAGACATAGGGTGGCAAGGTGGATAAAGAACCAAAAACAAATGGTATGGTGTCTTCAAGAGACCCATTTCACATGCAATGACACATATAGGCTTAAAATAAGGGTATGGAGAAAAATCTACCAAGTACATGGGAAAGAGCAAAAAGCAGAAGTTGCAATCTCATTTGCTGATAAAACAGTCTTTAAACCAATGACGTTTTAAAAAAGACAAAGAAGGGTATTGCATAATGGTAAAGTGTTCAATTAAACAAGACAATCTTAGTATCCTAAATATATATGCACCCAACAAAGTAGCACCCAGATTCATAAAGCAAGTTTTTGGAGACTTTCAGAGAGACTTAGACTCCCACCCAATAATAGTGGGAGACTTTAACACCCCACTGACAATATTAGATATATCACTGAGACCGAAATTTAACAAAACATTCAGGACATAAATTCAGTACTGAGTCAAGTGGACCTGATAGATAGCTACAGAACTCTCCACCCAAAACCAGCAGAATACACTTCTCATCACCATATGACATGTACAGTAAAATTGATCACATAATCAGGAGTAAAACACTCCCTATCAAATGCAAAATAACTAAAATTAAAACAAACAGTCTCTTGGATATCAGCACAATCAAATTAGAAATCAAGACTGAGAAATTTGCTCAAAATCATACAATATTGCATAATCTGCTCATGTATGACATTTGGGTAAATAATGAAATTAAGGCAGAAATGAAGAAGTTATTTGAAACTAATTAGAACAAATATACAACATACTAGAATATCTGGGACACAAGTAAGGCAGTATTGAGAGGAAAATTTATAGCATTAAATACCCACATCAAAAAGTTAGAAATATCTCAAGTTAACAACCTAACATCACAACTAAAAGAATTAAAGAACCAAAAGAAATCAAATCTCAAAGCTAGCAGAAGACAAGAAATAACCAAAATCATAGTTGAACTGAAGGAGATAGAGATGCGAAGAAACAATCAAAAGATCAATAAATTCAGGAGCTATTTTGTGAATAAATTAATAAAATAGATCATTAGCTAGACCAATAAAAATGAGAAGAGAAAAGATTCAAGCAAATGCAATCAGAAATGTTAAGGCAGATGTTATCACTGACCCCACAGGAATACAACCAACTATCAGAGAATATTAAGAACACCTCTATGCACATTAACTAGAAAATATAGAAGAAATGGATAAATTCCTGGACACATACACCCTCCCAAGACTGAATCAGGAAGAAATGGAATTCCTGAACAGACAAATAATTAGTTCTTAAATTGAGGCAGTAATAAATAGCCTACCAACCAGCAAAAGCCCAGAACGAGAGGGATTTGTAGATGAATTATTCCAGATATACAAAGAAGAACTGGTACCATTTCTACTTAAACTATTCCAGAAAAATTGAGGAGAAAGAATTTCTTCCTAGCTCATTCTATGAGGCCAGAATCACCCTGACACCAAAATCTGGCAGAGGTACAACAAAAATAGAAAACTTCAGGCCAATATCCTTGAGGAGGATCAATACAAAACTCCTCAACAAAATACTGGTGATTCAAATTCAGCAGCACATCAAAAAGCGTATCCATCATGATCAAGTAGCCTTCATTCCTGGAAACTCCCAATAAACTAGGTATTGAAGAAACATACCACAAAATAGTAAGAGCCATCTATGATAGAACCACAACCAATGTTATAATTAATGGGAAAAAGCTAGAAGCATTCCCCTGAAAAATTGGCACAAGACAAGGATGTCCTCTCTAACTACTCCTATTCAAAATTGTATTGGAATTTCTGGCCAGGGCAATCAGGCAAGAGAAAGAAGCAAAGACATTCATATAGAAAGAAAGGAAGCTAAACTATCCCTGTCTGCAGATGACATGACCCAATATTTAGTAAATTTCATAAACTCAGCCAAAAAGCTTCTTAAGCTGATAAACAACTTCAGCAAAGACTCAGAATAGAAAATCAATGTGCAAAATTTCTAGCATTCCTATACAGCAAAAATTGTCAAGCCAAGAGCCAAATCAGGAATAAACTCCCATTAACAATTGCTACAATAGGAATGAAATACCTGGGAATACAGCAAACTAGAGAGGTGAAAGATCTCTACAAGGACAACCACAAATCACTACTCAAAGAAATCAGAGATGACACAAACAAATGGAAAGACATTGCATGTTAATGAATAGGAAGAATCAATATCATTAAAATTACCTTACTTCTCAAATCAATTTATAGATTTGATGCTATTCCCAATTAAACTACCATTGAAATTCATCACAGAACTAGAAAAAAGTGATTTAAAAATATATATGGAGCAAAAAAAGAGCTCAAACGCCAAAAATAACAAATCTGGAGGCATCACACTACCTGATTTTAAACTATACTACTGGGCTACAGTAAACAAATCTGCATAGTGCTGGTAAAAAAAAAAAAAAAAAACAAAACAAAAAAACAAAAAACAGAAATATAGACCAATGAAACAGAATAGGGAAGACAGAAATAAGACTACATATCTACAAGTATCTGGACTTCAACAAATCAGACAAAAACAAGTGATGGGGAAAGGAATTCCTATTCAATAAGTGGTGCTGGGATAACTAGTTAACCATAAACAGAAGATTGAAACCGGACCCCTTCCTTACACCATATACAAAAATTAGCTCAATGTGGATTACATACTTAAATGTAAAATCCAAAACTATAAAAACTCTGGAAACAACTAGGGAATCTTATTCATGTCATATGCATGGTCAAACTTTTTATGACAAAGACACAAAAAGCAATGGCAACAGAAGCAACAATTGACAAATGGAGTCTAATTAAACTAAAGAGCTTCTGCACAGAAAAGGAAACTATTAACAGAGTAAGCAGACAACCTACAGAATGGAAGAAAAATTTTGCAAATTATGCATCTAACAAAGGTCTAATATACAGCATCCAAAAGGAACTTTAACAAATTTACAAGAAAAAAAAAACTAACCCAATTAAAAGTGGGCAAAAGACATAAAGACACTTTTCAAAAGAAGATATACAAATGGCCAACCATTATATTTTAAAAAGTTCAACACCACTGATCATTAGAGAAGTATAAATCAAAACCACGATGAGATACCATCTTTCACCAGTAAGAATGGCTACTATTAAATTAAAAAAAAAAAGGGGGGGGCGGAGCTAGATGGCCAAATAGAAACAGCTCCAGTCTCCAACTCCCAGCGCCAGCGATATGAAGACAGGTGATTTCTGCATTTTCAACTGAGGTACTGGGTTCATCTCACTAGGGAGTGCAGGACAGTTGGTGCTGGTCAGATGCTGCAGCCCGATCACGGAGAGCTGAAGCAGGGCGAGGCATCCCCTCACCTTGGAAGCACAAGGGGGAAGGGAATCCCTTTTCCTAGCCAGGGGAACTGAGACACACAACACCTGGAAAATCAGGTAACTCCCACCCCAATACTGTG
>NW_012101275.1:111251-111633 GCF_000951045.1 Mandrillus leucophaeus | reverse complement strand
AGAAGGTTACACCTGGGTAAAGAAAGTTTGTTTTGCATTGTGTTCTTTCTACTGACGTGGGGTTTATGGAGTATAAATAAAGTGAGGCAGAGGCTCTGAGTGCGGTCGCCATGTATGTCTTGTCCTGTGTTGTCTTGTGTGTTCATTCCTTTGTTTAGGAAATACGCAGACCCCAACAGACACTTAAACTCTCCCAAGACTAAACCAGGAAGAAGTGGAATTCCTGAATAGACCAATAGCAAGCTCCGAAATTGAGGCAATAATTAATAGCCTACCAGTGAAAAAATGTCCAGGACCAGATGGATTCACAGCTGAATTCTATCAGAGGTACAAGGAGGAGCTGGTACCATTCCTTCTGAAACTATTCCAATCAATAGAAAAA
>NW_012101275.1:103606-106506 GCF_000951045.1 Mandrillus leucophaeus | reverse complement strand
TGCTATAAAGACACATGCACACGTATGTTTATTGCAGCACTATTCACAATAGCAAAGACTTGGAATCAACCCACATGTCCATCAGTGACAGACTGGATTAAGAAAATGTGGCACATATACACCATGGAATACTATGAAGCAATAAAAAAGGATGAGTTTGTGTCCTTTGTAGGGACATGGATGCAGCTGGGAACCATCATTTTCAGCAAACTATCGCAAGAACAGAAAAGCAAATACCGCATGTTCTCACTCATAGGTGGGAATGGAACAATGAGATCGCTTGGACTCAGGAAGGGGAACATCATACACCGGGGCCTATGATGGGGAAGGGGGAGGGGGGAGGGATTGCATTGGGAGTTATACCTGATGTAAATGACGAGTGGATGGGTGCTGACGAGTTGATGGGTGCAGCATGCCAACATGGCACAGGTATGCATATGTAACAAACCTGCACGTTATCCACATGTACTCTAGAACTTAAAGTATAAAAAAGTAATAATAATAAATAAATAAATAAATAAAGATGTTGGCAAAGTTGAGGAGAAAAAGACATGCTTATACACTGTTGATGTGAGTATAAATGAGTTCCTCTATTGTGGAAGACAGAGGTGACATTTCTCAAAGACCTAAAGACAGAAATGTTATTTAACTCAGAAATCTCATTAGTAGATATATACCCAAAGGAAAATAAAGTATTCTATCGCAAAGACACATGGATGTGTATGTTCATTGAAGCACCATGTACAATAACAAAGACTTGGAATCAACCTAAATGCCCATCAATGATAGAATAGATAAAAATTGGTGCATATTCACCATGAAATACTATGTAGTCATAACAAAGAATGAGATTGTGTCCCTTGTAGGGACATGGATGGACCTGGAGGCCTTTGTCCTTAGCAAACAAAACAGGAACAGAAAACCAATTACTGCATGTTCTCACCTATAAGTGGGAGCTAAATTATGAGAACACATGGACACATAGAGGGGAACAACAGACACAGGCTTTTCAGAGGGTGGAGAGTGGGAGGACAGAGAGAATCAAGATAAAACAACTAATTATTACTAGGCTTAATACCTAGGTGAAACCAACCAACTATCTCATGCCTTCAGGAGACTCACCTAGCACATAAGGACTAACATAAACTTAAATAAAGGGATGGAAAAAGGCATTCCATGCAAATAGACACAAAAAACGAGCAGGGTTAGCTACGCTTATATCAGACAAAACAAACTTTAAAGCAACAGGAGTTAAAAGAGACAAAGAATGACATTACATAATGGTAAAAAGCCTTGTCGAACAGGAAAATATCACAATCCTAAACATACATGCACCTAACACTAGAGCTCCCAAATTTATAAAACAATTACTAATAGACCTAAGAAATGAGATGGACAGCAACACAATAATAGTGGAGGAATTCAATGCTCTGCTGACAGCACTAGACAGATCATTAGGACAGAAAGTCAACAAAGAAACAATGGGTGTAAAGTATACCCTGGAACAAATGGACTTAAAAACTATATACAGAACATTTCCTCCAAATACTGCAGAATGCACATTCTATTCAAGAGCACATAGAACTTTCTCCAAGGTAGACCATATGACAGGTCATAAAATGAGCCTCAATAAATTTAAGAAAATTGAAATTGTATCAAGCACTATCTCAGACCACCATGTTATAAAATTGGAAGTAAACTAGAAAAAGAACCTTAAAAACCATGCAAATACATGGAAATTAAATAACCTGCTCCTGAGGGAGCATTGGGTCAAAAACAAAATCAATATGTAAATTAAACATTTCTTTGAATTGAATGACAGTAATAACACAACCTACCAAAACCTCTGGGATACAGCAGAGGCGGTGCTAAGAGGAAAGTTCACAGCCCTAAACATCTACATCAAAAAGACTGAAAGAGCACAAACTGACATTCTAAGGTCCCACCTCAAGGATCTAGAGAAACAAGAACAAACCAAACCCAAACCCAGGAGAAGAAAGGAAATACCCAAGATGAGAGCAGAAATAAATAAAATTGAAACAAACAACAACAACAAAAAATACAAAAGATAAATGAAATAAAAAGCTGCTTCTTTGAAAAGATAAATAAAATGCATGGACTATTAGCCATAGTAACCAAGAAAAGAAGAGAGAAAATCCAAATAACCTCACTGAGAAACAAAAAAGGAGATATTACAGCTGACACGACTGAAATACAAAAGATCATTCAAGCTTACTATGACTACTATGAACACTTTTATGCATATAAACTAGAAAATCTAGAAGAGATAGATAAATTCCTGGAAAAATCAGGAAGAATTAGATACACTGAACAGACCAATAACAAGCAGTGAGATTAAAATGGTAATTACAGAATTACCAACAAAAAAAGAAGTTGAGGACCAGATGGATTCATGGCTGAATTCTACCAGACATTCAAAGAATTGGTACCAATCTTTTAAGACACTATTACACAAGATAGAGAAAGAAGGAACCATCCCTAATTAATTCTATGAAGCCAGCATCACCCTAACACCAAAACCAGGAAAGGACATAACCAAAAAGAAAACTACAGACAGATATCCTTGATGAACATAGATACTAAAATACTTAACAAAATATTAACTATCAAATCCGACAACATATCAAAAAGATAATCCACCATAATCAAGTGGGCTTCATACCGGGGATGCAGGGATGGTTTAACACATGCAAGTCAATAAATGTGATACACCACATGAACATAATTAAAAACAAAATTCACATGATTATCTCATAAGATGAAGAAAAAGCATTTGACAAAATTCAACATCTCTTTATGATTAAGACTCTCAGGAAAATTGGCATATAAGGGACATACTGCAAAGTAATAAATGCCATCTATGACAAACCCACAGCCAA
>NW_012101275.1:72301-103301 GCF_000951045.1 Mandrillus leucophaeus | reverse complement strand
GGCACAAGTATACATATGTAACAAACCTGCACGTTATGCACATGTACCCTACAACTTAAAGTATAATAATAATAAATAAATTAAAAAAAAAAAAAGAAATCCTAAAGAATCCTTCAGAAAGCTCCTAGAACTGACAAAAGAATTCAGCAAACTTTTTGGATGCAAGGTTCATATACACAAATCAGTAGCTCTTCTATACACCAACAGCGACCAAGTGGAGAATCAAATCAAGAACTCAACCCCATTCACCACAGCAGCAAAAAAAAAAAAAAGGAAAAGAAAAGAAAACTTAAGATTATACCGAACCAAGGAGTCGAAAGAACTCTACAAGGAAAACTATGAAACACTGCAGAAAGAAATAACAGATGACACAAAAAATGGAAACACATCCCATGCTCATGGATGGGTAGAATCAATATTGTGAAAATGATCATATTATCAAAAGCAATCTACAAATTTAATGTAATCCCCATTAAAATACCCCCCATCATTCTTCACATAATTAGAAAAAAAATACTAAACTTTCTATGGAACCAAAAAAGAGCCCACATAGCCAAAGGAAGACTAAGCAAAAATGGAACAAATCTGGAGGCATCAAACTCCCTGAATTTAAACTATACTATAAGGCCATAGTCACAAAAACAGCATGGTACTTATATAAAAATAGGCACATAGACCAATGGAACAGAATAGAGAACCCTGAAATTAACCCAAATATTTACAGCCAAATGATCTTCGAGAAATCAAACAAAAGACATAAAGTGGGGAAAGGACACCCTTTTCAACATAATGCTGGGATAATTGGCTGGTTACATGTGAGAGAATGAAATTGTATCATCATCTCTCAACTTATACAAAAATCAACTAAAGATGGGTTAAGGACTTAAACCTAAGACTTGAAACTATAAAAATTCTAAAATATAACATTGTAAAAACCCTTGTAGACATTGGCTTAGCTGAGAATTTCATGATCAAACACCGAAAAGCAAATGCAACACAAGACAAACAAACAAAAACCATAAATAGCTGGGACCTAATTAAACTAAAGAGCTTTTTCACATCAAAAGGAAGTCAGCAGACTAAACAGGAACCCCACAGAGGGGGAAAAAGTTTTCACAAGCTATGCTTCTGACAAAGGACTAATATCCAGAATCTACAATGAACTTAAAAAAAATCGTAAGACAAACAATCCCATCAAAAAGTGGGCTAAGAACCTAAATAGACAATTCTCAAAAAAAAAAAAAATACAACAGGCAACAAGCATATGAAAAAATGCTCAACATCACTAATGAGCAGAGAAATGCAAATAAAAATGCAATGCAATACCACCTTACTCCCAGAAGAATGTCCATAATCAAAAAATTTAAAAAACAGTAAATGTCAGTGTGAATGCGGTGATCACGGAACATTTCTACAAGTGGTGGGAACGTAAGCTAGTACAGCCACTATGGAAAACAGTAAACAGTGTGGATATTCCTTAAAGAACTAAAAACAGAACTACATATGATCCAGCAATCCCACTATTGAATATCTACTCAGAGGAAAAGAGGCCACTATACAAACAAGATACTTGCACACACATGATTATAGCAGCCCAGTTCACAATTGCAAAATCTTGGAACCAAACCAACTGCCCATCAATCAACAAGTGAATAAAGAAATTGTGGTGTATATATGTGATCAAATACTACTTAGCCATAAAATGTAATGAACTGACAGCATTTGCAGTGACCTGGATGAGACTGGAGATAATTATTTTAAGTGAAGTAACTCAGGAATGGAAAATGAAATATCACATGTTCTCACTGATATGTGGAAGCTAAGCAATGAGAATGCAAAGGCATAAGAATAATACAATGGACTTTGAGGACTTGGGGAGAAGTGTAGGGGTGGGAGCAAGGTATAAAATACTGCAAATATGGTGCAGTGTATACTGCTGTGATGATGGGTGCACTAAAATCTGACAAATAACTACAGAAGAACTTACTCATGTAACAAAATACCACTTGTACCCCCCAAACTTATGGAAAAGTAATTTTAAAAAGGGAAAAACATACCCGGATGAAAAAATCTATACAAAAAAACCCATGACACAAGTTTACCTACATAACAAACCTGCACTTGTACCCCTGAACTTCAAATAAAATTAAATAAAACTTATAATGACATTGCTATATTCTCTTGCTAAATTCACTTATTTATCATTATAGAGTGAACTTCTTTGTATCTACTTATAGGCTTTGTCTTGAAATCTATTTAGCCTGACATAAATACAGTTACTTCTGCTCTGTTTTGGTTCTCATTGGTATGGAATATCATTTCATCTCTTTATTTTCAGTCTAGGTATGCCTTTATAGATAAGGTGCATTTCTTTCTCTCTTTTTTTTTGCCATTTCTTTCTTTTTATTTACAGTTTGTATTCAATGCAAATCAATTCCATAACATAAGAAGTGACTATGAATCAAAGCATAAATACACAAACACAATATACAATCCAAAATAGATGTACAGCATTCTGGAATAAAGCAAAAGAGTGTTCATTCACACACACCGTAGCTTCAGATGTGTTCAATCTGTTTGTTCCCATGTAGTTTTCTAAAGATGGAAAAAAATGACTTTGGTCATCAAGACTACTGTGGCCATATTAGATTCCTGGAACATCTAAGCATCAGTGTGTGACCATGTGAACAAAAGACTTCAGGGAGTGTCTACTTTTTAAAAGGTTTCTGTGTGTCGAGGCAGTAGTAAAAGATTTACTGTCAAATCAAGCCCACTTTTAGGCTTAGGACCAGGTTCTAACTATCTAGAAATATTGATTGATAACAAAAAGTGTTCCAAATGTGGCTATTCTGATCCACAATTATTTTTTAAAGAAAAAAAAAGTATATATATAGAAAGAGTATAAAAGTTTTTGTGAATTTAATGCAAATTAACTTCCAGTCTTCACTTCCCAAATACTTGATTTACAGTTTTGATTCCTTTACATTTTTGCCTTTTTAATTTCAAAATTTGCAATTTTGCCTTCAAAACAGATCATTTTTTTATTGTAAAAAATATTCAACATATGCAGAAATAAAAAACATTTTGATGGCCAGGCGCAGGGACTCAAGCCTATAATCTCAGCACTTTGAGAGGCCGAGGCAGGTGGATCACCTGAAGTCAGGAGTTCAAAACCAGCCTGGGCAACATGGTGAAACCCTGTCTTTAGTAAAATTACAAAAATTAGCCAGGCATGGTGGCAGGTGCCTGTAATCCCAGCTACTTAGGAGGCTGAGGCAGGAGAATTGCTTGAGCTTGGGAGGCAGAGGGTGCACTGAGCTGAGATCGCGCCACTGCACTCCAGACTGGGCGACAAAGTGAGGCTCCCTCTAAAAAAAATAATAATAATAAAAGCATTTTGAAATTAGTCACGGTCAATACAATTCTACTCTTTGGAATCTGTTTAGCTAAATGAATGTAGCTCTCTTGTTGAATGGAAATAGGTGATAGGAAATGCCTACCATTTGACTCTATATGGATAATCAAGAGTTTCTCAGAATGCTTGGACCCGGGGGTAAATTCTCATTCACCATTGCCCTGGCACATGTCAATCACTACATAAAAGGTCAAATGCAATGTCAAATCCAAAGACTCAAGAGGAAAGTGAGTTCAGTTCCCAAGAGAACGGCAATAGCTCAACAATGTAAAACTTCATCTAGAATATATCAGCATTAAATTAGTACTGTTGAAACAACACGTTGAGAAATTGCAGTAACACCTGGAAGTTCCTTCTAATGTACATATAAATAAAATCATGGAAGCTTTTTATATTACCTATTTTATGGCCTTATAGAATTAATGAACCAGATGAAAACTGAATCTCCATTCCACAATCACATCCTTTATTACTAATCTTATATTCAAGGTAGTATTAAGTGTCCATATTTCTTAAGCCACATTCAAGGAAATCATGTCTTAGCTATTTTGGATGTTGCCTCTCCTTCATCTTGTACATGAAACACCAGCAGATTTAATATTGGCATCTATCATCTAGTCAAACCTCTCATATGTTCTTCAAACCAATCAAATTTGGGATTCTAAACATTTTCTGTGTCAATAAAAGGTGTGGAATTAGTAGATTCGGTGAAGACCTGTTTTTCCTTGCCACATTGGACTTCCAGATGCCATTTGGATTGGGTTTAGAAGATGGAGAAGTTTAGAAGATGTTTCTTGGCCCGAGTCTCTTAACAAGTAGAGATGTAGAAGAGAGAGTGAGACCACAAAGAGACTTGCTGTTGACTGCAGGGCACCACCAACCGCCTTGATGGTGGCATTAGCTGGATTTGGGGCAGTCGAAGTACTCTGGGAGGAGTTACTTGAAACTGTCACAACAGTTGTTTCATTGTAATAAATCTGCATGGGTAGGAGCAGTGCCAGCAGCAGCAGCCCCAGCCCAAGCCTGGCCACCATTGCTCTGCCCATGTCCCCTCCCTTGGTGCTCTGCACGTCTCGCTGGATGCTGGGTACTTGAAGAACTGCTGGCTCCGGGAGGGTGCAGGCAAGGTCTGACGTTCATTTCTTGTAGGCAACTAATCAATGGGTCTTGTTTTTTTACTCTTTTAGCCAATCTATGTGTTTTGATTGGAGAGTTTAATTGATTTACATTCAATGTTATTATGGATAAGTAAGGTCTTAATCTTGCCATTCTATTTTTTGCTTTCTGGATGTTTTATGGTCTTCACTTGCTTCTTGTTTTCCCTATCTTTCTCTAGTTAAGCAAATTTTCTCTGGTAATATGATTTAATTTATTGTTTTTCATTTTTTTGTGTATTGATTGTGTATTTTTTTGGTTCAAGATTACCATGTGACTTGCAAATACTATCCTATGGCTCATTTTTTAAACCTGATAACACCACTATTTGCATAAACAACAAAAATCAAGCAAAGAAAACAATAAAAACTCTTAAGTCTTAAGTTCATCCTCCTTCTTTATAATTTATTGTTGTTTGTATTTATATCTTTATGTGCTGACTGTGTCTTGAAAAGTTGTTCTACTTATTATTTTTTATTTGTTCATTGTTTATTCTTTCTACTTAAGATGAGAGTAGTTTACACACCACAGTTAGTGTTTTAATTTTCTGTGATTTTATGTGTACTTACTATTATCAGTGAGTTTTGTACCTTCAGATGATTATGTCTTTTTCTTTCTAATCAAAGTAGTTTCTTTAGCATTTTCTGTAGGACAGGTCTGGTATTGAAGAAATCTCTTAGTTTTGTTTGTCTGGGAAAGCCTTTATTTCTCCTTCATGTTTGAATAATATTTTCACTGGATATACTCTTCCATAGTAAAAGTTTTTTTTTTTTTTTTTTCCTTTAGAACTTTAAATATGTCATGCCACTCTCACCTGGTCCTTAAGGTTTCCACTGAAAAGTCTGCTTCCAGACATGTTGAAGCTTTATTGCATGTTATTTGTTTCTTTTCTTTTTTCTTTTTTTTTTCTGCTTTTCATTCTGTTTTTAGGATCCCTTTTGGTCTTTGACCTTTGGGAGTTTGATTATTCAAACTTCTTTGGTCTTCTTTGGGTTAAATCTGCTTGGTGTTCTATGATCTTCTCATACTTGAATATTGATATATTTATCAATAGGTTTGAAAAGTTCTCTGTCATTCCTAGGTTTGGGAAGTTCTCTGTTATTATCAAACTGAATAAACATTCTACCACATTACTTTCTCTACCTCCTCTTTAAGGTCCATAACTATTAGATTTGTTCTTTTGATGCTAATTTCTAGATTCTGTATGCAAGATTCATTTTTAAAAAATTATCTTTTCTTGTCTCGCAACTGTGTATTTTCAAACACCTTGTCTTCAGTCTCACTAATTCTTTCTTTTGCTTGGTCAATTCTGCTATTAAAGTTCTCTGATGAATTTTTCAGCATGCCAATTGCATTTTTCAGCTCTAGGATTTTTACTTGATTCTTCTGAATAAATTCAATCTCTGTTCAGTTTATCAGATATAATTCTGAATTCCTTTTCTGTGTTATCTTGAATTTCTTTGAGTTTCCTCAACACAGTTATTTTGAAGTCTCTATCTGAAAGGTCATATATATTTCTTTGTCCATGATTGGTCCCTGGTGCCTTATTTAGTTTCTTTGGTGAGGTCATATTTTCCTGGATGGTGTTGATGCTAGTTAATGTTCTTCAGCATCTGGGCATTGAAGAGTTATTTATTGTAGTCTTCACTGTCTGGGTTTATTTGTAGCCATCCTTCTGTGGAAGGCTTTCCAGATAATGAAAGACTCAAATGCTGTGATCAACACTTTATCTCCTTTAGGGGGCATGTTAAGCCCAGTAACACTGTGGTTCTTGCAGACTCATAGAGATACCACCTTGATGGTCTTCTACGAGGTCCAGGAGATTTATCTGGATTACCAGGCAGATACCCTTGTTCTTTATCCTTCACTTTTTTTTCAAACATACAGAGTCTCTATCTCTGTTATAAGCCACCTAAATAAAGCTGGGGGTGGTGTGACACAAGCACCTCTGTGGCTGTCATCACTAGGTCTGCATTGTGTCACACCTTAAGCCAGCACAACACTGAGTTCAACCCAAAACCCACTGTAACCACTCCCTGGCTGCTTTCTTTGTTCACCCAAGGATTTGGGACTCTACAGTCAGCAGGTAGCAATGCCAGGAAGGTCTGTGACCTTACCTTCAGGGCAGCAAGTACCTCCAATCCCCAGGTGGGTCCAGAAGTGCTATCTGAAAGTCAGGGACTAGAGCCAAAACTTTAGAAGTCTAATGGAATTATTTAAAAAAAAAACAGGAGTCAAGTTTAAGGAATTTTACTAGACAAATATTGGACAATTTTATCATTAAAAGAATATCAGTGTAAGTGTATATAACACCTTATTTTTTTTGAAATCCATGAGTTCATATTGATAACCTAAAAAAAGGTGGAAAAGGGAGAGGAAGGTTAATTTTTTTAAATATGTGTATGTGGTGGTAGAGTACTCTTCTTTACAAAGAATGTTCACTAAGAAATATTGAGGGCATACAAAATCACCATTCTACCACCTCTACTGTATGATTAATTTTGTCATTCATTATCATCGATAGGTACTAAAATTGTCAGGCAAAACATTGTTGACAAACAAGATATTCACACAATGTGGTGATGATATTGTGGCTATATAAGGCATGTCTTTATTTGTAAGAGGTGTATGTTGAATTATTTAGGTATAACATGTGATGCTTGCAACTTATTTTCAAATGGTTTATCAAAAAATTAAATATGAACATCATTCATGTAAATTTGTAAATTACATAAATGTGTGTATATATGTGTATATATACATATATGTGTATATATACACATAAATATGTGTATATATATAATCATATACACGTGTGTGTGTGTGTGTGTGTATAAGTAGAGAGAGAGAGGAAGAGCAGAGAAAACACGAAGTGGCTACAATGTTAGCCATTGATGAGTCTGAGAATATGCACAAAGAGGTAGAGGTGTTCAGATGTTCACTCAGTGTCTTTAAACTTTTCTTCACGTTTGAAAATTTCAGAATAAAAATTAGAAAAAAAAGTGTTTGAAATCTTACACTAAAAATGTATTAAAACAATTCTGTTACCCAGAGCACATCTTAGTGTTTTTATAAATTGTATGAAATAGTGCTTGCTGCTTAAATACAAACTTTGCAGGTAGCAAAACAGCCAATTTACAAAGATATATGTCAGTGAGCGCTCTCCTTCAGGATGATAATTGAAAAAAAATTTAAAAACAGCACATTACCTCCCTTGCACACCACCATCCTATTCTTGTGTAAAATAAAAGAGCAGCTACATTGAGAATATTATGTGCAGTCTAAGAAATAATTCTAAATCACATATTCTTTTTAATTTTTTAAAAATTATACTTTAAGTTCTTGGATACATGTGCAAATGTGCAAGTTTGTTACAAAGGTATACACGTACCATGGTGGTTGGCTATACTCATTTACCCATCATCTACATTAGGTATGTCTCCTAATGCTACTCCTTCCCTACCCCCACCCCACTGACACGCCCCGGTGTGTGATGTTTCCCTCCTTAGGTCCAGGTGTTCTCACTGTTCAACTCCCACTTATGAGTGAAAATATGTAGTGTTTGGTTTTCTGTTCTTGTGTTAGTTTGCTGAGAATGATGGGTTCCAGCTTCATTCGTGTGCCTGAAAAGGACATGAACTCATCCTTTTTTATGGCTGCATAGTATTCCATAGCGTATATGTGCCACAATTTCTTTATCCAGTCTATCATTGATGGGCATTTGAGTTGGTTCCAAGTCTTTGCTATTGTGAACAGTGCTGCAATAAACATACATGTGCATGTGTCTTTATAGTAGAATGATTTATAAATCATATGTTCTTTTTTATAATTAAATGTATCAATACATAAGGCATTTAGAACAGTCTGTGTCATACAATAAAACATTTAACCAATGCTAAATTTATTATTTGTATTGATACATCTATACATATTGTGGGCTATATATGATATCCTGATATACGCATTTAATCTGTAATGATCAAATCAAGGTGTTTAGGATCTTCATTACCTCAAACATTTATCATTTTATATATCGGAAACAGAGTCACTCAACTCTGCTATCAAACACCAGATCTTATTTATTCTATCTAACTGTATGTTGGCAAACATTAACCAACCTCTCTCATCCTCCACCACACTTCCTATTCTCTACTAACCATCTTTCTATTCTTTACCTTCATGAAAACAACTTTTTTAGCTCGTACAAATGATTAAGAAGATGTGATATTTCTCTTTCTCTGCTCAGCTTATTTCATTTAACCTGCAGTTTCATCCATTTTGCTGCAATTGACAGGATTTCCTTCATTTTAATAGCTGAATAGCATTTTATCAGGTATGAATGACATATTTTCTTTTTTCATTCATCCATTGATGGACACTTAGGTTGATTTCATATCTTGATTATTGTCAATAGTGCTGAAAACCATGAGGGTGCAAGAATCCCTTTGATACACTAATGTCCTTTCCTTGGGCTAAATACTCAGTAGCGAGATTGCTGGATCATGTGGTAATTATATATTTAGTGTTTTACAAACCTCTGTGTTGTTTTTTTCATAATGGCTGTATTAAATTGCATTTCCACCAACAGTGTATAATGATTCATTTTTTTTCCTACATCTTCACCAGTATTTGTTATGTTTTCTCTATTTGGTAACAGCCATTCTAACTAGGTGAGATGATATCTCATTGTGGTATTGATTTGCCTTTTTCTTATGATTAGAGATGTTGAGCATTTTTTGTATATACCAGTTGATCACTTGTGTGGTCTTTTTGAAAATGTCTGTTCAGGTCTTTTGCCCATTTTTAATGAGATTATGATACAATGATGATGATGCTGATGATAATGATGACTGTTGTTGAGTTGTTTTAGTTCCTTGTATTTTCTGGATATTAGTCTCTTGTTAGATGAAGAGTTTGGAAATATTTTCTCTTATTCCACAGATTGTCTGTTAGCTTTGTTGATTGTTTATTTTGTGGCAAAGAAGCTTTTCAGTTTAATACAGTCCCTTTTGTCTGATTATTTTGTCTGTGATTTGGAAGCCATAAAATTTGTGCCTAGACCAATGTCCTGAAGCATTTCTCATACGTTTTTTTCCTAGCAGTTTTACAGTTTGGATTTTATGTTTAAGTTGCATTATATTTTTAATTGATTTTTATATTGGTGAGAGATAGGCAACCAGTTTTATTCTTCTGCATATGAATATCCAATATTCCCGGGCTCTTTTATTGAAGAAGGTGTCCATTACCTAATGAATGTTCTTGGCACGTTTTTCAAAAATGAGTTGGCTGTAAATACATTACCTTATTTCTGTTTTCTCTATTCTGTTTCATTGGTTTGAGTGTCTATTTTCAATACCAATACTACACTGGTTTTGTTACTATAGCTTTGTAGTATATTTTGAAGTCAGGCAGTGTGATGCTTCCAATTTTGTTCTTTTTATTGAGGACTACATTGACTATTTGGGGTCCCATACAAATGTGACGATTACTTTTCTATTTCTGCGAAGAACATCATTGGAATTTTGACAGGGATAGCATTGAATCCATAGATTGCTTTGAGTAGTACGGTCATTCTAACAATACTACTTTTGATCCATGAGCATGGGGTAGCTTTACATTTGTTTTTTCACTCTTCAATTTCTTTCATCAGTGTTTTCTAGTTAGCATTGAAAGGTCTTTCCCCTCCTATATTAAATTTATTCCTGAGTATTTTATTTTTTTAAGCATCATAAATAGGATTGTCTTCCCAATTTCTTTTTCAGCTAGTTCATTATTAGTGTATAAAAACACTGCTGACTTTTGTATGATTATTGTGTATCTGGCAACTTTATTGAATTTGTTTATCATTTCTAATAATTTTGGGGTGGAATCTATAGGTTATTCCTTAGATAAGATCATATTATCTGCACAGAGGGACAATTTGATTTTCTCTTTTCCAATTTAGATACCTTTTTTTTTCTTTTCCTTGCCTGATCACTCAGGCTAGAGATTCCAACATTAGGTTGAATAACTGTGGTAAACGTGGGCATCCTCCTCTTGTTCCAGTTCTTAGAGGAATGGCTTTCAGCTTTTCCTTATTCAGTATAATGTTAGTTTTGAGTTTGTAATATATGACCTTTTTTATGCTGAGTTTTGTTCCTTCAATATATGACTTGAGAGTTTTTATCATGAAAAAATGTTGAATATTATCAAATGCTTTTTCTGCATCTGTTAAGATACTCATATAATTTTTGTCCTTAATTCCATGATGTGATATATTAAATTTATTTATTTTCATATGTTGATCTAGCCTTATATTCTTGAAATAAATACCACTTGCTCATTGTCTATTGTTGTTTTGATGTGTTTTTGGATTTGGTAGCATTTTCTTGAGGAATTTTGTATCTGTGTTCCTCGGGAATATAGGCTTATAGTTTCTTTTTTGATTGTCTACTTGTTTGGTTTTGTTTTCCAGATAATGCTGGTCTCATAGAATGAGTTTTGGAGAATTTCCTTCTGTTTAACTTTTTGGACAAGTTTGAAAACAACTGGTGTTAGTTTGTCTTTATAAGTTTGGAGGAATTCAGCATCAAGCCGCCTTCATTGGGAGACTTTTCATTACTGATTCAATCTTCTTACTCAATATTGATCTGTTCAAGTTTTTTTTTTTTTTTTTTTTTTTTTTCTGGTTTAATCTTGGTAGGTTTTATATGCCCAGAAGGTTTTATATGTCCAGGAATTAATCTATTTTCTCTAGGTTTTTTTTTTCCAAATTTGTTATATTATAGTTGTCGATAATAGTCTCTAATGATCTTTTGTATTTCTGTGGTATCAGTTGAAATGTCTCCTTTTCATTTCTTATTTTATTTATTTGGATCTTCTCTCTTTTTTCCTTGGTTCATTTAGCTAGTGGTTTATCAATTTTGTTTATAGTTTTAAACTACCAAGATTTTGTTTAAAAGAATCTTCAGAATTTTTTAGTCTTTATTGTGTTTAGTTCTGCTATGATTTTTATTTTTCTTTGTGTCTACCAGTTTTGAGTTTGTCTCATATGTGCTTTCCTGTTCCTTGAGGTGCATCATTAGATTATTTATTTGAAATGTTTTTACTTTTATGTGCAAGTCTTTATTGCTATAACCTTCCCTCTTAGCATTGCCTTTTCTATGTCCCATAGGTTTTGATATGTTGCATTTCTATTTTTATTGTTTCAATAAAAATTTTTATTTTCTTCTAAATTTCTTCATTGACTCAATCATCCTTCAGGAGCATATTGTTTAATTTCCATGTGTTTGTACAGTTTCTAAAGTTATGTTGATACGGATTTCTAGTTTTGTTCAAGTGTGGTCTGAAAAAATACTTGATATGATTTTAATTTTTATAAATTTGTTAAGATTTGTTTTGTGTCCTAACATATTGTCTATTCTAGAGAATGTTCCATTTGCTAATGAAAAGATGTGTATTCTCGAGCTATTTGATAAAATTTTCTATTATTGTTTGTTAGGTTCATTTGGTCTATTGTGCAGATTAAGTCCAGTGTTTCTTTGATAGTTTATTTTGTCTAGATGATATATCCAGTGCTGACTGTGGGTGTTGGGACTTCCAGTCATCATGTTTTGAATTCCCCAACTGCATTTGTATTGGGGTTTATCTCTTATGTTACCTCTTATAAATGAAGGATATGTGTTTCATATATGTGGGTGCTCTGTTTTGTACATATATATTTAAAATTGTTATATCTTCTTGCTGAGTTGCTTCTTTTATTATTATTTAATGACTTTCTTTTCATGCTTTTTGACTTAATGTCTACTTTGTCTGATGTAAGTATAGCTACTCTAGCATGCTTTTGGCTTCTGTTTATGTGAAATATTTTTTTCCATCTCTTCACTTTCAGTCTATTTATTTACAGATGAAGTGAGTTTATTGTAAGCAGCCTATAGTTAGGTCTTGTTTTTTAAATCTATTCTACTAGTCTATATATTTTATCGAGGGAATTTAAGCCATTTACATTCAAGCTTATTAGTGATAGTTGATGACTCACTCTTGTCAGTTGGTTGTTTTCTGATTGTTTTATATGTCTTTGTTTCTTTCTTCCTTTTTTATTGTTTGCCTCTACCATTTGATGGGGTGTGTGTGTGTGTGTGTGTGTGTGTGTGTAGTGATAATGTTTGCCTCTTTTCTCTTTTTCATTTGTTTTTCTGTTTTACCAGTGAGTTTTATATTTTTGTGTGTTTTTATAATGCTATATATCATTCTCTGCTTCCAGATATATGTCTTCCTTACTTATTTATTGTAAAATATGTCTAGGTGTAAAATTCCCTCAGTTTTTGTTTGCCTATGAAAGACTATTTCTTCTTTATTTTTGAAGGATAGTTTTCTTGGATGTAGTTAGAATTCTTGACTGACTTTTTTTTTTTTTTTCATCCAGCACTATGAATACAGCATCGCATTCTCTCCTGTCCGGTAAGGTTTCTGCTGAGAAATCCTCTGTTAATCTAATGGAGAGACCATTATATGTGATTTTACACTTTTCTTCTTCTGTTTTTAGAATTCTCACTTTGTGTTTGTCTTTTGACAGCTTGACTATAACATGCCTTAAAGAAGACCTTTTTGTGTTGAATCTATTAGGAGATCTTGGAGCTACTTGTATCTTGATGCCTATATATCTTGCAAAACTTGTGAGATTTTCAGCTATCATTTTTAAAAATAGGTTTTCTATGACTTTGCCCATCATTTCTCTTTCTATGTCTCCCAAAATTTGAAAATTGGTCACTTTATGGTGTCCCATGTATCACATAGGCTTTCCTATTTTTCTTGTTCTTTTTTATTATTTTTTGTCTGACTAGGTTGTTTCAAAAGCGCTTTATTAAAGTACCAAAATTATTTCTTCAGCTCAATCTAGTCTATTGTTGAAGCTCTTGGTTATATTTTTATCTTATTTCTTAAATTATTAGCTCTGTTTATGATTTCTATTTCTCATTCAGATTACAAATTATTTTTCTGATTTCTCTTTATTATTCATCTGTGTTCTCTTTTATCTCACAGAGTTTCTTTAACATTATTTTGAATTCATTTTTTGGCACTTCATAGATTTTCTTTCGGCTGGGATATTTCATTGCAGAATTATTGTGTTTCTATGAAGGTTTATATTTCCTTTCTCTTTCATATTTTCTGTGTTTTTACAATGATATCTTCGCCTCTGGTGTAACGGTCATTTTTTTTTCCAATTTTATGAATTGACTTTCTAAGAGAATGACTTACTTCTATACATATATCTATAGTTTTGGTTGGGTAATGTTCTTTGGCTTTGATTCTGAGTGAATACCATGGTGTAGTCTTCATATAATTTCTTTGGCTGTAATCAGTGTTTGTGATGTCTGTGAGTTCCTCAATGTCTTAGGCTGTGACTTTTAATGGAGGCTGTGGTAAGGATTTTCTAGAGATGGGGATGCCTGACAGTCCAGTCCTCAGGCATCAGTGGTGGTGGTCCAAAGGTTTCAGTCTTCAGGCTCTGGGCACCATGCATGGGCACTGGTAGTATTGGTTTCAGATGGGCTCATCCTTGGGCCTTCCAGTCATCATGTTTGGGTGCTGGCGGTGGTGGATTGAGATTGCAGGACGTGGTCCCCCAAGCAACATGAAGAGAGTCAGCATTGGCAGTAGCAGTGGTAGGGCAACCTTCAGGCTTCCAAGTAGGTTACACACCTATCAGTAGTAGAGGCACTTAGCTGGATGGGCAATCACCATATCCCTAAGTGATATGCATTGGTCAATGCTGGCATCAGCAGTAGCTGGCAGGGTGGACCAGGCCCCAGGTCCCAGGCCCTGGGATGCACATACGAGAACCAGCAGAAGAAGACAGGGTGGGACCATCCTTATGGACCTTGATGGCAATCACTTGTACCACTTGTGGTGGACAAGGCGTGCCTTATCCCCATCACCACATGCAATACATGTGGTCAGCAGTGGCATGTATGGTGGGACTGTCCTCAGGCTCTTGGGCAACATTCATGGGTGCCAGCAGTGGCAGGCAAGGCAAGCTGATCTCTAAACTCACAGATGATACATGTGTGTGACAGGGGCAGTGGGCCGTGTGGGCCTGTCCTTGAGCTTCTTGATGTTTTGCATGGATGAGGTCTGCAATGGGCAGTGCAGATAAATCCCCTGTCCCCTATATGGCACACCTGGGTGCTAGTGATTGTGGTGGTGGGTAAGAAGGGCCTGTCTTCAAGACACCTAGATGGTGCATACTAGCAGTGGCAGGCATGACAGATCTGTTCTCAGGCCCCAGGATGGCTTGTAGGTTGCTCAGTGCCTAGTCCTCCTAAAGGTGGATGCAGGAGTATGGAAGCCCTGCTGTTGAGGGGTGGTGCAGTTGCTGTCAGTAGCAGCAGCCTTGAGCAGGTGGCTCTAAGAAGTACATACTTTGGCTCCGTTTGTCCCAGGGGCAGCCTCCCTATTGTTCTAAACTTTCTATTTCCTGAGGTTTAGGACATGACATGGGCTAGAGTGCTGGGGACACAACCACACAGCGGGGTCTAGCTGGCATCGTGATGTGACAGCCCTCTGGGTGAATGTCCTAAATCATGTATGCTTAGAAAGCATCTAAGTATCTACCATGCCATTTGACAGACCCTGCCCCTACAGATTTACATATCAAGAGACTGAGGACCAGAAATGTCTCTTGCCCAAAATTAAGCTGCTTCTTATTAGCAGAGCTTTGGCTGAACCACAGTCTCCTGACAGTTTTATGTGCTTTCATGATGAAAAGACAGACCAACAGAGAGTGTAAAACAAACACTGTTATCACAAAAGACATGAAGAGAGAGAAAATAGCCTTGTTCACAAAATCCAGAATAAGAGAACTGGAAACCTTTTTTCTTAAAACTTGGAAGAAAACAAAAATGTTATTTTACACAGCAAATAGTGGTTTTATACAACTGTTATTTGAATAAGTGACATAGAATAAAAAAATTAAAATAAAATCCAAAAAGTTTTAGGTAGTCACAGAATATAAATTAATAATAAGTTCTTATTAGAGAAAGCTACTAAGGGAATATGATATGGTGTAAACAGGAGTAGACCACAGATTCTTGAGTTATAGACCTGAATTCTGGTCCTGCCACTGAGCCAACTTTGCACCTTAAGCAAAATTTATTTTTTCTATATGTTAAATGGATGGATTAGACAAAACCAGCATTTTTCAAAGTTCGTTCTTCAGAATATTAATTCTATGAAATCCTCTGTAAAATGAATTTTATATTCAAATAATTTGAACAAACATTAAATGTTATACAGTTTTCTTAGCATTTTATAATACACACTAGAATATTAAAAACTCTTGGAAGTCCTGAAATACAGAGTACTCTCAAACTTTATTTCATGCAATATTTTTCAAACATACCTAATCACAGAATTTATTTTTCTTGAAATATTTACTAACATCATGTAGGAATGCGATTACATGGAACCTCCTTTTGGTGAAGTATTCTCTTCTTTTGAAGGCCCTGCTGATGGTTAAGTCTGAGCTGGCATTCATTCTATATTATAATGTCTTTTTGATATAGAATGTATTACAGAAGTGTAGGCCAGGTGTGGTGGCTCACATCTATAATCCCAGCACTTTGGGAGGCCAAGGCTGGAAGATCACCTGAGGTCAGGAATTCAAGACCAGCCTGGGCAACACGGTGAGACACCATCTCTACTAAAATTACAAAAATTAGCCAGGTGTGGTGGCAGGCACCTGTAGTCCCAGCTACTTGGGAGGCTGAGGCAGGAGAATTGCTTAAACCTGGGAGGTGGTGGTTGCAATGACCTGAGATCATACCACTGCACTCCAGCTTGGGTGACAGAGTAAGACTCCATCTCAAAAAAAAAAACAAAAATAATAATATATTACAGGAATGTGTTTGGAGTAATATTGTATACACAGACACATACATATACATACATGTATACATACATGTGCATAACTTACAAACACACATATGCCATATAGCTTCCATTTGTTCCTCAAAATCAACTTCCAAGGTGGCTGACCTAATTGGACTTCATCTTCTAGATTCTTGTGTCCTCTGGGTTCAGCCAACGGGAGGCACTATAGGAAAATTGGATAAAGGACAATGAAGTCAACATTATTATTGCCTTGGCTTCCTCTCTGAGAACTTGGCCTGTGTGGCTTAAATCTGTAAACCGAAAAACACTGCTCTTTTCAAGGTGGCCAACTCTACAGAATTGCCTCTTCTTCCAGATATTAGCAATTGCTCCCTCCCCTAGTCCTCTCCTAGAAGTGATAACAGCTCAAGGTCCGCTATCTTGGCTGACTTCCCTATCTCTTGTTTCTGCCTCATATCTATCCCCTTTATAAATAGCCCCTTTGTAAAGAAGTCTGTTTGAAATTATCCTGTTTTGAGTATGCCATCTGCTTCTGCTTGAGACCCTAACTAATCCACTGTTTTCAGCAAGTTTAGCTAGAAGTTCATGTGGAATCTCCAGGTGGAGATATACAGAAGTAGAGAATTGGATCAATGGGTTTGGAGCTCAAGAGAGGTGCCTAAACTAGAGCTAGTGATATGATACTCATTAATTATGGGAGGACGTTGAAACTGTGGCAGAGAAGGTAATTGTCCAACAAGAGTGTAGAGTAAAAGAGAGACTTAAAACAGAAGAAATCCAGCAAGGAAGGACTATTACCTCCTAAAAAGAGGAATTCTTCAGCATAAAAATATGATTGTTTAAAGAGAAAGGACCCAGACAAAAAGAAGGTGGATAATTTTAAGGGATATTTTATCCGGACCATCTCTACCTGTTAATAACACTTTCTAGGAACTTTGAGTTTGGGTGTCTTCAGATTCTGGTGGTGCTTAGACTTTGCTGGATACACTGTGCTACCTGGGATCTCTCTGATATCTTGTTTTTCTCTGTGTCCATAACAATTCCTTCTCTTCCTGATTCACACATTCTCCCTACAGATGTTAACACAACTGATCAAGCTGTGATCAAGCTGCTTCAGGAAGATAAATATATTTTCTCTTAACATTGTATGTTGATTTTATCAACCAACTTCTGAGATCTGGGATAGTTCCACTGCCTTCCTGTATACCATAAAATGTATCATTGCATTGGTCCATGCATAAGCAATTACCAGGGGATACCTCCAATTCCATTCTTGCTATAAGAGAGAAAGTATCCTTGCCAAAATATTTTAAGAACAAGTTTATAAGAAGATGTCGCATAGAGTTAAAAAAAAGTTTTCTGGATTGGCAATCAGGAAATCTGGGTTTTTAAAATCTGAAAATGAACTAAACTTCCAACTAATTTTGGGCCTCAGTTTGCTTTGTCTTGTTTTGTTTTGTTTTTTAAATCTATAACATGAAAGAATTGGTCTAGACTGGTATTTTTCAAAATGTTTTCCTTGGAGCACTAGGCAACTACTTCAGAAAGTGCTTCAGGAAGCAATGGGAAATTGAGAAAGTGGGCTCTTGGTGAAGGATATAATTTGCATATTTTCCCCTCCAAATCTTATGTTGAAATATAATCCCCAATATTGGAGATGGGGCCTAGTGGAAGATGTTGGATCATAGAGGAGGATCCCTCCTGAATGGGTTAGCATCATTCTTGCTATAATGAGTGACTTTTCACTTTGAGTTCATGTGAGATCTGTTAATAAAAAACTTGTGACACCTTCCTTTTCTCTTTCTTGCTCCCACTCTTGCCATGTGATATGCCTGCTCCCCGTTTGCCTTTCCATCATGATTATAAGCTTCCTAGTACCCTCAAAAGAAGCAGATCCTGGCACTATGCTTCCTGAACAATTTGCAGAACCATGAATCAACTAAATCTTCTTTTCTTTATACATTACGGAGCCTCAGGTATTTTTATAGTAACTCAAAAACAGACTTATATAAAAAACTGGTACTAAGAGGTGGGGCATTGTTATAAAGATACCTGAAAATGTGGAAGTGTCTTAGAAACTGAGTAGTGGGCAGAGACTGAAAGAGTTTAGAGGGCTCAGGAGAAGACAGGAAGATGAGAAAAAGTTTGAAAACAAATGGTTCCAAATGGCTATGACAAAAATGCTGATAGAAATATGGACAGTGAAGTCCAGGGTATGAGGTTTCAGATGGAAAATGAGGAAGTTATTGGAAACTAGAGTGAAGGTCACCCATGTTACACCCTAGCAAAGAACTTGGCTGCATTACGTCCAAGTCCTAAAGATCCATTGAAATTTGGGCTTAAGAGTGATAACCTAGGGTATCTGGCAGGAGAAGTTTATTTGTTTTATGTTTTATTTTAATAGTTTTGGGGATACAATTTTTTTGTTGTTGTTGTTACATGGATGAGTTCTTTAGTAGTAAATTCTGAGATTTTAGGGCACCTGTCTTCTGAGCAGTGAACACTGTACCCAATAGGTTGTCTTTTATTCCTTGCCCCCTCCCAAACTCCCCACCAAGTGTCCCCACAGTCTATTATATTGTTCTGCATGTCTTTGCATCCTCATAGCTTAGCTTCCACTCATAAGTGAGAACATAGGACTTCTTTTTTCATTATTGACTTACTTCACCTAGAATAATGACTTCCAGTTCCATCACAGTTGCTGCAAAAGATATTATTTTTCCTTTCCTAAGTTCCTTTAATGGCTGAGTAGTATTTCATGGTGTATATGTACATTTTCTTATCCACTCATTGATCAGTGGGTACTTGGGTTGGTTTCACATCCTTGCAGTTGTGAATTGCACTCCTATAAACATGCATGTGCATGTATCTTTTACGTATAATGATGGCATAAGAAATTTCTAAGCAGCAAAGCAATGTCTAAGCAACAGGTGGTCTGCCTACCTCTAACAGCCTATGATCAGATATGGGAGCAAACAAATGACTTAAAGTTGGAACTTACATTTAAAAGGGAAGCAGAGAGTACAAGTTTGGTAAATTTGCAGCCTGGCCTGTGGTAAAGAAAGAATCCAAGCAGGCTATGGGACAACCAGTTGCTAGAGAGATTAGCATGACTAAAAGGGAGCACAGTGCTAATATCCAAGACAATGGGAAGAAGACCTGGAAGGCATTTCGGAAGTTTTCAGAACAGTCCTTCCCATCACAGGCCAGAGGCCTAGAAAGAAAGGATCGTTTCAGTGGCCTGCCCAGCCTCAGGACACTGCACCTCAAATCCTGGGTCCTCTGGCTCTAGCCTCAGCAGAGAAGGGCCCAGGTACAGCTCAAGCCACTGCTTCAGAGAGTGTAAGTTATAAGCCTTGGTAGATTCCACATAGTATGAAGCCGGCAGGTATGGAGAACACAAACGTGAAGTAGGCTTGGCAGCTTCCACCTAGATTTCAGAGGATGTATGGAAAAATTTGGGTGCCTGCTGCTGGGGCAGAGCCACTGCACTGAGCCTCTACTAGGGTAAGATTGAGGGGAAATGTGGGGTTGGAGGACCCACACAGTGTCCCTACCAAGGAACTGCCTAGTGGAGCTATTGGAAGGGTGACCCCACCCTCCAGATCTGAGAATGATAGAGTAAGCACTGCTTTTCATTCTCAGCCTGAAAAAGCCATAGGCACTGGACTTCAACTCATCAGAACAGCCACATGGGTTGCATCTAGCAAAGCCACAGGGGCAGAACTGCCCATACTATAGGCGTCCACCCCTCGCACCAGTGTACCCTGGATGTGGGACATGGAGTCAAAAGAGATTATTTTAGAGCTTTAAAATCTAATGACTGCTATATCTGGTTCTCAGGCTTGTGTGGGGAATATTATCCCTTTCTTTTGGCTGATTTATCCCTTTTGAAATGGGAATGTCTACCTAATGTCTGTACCATCATTCTACCTTGGGAGTAAATAACTTGTTTTCCATCTCACAGGCTCATAGGTAGAAGAAACATCTCTGCATGCAACTTTGGACTTTGGGCTCAGGACATGGGACTTTTGAGTTCAGGCTGGAAAGTTAAGACTTTGGGGGACTATTGGAAAAGTATGATTTTATTTTGCAATGTGAGAAGGACATGATATTTTAGGGGCCAGAGGCGTGATGATATATTTTGGATATTTGTCCCCTTCAAATCTCATGTTGAAAGGTAATCCCCATTGCTAGAGTTATGGTCTAGTTGGAGGTGTTGGATCATGGGGGAGAATCCCTCATGAGTAGCTTAGCACCGTTCTTGCTGTAATAAGTTATTTCTTGCTCTGAGCTCACAAGTGATTTGGTTGTTTAAGAGTGTGGCATTTCCCCACCTTCTCTCTCTTGCTCTTGCTCTCACCACATAACAAGCTTACTTCTCCTTCACCTTCTGCCGTGATTGTAAGCTTCCTGAGGCCCTCATCGGAAACAGATGCCAGCACCATGCTTCATGTGCAGCCTGCAGAACCATGAGCCAATTCAACTCTTTTCTTTATAAATTACCAAGCCTCAGGTATTTCTTTATACCAATGCAAATAATTGACTAATGCAGCCCATATCTCCACTTTTCCAGAGCAGCTTTGCTTTCTCTTGTAGACCTTCAATTTCATGTAAGATTTTATTTGAATGAAAGACTTAATTGCATGCCCAACCAACCAAAACACCCTGGATGATTTTTGAGATGCCTTCTAGAGATTATAGTCTAGACGTTTAAAGCTGAGAGCATAGATAATAGTATCTTACCTGAAAAAGATTGCTTTGTGAGATACTTTTGGCTCTCAGGTATTGTCATTCTATGGGCAGAGAAAGGCTACAGCTGAATAACCTTAGTCTCCCAGTTCTGGTACTGCCTTAGTCTGCTGTAATCCCATATCTCCAGCTATATGGTGGCAGAAAGGGGGAGCCTAGACTTTATTATGGTGTATTTTTGTCCCTCTCCCACAATGCATTATTCAGGGCTATGTGGGAGAGGGGTATTATTTAGGTAAGATGGACCACGCTCCAAAATTAGAAAGCAAACAAACTCAAAATGTTTCTCTCACAAAACTGTGGTCTCTAATCTCTCCTCTCCCATCTTTATTATTCTTCTGTTAATTTTGTGGTCAGAACAAGTCTAAATACAAGTAAAATCTCCCCCACATGGTCATCCTTTTCAGCCAGTTTCCAAAGTACAGGGAACTGTGCTGCTGTCATCATTTGCTATACATCTGGAATCTCAAAAGAGGATGAAGCAAGGGTAAGCCTTGGCCTATGTCTCCTAACAGAAATTCTGATGTTGGGCTGCTGGAGACTGAGCCAGAGCAGAAAATAAAGAGAAAATCTTCTTTGTTTTGGCAAGGAAAGGGATACACGAAAGATAGGCCTCCACAGAAGATATGAATTGGTTGACAGAAATGTGGTTTGCAAGGCAGGTCAGAGAAAGAAACTAAATGAGAACTCTCAGAAATTAGATTCCAGCTGACAATAACCTTAGAAAGGAAAAAGAAATTTAGGCTCAAATTTTTTAAAGTAACCAGGAAAAGAGGCAGCTATCATGATGTCAGAGGATCCAAAAAGTTATTTCCTTGTCAAGACTTCTGCCTTTCTCACTATTGCTCCTTGACTGCCCTTACAGAGGAACTCAGGGAGAAAGGAATGGAGCTTAAGAGTGAAATTCCTTTGGGCTCTGTGACATCAATTTTCTACTTTGTCCAGATACCATGACTTTTGAACGTGATATTAGAAATAATTCAAGTTCACTTCAATAAATGCTGACATAAGTGCCTACAAAGTGCCATACCATGTGTTAGGCCAAACATTTCACCGCCTAATAGGAGAAAGAGTAAACAAAATTTCAACACAAAGCTGAAGTGGAGTGATAGTTGTCCAAATAGTGTCTTGCAGAAGCATAAAGGAGGGGCACTTGACTTAAAGACACAGTTTCATAGAACATGAAACCTGGAGAGAAACAGAGAACATGCAGTCCAATTTCATCTCTGTGTGGATTGGAAAAGTGAGGTTCAGAACACTGAAGAGACTTGTCCAAGGTTACAGAACCAGCCAATGGCAGAACTGGACTTTCTAGTTTAGAGAATTAGGCTCAGTCAGTCCTCTGCCATTCTGCACAGATAATGAACTTTTCTTTCCTTCAAAGTGGGCATTTTGATCTGCAAATTATCTCAGGACTCTGGCCTGGGAAAACATATAGAAGAAGCTAGTGAAGTGTCTGCAGTGTGAAGGACATGTCTGTTGATTTCCTGGAAAAGCAGAGTATATCTGTCTCTGTGTGTCCTTTCTCTTCTTATGATGTGCTCCACATTGACAGGGCTCACACAGAAACCTACCATCACTTATTTGTGTAGCAGGACTAGGATTCACAAATTTATTATCCCTAGCAGTGGAATTCTGGTTGGGAAGAAAACATCTTGGGTCCCCTTATCTCTTTCCCAGTTTAAGAGTTGTCATTTCTAATACTCTCGGGGCAAGACAATGGTGGAAAAGTTTCTCTAACATAATTCCATTAAAAGTTTCATATTCCAGCCAGGCACAGTGGCTTTCACCTGAAATCCCAGTTACTTGGGAGGCTGAGGCAGGAGGATCACTTGAGCCCAGGAGTTTGAAGCCAGCCTAGGCAACATAGCAAGACCCTATCTCTAAAAAAAAGTTTAATATTCCTGTTAGGTGGTCATTCAACACCTTTGTGAATACCTTCAGTAACAGGGACCCCACTCTCCTCAGAGATAAACAGTTCCACCTCAGAATAAATCTGATAGAAAGCACTGTCTTATAGCCAATAGACAGACATTTGATTCCCTGAAGTTTGCTCCCACTGGGGACATTTTCATTAGGTTGGTATCCTCTGACTTTCAGAGATTTGAAGACCAAACTTACACCACTTGGAGTTTTCTCTTCTCCAGGATCAACAATCTCACATCCTTCAATTGTTCTTCATGGGGCCTAGATTCTAGCTCTCTTCCTGACTGTAATGCTCTGGAGGCATTCTTGTTTTGGCTCAAGAAAAGCATGTGGGGAAATGTACTCTTTCATATATTTCTGGTAGGAATGTTAATTGACAGAGATTCAGGATAGGATAATTTAGCAACATCTATAAATATTTTAAATATGGATACCCTATGACTCAGGAACTCTCCCTTTAAGACTGCATCCTACAAAAAATAGCAGCATCATTGGATGGATGGATAGATACATAGACAGACAGATAAATAAAGGTGTTATTTCTTATCACAGGAAAAACTGGAAAAATTTAAGTGCTCACTAAACAAGCATTGATTTAAAAATTTGCTATAACCATATTATGAAATAAAGTGCTAGCAATGATGTGACTGAAGTAGAGCTACTTTATAATATGGAAAGATGCCCAAGGTACATTATGTGAAAAAAGTAAGTTGAAAATCAATTTGCACTGTATGATTTCATTTTTGTAAAAAAAATCCCACAAAATTATATGTGGGTATATTTATATGAAAACATAAATTTTATAGGCATAGGAAGCGTCTGGAAAGATACACACTAAATTATCTCTGAGACATGGGCTTGAAGGGGAAATGGAGGGGAGAGAGTTTTCTCCTTGATAAATGTCTATATTGGTTTCAATGAGCATGAATTACTTTTCAAATTAAAATACATTAAGATGATAAAATAAGAGGATAGCTGATGAAACCAAGTTGACCCATCACCTCTACTTCCTCATTTATGACAGTCACCCCAGGGATATCTATACAGAGGCAGGTATAACATAGAGTTTACTGTGGGTCCTGAAACCAGACTGCCTGGGTTCAAATTCAAGCTTTGATTTAGTAGCACATGATTGTGGTGAAATTACTTATAAATCAGTTTCCTCCTTTGTGAAATAGGGATAAACATTCTTACCTCAGGAAGTTATTCTGAGAATTAAATAGTTTAATACATGTAAAGTACTTAAATCAAGACTAGCACATAATAAAAGTTTAGTAGATATAAGTATGAATATAATTCGTGTTGTCTTATAATCAGTTATGCCCTGTCAGTTGCCAAGACTTTAAATACCCATCTTCCTTAACTCTTTCTTTTTCCTCACTCTTCACAATAAGTCAATCACCATGTCCTGAATTCTATTAGATCAAGCTGTATGCAATTCCCATTTCTGTAGAGCAGAAAGGGTCAAATATCAGTCGTCTTCCATAGTTCAACGTAATACCTTCCCAAGGTTTAACAAAACTTCTCATTTTCTTACATTTCTAGGCTTGGACGGTTACAGCAGTTAGTTTTTTAATTGATCTCCCCAATCCCTGGTTCTCTTCTTACACTAAGCTGCCTTACATGCATACTCCTGATGGAACCTAAACCTACTGATCACGCTTCATCCTGCTCACAGGCCACCAATGACTTCCTATTGATCACAAAAGGAATTTTCATTCTCTTTTCTGACAATGTATATATAACAGGTAATGTTCACATGTATGATACACTCTCATGGACTTACTCTGATTTTGACTTACCTCCAAACCAATTCTGCAGGGAAGTGAAGCACATTCACTGCAAAGTTTTGATGTGTTATTCATAGAAGCATTTTGCAAAACTGTGAGTAATGAAATCAAAATTTAAATTAACTCAGCCATTTTGAATGATGTCAGAATGTATTTACCTGATACCATTAAGTGTTTTAAAACAACTCCCAGAGATGATTTTATTTCTTTTAATGAGGAACAAAGTTGGTGGAAATAACCTGTAAACTTCTTTGCAGCTTGCTCAGGATTTGATTTTAAATGTATCTTTAACGTGTTTGGAAACACTGATCAAGTCAACCATGACTGGACACTACCCCTCACAGGGCATTGTGGTTTGCAATTGTTTTTCTCATCAGCCCAGCTGAGTTTGAAATTTATAAAACTGTTTATAATGTTGTACACAGCATATATTCATTAAGCACTTATTATGTAACTGGTACTATGCTGTTCTGTGATCTTATTAACAGAAATATTTATAGTCTCATTCTCATTCATGTACGAAGTAAATATAGAGGCAGTGGGCACCCTTTATTTATCTATCCTTGCCTTTTCTCTAATAAGGAATGTACCCAAGTGTAAGGTAAATATATATATATATATATATAAAAGTAACTGTAAAGTTGTAGCTTACAAGCCCTACCACTTCCAAGTCCTTACAATCATAGTCACCTACTGTAGAATGATTAGGTATAAGACTGGGTAAATATAAGGATGAGGGTTTTATGTAACTCTCAGTAAGCTAGCTTATAACTCCACCCAAGTCCATCTCTTATTGAAGAAAGCACACTGGAAAACAAGTTAGTAAAGATGATCTTATTATAGGATAACTCTAAATCTACTTAATTGTCCTTTCAGGTAAATCATTTGCAAACTTTGGTACTTTAACTTTTATGGGTAACAGATTACTTTCGACACATCAGTGCATTGCAACACTGGTCTGTTCTTCTGAATAAAGTCCAAGGCCTTTTGGCTGGCCTTCAGGAGAGGCTGTCCTCTGGCCCTCATCTTTTATGAGTACCTTTCCCATACCTACTGCTCTAAAGAAATTGATCTCTTCACTGCTCTCTATTCACTCCAAGCCTTGGTGCTTTCTCTTCATATCAAGGACTAGTGTTGGAGCCAGAATTTAGTCCCAGGCAGGTAGTCTGGCTATAGAGTTTGGATATTTAACCAGTACACTCTACCTCCTCTCACATAATTCTTGCATTATAGTGCTTGCTGTAAGGTGCAGGAGGAAGGCAGAATGTCTCTTTCATGTGCATTTTTGTCCTCTATGGAAACGTGCATGTAGTAGGTCTACTCAATCCACTCAATGTAGGTTGAATTAATACCCTAGCTTTCTGAAATGGTAAAAAAATGTAAGCAGCATTTAAAAATAAATACATTAAAGTTTAGGGAAGCTACATTAAAAACTGTACCCAATGTATTTTTATATTAGACCTTATAGCGAACCAAAAAGACTACTGGAGATAGGAAAACAAACTTTGTCATGTGAATTCATTGCTTACTGCTTCACAAAGATTCCAGATGGCTCATAGCATAGCTGCTCCTTCAAGTTTAAAAGTTAAAATATCTAGAACTACAAGGCAATTTACAAAGCCACTGCATTTAAATTTTACTGCTTCATATATAACATGTTTTATTTCTTCCATTTACTAGTTATTTGACACTGAGTTGAATGTCTGGGCTTTTCTATTCCCATCTGTAATATGGAAATAAACCCTCTACAAGGTTGTTGTAAGGATTAAATATCATAACGTATATAAAACACCTAGGACAGTGCTTGGCATTTATTAGGGGCTCCAAACATATTAGTTTTTACCCTCATCCTATCTCTTCACTGAGATTACAAAATCCTAGCATGGAGCTAATTACAGGGGAAGATTATAACACATACCAGGATACATATGCTTTGGCCAGTGCCTTTGGGGAGGCAAAATTGAAACCTACAGAATGTTAAGCAGCAATTCAGTGTATGATTTTTTTCTTTAAATCTAAAAATCATCACTGCCTATTCATGTCACTAACTCCACACACCAAATACAGCACCAAGTCTTGTCTATTTTACCTCCTAAATATCTCAAATATGTTCCCTTATTTGTAAACCCTCACTGTCTCTCATCCGGATGGTTGCAACAGCCTTCTAGTTGGTCTCCTTTTGGTCTTACTCTACCTGATTCCATTCCGCACACTGTTGCCAGAGTCTCTTTCTAAAGTTCAAATCTAATCATGTCACTCAGTGGCTTAAAACACTTCAATAATTCTTCATCATGCTAATGGTAAAATAAAGGAAAAACTACTTAATGTGACTTGCTGGTCAGTTATTATCCAATCCCTGCCTTTCTCTTTGGTCTTATCTCTGGCTACTTCTCACGCACAAACTGTATGATTTGGTACAATTTAACCACCTGGAATTCTACTGACAGCAATTCATTATGTCTCTGTCTCTGTCTCTCCCCACTCACCCTCTTTGTGCATGCTTAAATGCCTTAAAACCCTTACAGTGACCTAAAGGTCCTTATATCTCTTTGCTTCATCCACTGATTTCTTTCCTGTTTGCTGAACACATCGAGCACACTCTCACTTAAGGGTTTTTGCACTTGCTGTTTCCTTTGTCTTAATTTCTCTTTGTCCTCCTATATACATTGACCCATCAATTTCCTTCACATCTTTGTTCAAACATTATCACAATTCTATTTATAATAGCACTCATCCCCCTCACTCTTTATCCTGTACTTTTTATCTTCTTACCTTATTTACTTTTCTTCATACTATCTGATTTTATGCATGTATGTGTATGTGTGACCTGTTTTCAGAATATTTCCTCCGTGAGAGCAGAAACTAAATGTTATTTAAATGAGTGCACCTTTTTGTTTCAAAAACTTTTCATTCCTACATTTCCAATTTTCTCCTGGGTAATGTCTATTTAATCTTCAGCTTACATCTTTTTTTGCAGCAGACAGCTAGGTTGGGCATGCTTCCTCTGGCCTTCGCCAGCTCCTGCTTTCTGTTATGACAACACTAATCAGATTATTTTTCTGTGGAAAGGGTAAATGGGCCCAGATCATGGCAGTCATTGAATGCCACAGGCTGTTTGAATTTCATACTATTAGTTGTGAAATCATTGAAAAAATTATTCAGGGGCATATTGTGTCTTGAAAGAATGTTTTTGAATATTTTTCTGGCCACAGTGTGCAAGATATATTAAAGGAGAGCAGGGAGAGTAGAGGCCTCTATGAACAGGGATACAAAGACTGAGACAGACCGGGCGTGGTGTCTCACACCTGTAATCCCAGCACTCTGGGAGGCTGAGGCGGGCGGATCACCTGAGGTCGGGAGTTCGAGACCAGCCTGACCCTACCAAAAAGCAGAATTAGCCGGGCATGATGGTGCATGCCTATAATCCCAGCCACTCAGGACGCTGAGGCAGGAGAATCGCTTGAACTCGGGAGGCAGAGGTTGTGGTGAGTCGAGATTGCGTCATTGCACTCCAGCCTGGGCAACAAGAGCAAAACAACTTCTTCTTCTTCTGAAAAAAAAAAAAAAAGACTGAGACAAAGAGAAAAAACTTGAAGCATGCAGAATTCAGAATGGGTCTGAAGCTGTCATGAAGGAATAATTAACAGGGCTATATGACAATTGGATACAGTGAAAGATGCAAATTATGGCAATGACAATATTAAGGTATTGAATCTGGGTGGCTATACAGTTGAGCTGGAGTGGTTCAAGGGGAAATCTAAGTGGAAATGGTCATCAAGTAGTTGGAAATCTGAAGTCACAAAGTTAAAGATGCTCTGATAGGTTTGGGGGTCACACTTGTTAGAAGGGCTGTGCTTCTGAGGAAGACAGTGGAGAGCGTAGAGATCGCCACTTTTGATGTTAATTCTATGGTGGCATCTAAAGCTAAATTTTATTGTTCTTTTCTAGGCTTTGAAGAAAGATGTCACTACACAGAAAACATGGCTAAAACTGATTAAACTCTGCCTATGTGCTAGTTGCTGTGTAGGCATACAGTGGGTATTTGATTCTCACAACAAAGCTGTGCACTAGGTTATGTTTCTCCCATTTTATAGATGAATAAACAGAGGCTCAGCAAAATTTCATATAGCCAGGAAAATGTTAACCTTGCATGGGAGCTCCGATCTTTGTGATTCTTTCTACTGCACCACCACCCAATGAACAATTATCATCAATAGACCTCTCTTGTGAAGGACATCAAAATATGATATCCCACTCTGCCCTCCTAGTCTTAATTTTTAAAGAGTTTTTGCTATGATATAACATAACTGTTGGCAGAGAGGATTGATCCATGATGAATGTATAGTAGGAAAAATTCCTGTGGTTTACTGTAAAAAGGTAAGGATTAAAGAGATTTACTGATCTCTGTAACAAGCTACCCACTCCTCATAATGTGCTATGGTTACTATTAGGGGTGGGGAAACACCCTTGTAACTATTTTTTAGAAATTAACCTGGGTTTATGGAATCCTTTATTGAGAAAACAAAGCTAACTTCAACTCTTTCCTGATTCTTTTTACTATAGGAAGCAGAGGCCTAAAATTATATTTGAGGCTATGCCTTCTTTTTTGAGGGAAAAATACCTAAACAAATCTCACAATTATGACAATATAAAACAATACTTTTAACTGGAATGAACAATGAAGAACTAAACTTGAGTTCTTTTCTGTTTGTTTGCAGGGATTTGGGACTGGCTTCTTCTGTCTGGGACTTAGGAGATGGATTTGGGGTTCTGGTTTTTGTTGAAGACTGACAGGGTCATAAAAAAACTCCGTCTGACAACATGAAGGTAGGCTGAGGAAATCAGGCATGATAGATGGACTCCAGGAGCAATCGTCTCTAGTGTTTAGTTTAAAGATTTTCCTCTCTTATATTATAATTCCTTTCAGCAAAATTTGTAAGACATCACAGTCTGTTTCTGCCTGTGCCTTGGATAATGAAGGGAAGAATATTTATCTACTCTGAGAAAAAGAGATGCAAAAAGAAAAATAGCTACCTGGTGAAATGTTGGTTAGGAGATGGCTTCAGAAGAAAGGCAGAGAAGTCTAGGGTTATGGGTGACAAGAGACCACCAGGAAAGATTTGTGGCAAATGTAAGCATTAACCAAGGAGTCTCAGAAAGATGTAAAGAGAGGAATTGATAATCATGGAATTTCTTCTGCCACCTTTAAGTGCCCTACTATTCTGACACCTCAGCAGTTTTTGGCTACAATTTTGAGTCTACTTCTTTTACCCAAGGCCATCTCCTCATCAGCCCTGCCAGTTTCCTTCTTCTATTTCATTGAGCCTTGCAGATGACAGGAGAGAAGGGAAGGTTCTGGAGTTATCAGCCTGCATCATCCTTCTTGCTCCCCTTCCCCTTAGGAAGCTGCGGCAGGGAGGGAGGGGACTGCAGGTGGAACAGCAAGCTACCCACAATCCAAAGTGAGGGACAGGGTACCTTTGATCAGCTCCCCGTTAATGAACTGTTTTTCCACATGTCCTATTTTTTTTCTTTTTATTTATCTCTTTTTTCCTTTGGTCTTTAACATTTATTTATTTATTTACCAACTTGATCTGTGCCGAGCAGACATGGTTAGCTATCTAAAGGTCACTAGGATGAAACCATTTGGCCAGAGCCCAGTGTTTCAGCTTTGCCAGGGACACGCTGTTCTACTGTACCTCAGCACTATCAAAAACACTCAATTAAAGCCCATTTTACATTTCTTTCCTCCTTTATTTTCCCCTTCTTATCTTATACCCACTCTTTTGAGTCTGTTACTCTAATTGTATCTGTTTTCTCTGTTTTTTCTATTTCCATTCTTTGCAGTCTCTACTCTTTTCTCTCTGCTTCTTTTTCCCAGGCTTGGCTCTTTCTGCTTGAGTTGACTTGAAGCAACTCCCCATTACCAGTGGAAAGTTTCTGTGCCTAGTAGTCTGGGCAGGTGGCAGGTAGAAAAGCCAGTGGAGTATTGTTTTTATCGCTATAAAGTAGAACTAAGTGGCTGGGCATGGTGGCTCATGCCTGTAATCTCAACACTTTGGAAGGCTGAGGTGGGTGGATCACTTGAGGC
>NW_012101275.1:38545-72251 GCF_000951045.1 Mandrillus leucophaeus | reverse complement strand
ACTGTTTTCCATAGTGGCTGTACTAGTTTACGCTCCCACCAGCAGTGTAGAAGTGTTCCCTTTTCACCACATCCACACCAACATCTGTTATTTTTGGCTTTTAGTAATAGCCATTTTGACTGGTGTAAAATCTGTCTCTTATACACATCTAGATGTGTATAAGAGACAGGCCTGGGTGACAGAGTGAGAATCTGCCAAAAAAAAAAAAAAAAAAAAATTAAGCTATTGGTGAGATATTGATAGAATGTTGAACTGTGGCAGGAGCTAGTGAGGGTAGGTGAGGAAGCCACACTGCAGAGGGATTCTCACTTTGGAAAAGACTGAGGACACATGAAGGCCATCAAACAGGGAAACTAGAAACTACATTTCTTGAGGGCAAGGGGGGACTGAGCTCAGAAGTCTAAGAGGCTTTGGTGCAGCCTATTTACATGATTTCAGAGACTACCTTATCTTGTTGACCTTTCTATCTTCCATCCTTTTCCCCACTTTGGTCCACTATCGCTCCATCATCACCATGACCACTAGTGCTACCACCTCTTAATTCATGGTTTACTTCTCTTGTCTCACCCCCTACTCTTTTCTGCCAGGCCTCTTGTATAGCCCCTCCCAACACTCTCGGGGCTATCTCTGAATCACTTTCTTGGTGCTCTAATTTATTGCCATCCTTCTTCAATAAAATTATGAGATGGCATAAAAAGAGGACAGGGAAGGCCTTGTTGAATTCAAACACATAGATCCACATCCCAACTTCCAGAACTAGAGAAGCTTCTCTTTTCCAGCTCTTCCCATGGGCATCAAATCTCAGCTGCAGGGTCCTGCCTGT
Organism: Mandrillus leucophaeus; assembly: GCF_000951045.1. Classification (NCBI taxonomy): domain Eukaryota; kingdom Metazoa; phylum Chordata; class Mammalia; order Primates; family Cercopithecidae; genus Mandrillus; species Mandrillus leucophaeus. The sequence goes on along the minus strand of NW_012101275.1, from coordinate 71,428 downwards.
ATGTTATCCCAGGCAATCTCCATACAGGTGATGCAGACTCTCCCAAACCAAGGCCCCACTGGAAATAAAAGGATTGTGTCCCCTAAACACAATTAGACCATAGGCGGAGAGGGAGAAAATCTCTGAAAAAAGGAGGTAAAATGTTCATATGCACCTTTATGGAAATAAGGAGAGGTAAAAAAATGTAAGATGATAGCTGTGGGCAAGATGAAAAAAATAAATAAATAAATACAAAGCTTTCCAAAAATGTGGATTCTGAAATAGTAGCATAATTAACTAAAAAGTTGTTGCATTCTTTCTAGGATATTCTCAAGAATGGGGTATCCTCTCTTCTCTGGGTAGGTCAATGCTGTAATTTCCTAAGAGTCCGGCAATTAGTTCTGGGCTCTATGTTTATAAAAGACATTAACAAATTGGAGTTTGCCCAGAGAAACTTGAACCACAACTTAAGGTATGGACTAGATGTAAGAGCTGAAGAAACAAAAAGCACTTATTCTGGGAAAGACAAGACTCATGGATTACTACCTTTAAACACTGAAGGTCTTACATGTAGGAAATAAACTATATATTTTTATGGCCCCTAAGTTTATATCTGGGAGCAATGAGGTAGACTCCATGGTGGTGAGAGGTGGGACAGTAAGTGATGATTAGGTCATATAGAAACTTTGATTAACACCACCAAGTTTAAAACATTCTTAAAAGAAGTAGGAATATGTGAAACAGTCAGTATTTGAGAGCGTCTATTTACTATTCTGTGCTTTGTGAAGGACTTAGAGAACTAAAAAAAAAAAAAAAAAAATTCGTTATGAGATTAGAGTAGATTTGTGAATTAGGGGCAAATGTGTCCCAGCCCTCATTAGAAGTAGCATAGCCCTTGGAATCAGACCCACTGGATTATCTTTCCCAGACTCCATTTGCTGCATCAAATGGTAGTTCTACTTTTAGTTCTTTAAGGAATCTCCACACTGTTTTCCATAGTGGCTGTACTAGTTTACGCTCCCACCAGCAGTGTAGAAGTGTTCCCTTTTCACCACATCCACACCAACATCTGTTATTTTTTGATGTTTTGATTTTGGCCATTCTTGCAGGAGTAAGGTAGTATTGCATTGTGTTTTTGATTTGCATTTTCCTGATCATTAGTGATGTTGAGCATTTTTTCATATGTTGGTTGGCCATTTGTAAATCTTCTTTTGACAATTTTCTATTTGTGTCCTTAGCCCACTTTTTGATGGGGTTGTTTGTTTTTTCTTGTTAATTTCTTTGAGTTCCTTGTAGATTCTGGATATTAGTCCTTTGTTAAATGTACAGATTGTGAAGGATTTCTCCCACTCTGTGGGTTGTCTCCTTAATCTGCTGACTGTTACTTTCACTGTGTAGAGGTTTTTTAGTTTAATTAAGTCTCACCTATTTATCCTTGTTTTTGTTGCATTTGGTTTTGGGTTTTTGGTCATGAAGTCTTTGCCTAAGCCAATGTTTTGTAGGTTTTTTTCTGATATGATCTTCTAAAATTTTTATAGTCTTAGATTTAAGTCCTTGATCCATCTTCAGTTGATTTTTATATAAGGTGAGAGAGGAGGATCCAGTTTCATTCTCCTACATGTGGCTAGCCAATTATCCTAGCACCATTTGTTGAATAAGATGTCCTTTCCCCACTTTATGTTTTTGTTTGCTTAGTCAAAGATCAGTTGGCTGTAAATATTTGAGTTAATTTCTGGGTTCTCTATTATGTTCCATTGGTCTATGTGCTTATTTTTATACCAGTGTCATGGTGTTTGGGTGACTATGGCCTTATAGGATAGTTTGAAGTCAGGTAATGTGATGCCTCCAGATTTGTTCTTTCTGCTTAGTCTTGCTTTGGCTATGCTGGCTCTTTTTTGGTTCCATATGAATTTTAGGATTTTTTTTTCTAGTTCTGTAAAAAATGATGGTTATATTTTAATGGGAATTGCATTGAATGTGTGTATTGCTTTTGGCAGTACGGTCATTTTCAAAATATTGATTCTACCCATCCATGAGCATGGGATGTGTTTCCATTTGTTTGTGTTGTCTACGATCTCTTTCAGCAGTGTTTTGTAGTTTTCCTTGTAGAGGTCTTTCATCTAACTGTGTTCTTTCTGAATGATTCTGGATCAGTGTGAAGGTACATTGTCTAATATGTCTAGTTTTGCTCAATAAATTTTGAAGTCAGGGTCTATCTACTTTTAAGCATATGAGAAAAATATTCCATGAGCGTCAACCCTGTAAGCTTTATCTTAACTCTCAGAAGGAGCCAGCCAGCACCTACAGGGGGCAAATGGCATTGTAGTTACTAAGTGCTGATTAGGAGATAGATAATGGTGGGATCTGAAGCCAGCTGAAGAACCATCCCTCTCATCCAGATGTCCCAGGATACCTCTCCCAAATCCATCACTGTCTACTGAGAAAATGATATGAGACATTGCCCCCTATATTTTGCTCGCTAATCCTGCCTCCAGTCATGATACAAAAAGTCAGCAAGCCCTTCTGGAAATGGGCACCAAAACACCAAGGGAAAGGCATGTGGCTCAGTTCAATATTCTGCATGATTACAAGAGCTGGTCCTTGTCATCAGCTACTACACAGACTTCATCAGTGATAGGATAGGTCCCCCAAAGCCAACTGACTGCTATGTAGGGCAGTTGGCAGTGATGTTCATGATAATCCAAGACCCGATGAGATGGGAATGCAAAGAAAATGGAGGTGCTCACAGAAATATAGGATGGAAAATGAGAAGTAAGGATGAGATAAACAGGAGGAACACTTTAATGATTTGTTGATGCTCAACATCAAATAAATAGATTCCTATAGCAGAGTACCAAGAAACAATAACATCGAGACCATGGGCAGCAGTAGCCAGGACTCCCAGCAGTAGCCAGGACTACTGGAGTCCCAGTAGCCAGGACTCCTAGCAAAAAAGGGCAAGAGGAGAAAGACTCTTCAGGAGCAGAGGCATCTGGTAGGCCCTAGAGACAGAGAGACAAATAACGCTAGGAATTACTCTGATCTGTAAGTGCTGTTAAGACAGAAAAGATAGAAAATTAATCAGATGACAAGCAGGATCTATAAAAGTTTTTAACAGACTCAAGCGATAGACCTAAACTCACAAAATGGAGTTTCACAGAGAAATGCAATCACTTTTATACTTGGGTACGGAAAAATCAACAACAAAATTATAGTATGAATGAAATGACCAATAGTCAGCCATATAAATATCAAAAAAACTTAGGATTTTAGTTCAGTATGACAGAACAGGAATTATGCAGCTGTCCAGAAATCTAATTTTGTCAATTTCAGGATAGAGTAATAGAAGCATAATGTTCAAAGTAAGGAAGGTGATAATCTTACATTGGATATAATTCTAGGTGTCATAATTTAAGAGTATCAATAATTTAAAGGGTGTTGGCCATCAGAGAAATGCAAATCAAAACCACAATGAGATACCATCTCACACCAGTTAGAATGGCAATCATTAAAAAGTCAGGAAACAACAGGTGCTGGAGAGGATGTGGAGAAATAGGAACACTTTTACACTGTTGGTGGGATTGTAAACTAGTTCAACCATTATGGAAAAACAGTATGGCGATTCCTCGAGGATCTAGAACTAGATGGACCATATGACCCAGCCATCCCATTACTGGGTATATACCCAAAGGATTATAAATCATGCTGCTATAAAGACACATGCACACATATGTTTATTGCAGCACTATTCACAATAGCAAAGACTTGGAATCAACCCAAATGTCCATCAGTGACAGACTGGATTAAGAAAATGTGGCACATATACACCATGGAATACTATGCAGCCATAAAAAAGGATGAGTTTGTGTCCTTTGTAGGGACATGGATGCAGCTGGAAACCATCATTCTTAGCAAACTATCAGAAGAACAGAAAACCAAACACCGCATGTTCTCACTCATAGGTGGGAACTGAACAATGAGATCACTTGGACTCGGGAAGGGGAACATCACACACCGGGGCCTATCATGGGGAGGAAGGAGGGGGGAGGGATTGCATTGGGAGTTATACCTGATGTAAATGACGAGCTGATGGGTGCTGACGAGTTGATGGGTGCAGCACAGCAACATGGCACAAGTATACATATGTAACAAACCTGCACGTTATGCATATGTACCCTAGAACTTAAAGTATAATAATAAAAAATAATTTTAAAAAAAAGAGTAGAATAAATAGTGATAAACGTGCTGGAAAACATAATGTCAGGATTAGCTGCAAGAACTATAGCTACTTAGGCTGGGAAAGAAAAGATTTAGTCAAAAAATACCTATTATTAATATTTAATATGTTCAGTGTAGTCACATGAAAGAGGCATCACTCCTACTTTGTGTGGCTTCAGAGGATACAATTCATGTCATAATGGACAAGAAGGAGATTCAGGGTCAATCTAAATAACAAATTGCCCCAGAAGATGATAAGTTCCCCAAGACATTCATAAAGATGGTGAAATACCACCTATTATAGATACCATACTGCGGAGTGACTCCCTTGGTTGGCTGGAAGATGGATTTGGTGGGCTTTCTTTGCAACCTCTGAGATGGAACCAGATTAAATCCTAAGTGACTTCTAGAGCCCCCAAACAATAGTAGGACTTCTGCATGAGGGATGAATGAGAGGTATTAGCACTTTCTCTCTTTAATTAAATATAGATTATGCCTTGGTATAGGACCAATTAGAAATCTGAGTAACATAAGCACAGACAAACTCACCTAATTATTATACACATTTGCCTATATACATATTTGTTGTGTAGGCCAGCAATAGCCAAAAGAAAGATAATGCAAGTCACATATGTAACTTAAATTTTCCATTAGCTACATTTTTAAAAGTGAAAAGAAATAATACAAATTTATTTTAATTATATATGTATATATACATATATATATACGCACACATATACATATATATACGTTTATTTTTTTGAGATGGAGTCTGTCTCTGTTGCTCAGACTGGATTGCAGTGGCCCAATCTCAGCTCACTGCAACCTCCACCTCCCGGGTTCAAGCGATTTTCCTGCCTCAGCCTCCCAAGTAGCTGGGACTGCAGGCGTGTGCCACTACGCCCGGCTAAGTTTTTGTAGTGTTAGTGGAGACGGGGTTTCACTGTGTTAGCCAGGATGCCCTAGATCTCCTGACCTCGTGGTCTACCTGCCTTGTCCTCCGAAAGTGATGGGATTACAGGCGTAATATTGTATTTAAATGAAACCCAACATATCAAAAATTATTGTTTCAACATGGAATCAATACTTTTAAAGTATTAATGAGGTATTTTATGATGCTTTGTCATACTATTTCTTCAAATTCTGGTATGTATTTTGTACCAACAGCACATTTCAATTAAGACCAGCTGTATTTCAAGTGATTGATAGCCATATATGGTTAGTGGCTACTGCATGAAATAGCAAAGATCTATAAAAAATTTATGATGTCTCTGAGTAGCAAGAAGAACTGTATGAACTCTCCTGAAAAGAAGTGTTAAAACCTCACAATAAATGTACAAATTTGATATTATTATGGGTAAAAGACAGGTTCTTGTTTGAGAAGCTTGGTTATTTGGTTTCTCTTGACAACTTTTATTTCTACTTTAAAACAGTAATTTTCAAACTATATGGACATACATACATAAAACAAAAACCACAGTTTCCTGAAAGAATATTAACCTTTGCAATACACCTTCTGATATTTTTTTCCTCCATTTTCTTTTCTATCCTAACCTATTGCCTTTTTTTTAACATCTTGTCTTGACCAAGTAAACTGATTTCCCAATCCACTAATGCCATCAATATCAACTAGTAATGCATTATAAGTTGAGTAAAGAGAATAAGAAAGGGGAACACTTGCTAGAAGCAGATCTGTCTCAGGTTGCAAATAAGTAATATATTAGCCAATTAGTCAAGAATATGTTTGTGCTCAAAATATAAATAAATAAATAAAAAGATATGCTTAGAAACGTGCCTGATACAGAGAAAGTGTTCAATAAATGGGATTTTTCCTGCCTCCTTACTATTCTAGTAGCTCTCTTGTAAGTGCCTTTAGTTTGACTGAACCCTCTTAGTCAAATGGCTATACCCAAGGATAGAGATGGGGACTGAAAGGTCCTGGCTTTGTTATGGCTCAGCCTGGGTGTCTATGCAGATAGGGCAGGTTGTGGATATGGGAATCATCTCAACATCCTGATGCCACAGGAAAGAGGTAAGGTTGAGATTTATGTAATAATTGCATCATTATTTTTTGGAAAGGCTACCCAACATTGTAAGTAGTGAAACAGGGTTTAGTATTGAGAGTAGTTTAATTCTGAAGATAGAATATACAGGTGACATGCTTTGAAGAACACTGGAAAGTCCACCCTCCAGAAATCTCCAAGGCATGCTAGTGGGTCAAAAATTTCACCATTAGAGATTCAGTCCTTTGAATCTTAGTCTTCCAAAATTAGCTACTAAAATTCAGGGGCCACATACTGAGCCTTAAATTCTCAACCAATAAGCCTGTAGTGTGTATCATATGGCATATAAACATTAAGGTGGTCCACTAGAAGGAGACATAGAATGAGTCTTTGGATTTGGAAAGGGGATCTGGTAAAGTTAGGGATGGGAAAATCCTCAACAATTCTGCTTTATTTGCAACCTTCCTTTCCACAGGTCTCATGATATCCCTATTCTCCTCACACAAATACACCCTTCTTAGCTCTGTCCATGACAAATGTGGCATAGTGCATTGTTCTTTCACTGCAACATATTAATACTTACATATGCATGCATACATGCACACATGTGGGTACATGCATAGACACAGACACACCCCCTACTATTTTTATCTTGCGACCAAAATTCATTCAGCTAATCTGCTTTGTCTTCCCCCTTTTATCTCTCCTATTCTACCTCTTGAATTCTAACCACCCATAAAGTACACTTTCTCATGCAAACTACCAGCTTCATTGACCTCCCACTCAATTTCTTTTAGCCCTTAGAATTTGTTTTGTATGATCCTACACTCAATGTTGGACTGCTTACTACACTGGTCACATTCTGCTTTGTGCCCAAGTCAACTGGGTGTTACTGCATCTCCTCTACTAAACAGGGAGCTCCTCATAGGTGGAGGTGGTGCCTGATTCTTCTCTGTTCCCCACAGCACAGTGAAATGCTCATTCCTATAACTGAAGCTCCAGAAACGCTCATGTTGCCCTTCATGTACTTCCAATCTTTTGCCTCATTGGTAGTCCCTAGGACAATATTCTACAAGGCCAAACATCTGAGGGCAAAAAAAAACTTATGGCTTAAAGAAGACTCAGGCTCAGGTTCTATTGAAAGCACCATGAAACAGGGAAAAACAGTTTAGATATATGTCTTTTTAATACTCCTTAGTGTAGATACCTATAACATAGTGGTTAAAATCATGGGCCTTAGAGTCAGATTATCTGGGTTAGCAGCCTAGGTCAATAACTGTCCAACTCTGTTAGGTGAGCCAAGTTACTCATCATCAGCAAACTTCAGATTTCTCACCTGGAGCAAGGGAATAATTGTGAGAATTAAACTGGGTAGTGCCTGTTATGCTCCTGGGAGTGTACATGTTCAATAATTGTAGCCATCATTAGCACTTTTTTCAATGTTGTAGTCTATGAAGAACCCAACTACCTGAGCTCTCAGAGCTCACATCAGCATTTCTAACAAGGGTACCCTCTTGAAACGACTTCCTTTTTTACAAAAAAAAAAAAGTCTCTCCTTTTTGCTGGTGGTCTCCCTCCATTCCAGAAATATGTGTTCCTTTTCAATGAGCCCCTACTCTTGACCCATACAGAATTCTGTGAAGTATACATAAGTTTCCTTTCACATTTGTCCCTCAAATTATTTATTTATTTGTTTGTTTGTTTGTTTATTTTGAGATGGAGTCTTGCTCCATGGCCCAGGCTGTAGTGCAGTTGCGCGACCTTGGCTCACTGCAATCTCCGCCCTCCAGTTTCAGGTGATTCTCCTTTCTAAGCCTCCTGAGTAGCTGGGATTACAGGTCCCCACCACCGTGCCTAGGTAATTTTTGTATTTTTAGTAGAGACAGGGTTTCACTATGTTGGCTAGGCTGGTCTTGAACTCCTGACTTCGTGATCCACCTGCTTCGTCTCCCAAAGTGCTGGGATTACAAGTATGAGCTACTATATCCGGCCTGTCCCTCAAATTATTAACACATCATTTCACACATTATTTGTCCATAAAACAGAGAGAACTCTGGCTGCAACAGTTCATGTGAGATTCATGCCAGTCAACAAGGACTCATGGGTGGTCTTTCTGTATTTTAATTTGATGAAGAACCATGACTTATGTTCCCCCAAGATAGGACCAGAGTAGATAGGGCTTCTGGAAGAATTTGGAAAAACAATAAGAAAGAGTTACTGGTTCAGGGATTGTGGGCCCCTAATTCATTCAGCTAAACTGAATGCATTCCTAGGAGGAACCTGGAGAGTTTATTTTCTACCAGTATTTCACATAATCAAATTTGGGGACTGAAAGGAGCCCTAGAGATAAAGAAAAAAAGACAGTCAGGATAAAAAAGGTCTTTCTCTAGGTTACAGTAGATAATTCTTAAAATTGGAAGGGGAATTTAAGTCTTTTTAGACTAAAGTAAATGTTTATTTCATTTTATCACTCTGCAAAAGCATGTCACACTTTTCCAAAGGTGGGGTAAGGGTAAATCAGTGGTTTTCAAGCTTATTATGAGGTGTCTGATGATTCTGCAGAGGTACTTCAGAGACAAAGGTGGATCCTAACAGGTAGGACTTCACATAACTCCCCCACCAGTTGTTCAGGGAGAAAAGCTCTTGTGTCCTTTATGTTATATACCAGCTATTTTAGTTTCCTAGAGCTACTGTAACAAAGTACCCAAAACTGAGTGGCTTAAAACAGCAGAAATTTTTTTTCACAGTTTTAAAGGTAAGGAGGCCAAAATCAAGGTGTCAACAGGGCCATGCTCCATTTGAAACACATAGGGGATAATTCTTTCCTGTTTCTTTCTAGCTTTTGTTGGTTTGCTGGCAATCTTTCACAGTCCTTGGCTTGTAGATGCATCACTCCAATCTTTCACCTTTCCATGGCATTCTCCCTGTGCTTCTTCACATAGTCTTTCCTCTCTGTGCCTCTTTCTGTGTCCACATTTCCCCTTTTTATAGAGACACTAATCATATTGGATTAGAGCCCATCCATATGACCTCATTTTAGCTTGATTACCTCCGTAAAGACCCTATCTCCAAATAAGGTCACATTCTTCTGTACTATGGTTAGCACTTCAGCATATCTTCTGGTGGGAGTGGGGAAACAATTCAATCTATTAAACCTCCCATGTAAGAGTTTGTTTGGGAAATAATAGGGGCCTTATGACTTTAAAATCTAAATGGCTCAGAAATCTGTCCCATCTGTCTCCATTCTGTGAACCGACCAGTTTACACAGACTGGCTACCATGCTTTGTTAAAAAAAAAAAAATACTGACCGATTCTAAAAAAGCATGGCAAGGAAGTACTGACGTAACAGGGGTTTTGACCTATGAGGATGCTTTAAGCCTGGTCTTCGCTGTGCTTGTGTTCTAACAGAGGCTTTCCTAAGGGTTAATGTAGTTTGTGCCCAGAATAATTGACACCCTTTTGTAAAGAAAGAGAGAAGAATCTTCTTTCCGAGAGTTGACTCATAAGCATCTAGTCACCTATGAGGAGGAGAGCCAACCCCCTGGCTTGGTTTGCAGGAGAAATCTTACTGAATATCTTTTCTTACTACCAAACTTACAGTTAATATCTAAAACTAGGCTCTCATGAGAAGGTAGGAGAAGGGAGAGTAGACAGAACTTCCATGTGCCTATGGAGAGTCTTTTCAACTCTTGAAGTGCCCTTCTTAATTCATTTTCTTTACAGGAGCTCATTTTCCATAGGTCCTCTATCCTGATTAAACATATTAGTTCTGAACTAATTACATCTATGTATTAAATAGCTTTTATATCAAATTTATTGTTCACCAGGGAATAATTTATATGATTCTGAGAGTACTGTGAGAACCCAACAAAAAAAGAATCAATGAAGTCTGTACAATTTTATATATAAAGACATGGTTGGATAAGGCCTATGAAAACTCAGATTAATGGGGCTATACCACTCACTTGGGCCCACTGGATGCAATTTGAAAGTAGGGCTGCCTTCCTTTGAGCAGGCTGGGGAAATTTTTATGACACCGTGCTGCTGGGCAAAGTTTTGAAGGGAAGATGATGTCCTGTGTGGTATTAGTGGGAGATAGAGACAAAATAGAGGTAGATTGGCCACTTCTTTTTCTCTGGGACTGAGAATGGAGCAAGGCAACTGCCCCATACCAAGTCGGGAAGTAAGGGAAGACAGCTAATATTAGCCAAGTTGGGCCTAGCCCCACAAGGCAGGTCAGTATATAAGTGGTTCAGGAACATGTCCTCAGCTTGTTTCTTCACCACAAGAAATGTTATAGTGTCATAGAAAGAAGAACCATGTGACAAAGCTTGTCATGGTGCCCCTAAACTGAAAATTTCCCGCATTTGTTGCTGCTTGAATCCAGCTGCTATCACAAAGAACCAAGAGCTTTTCATTTTTACTTATTTTGTGCTTCCCTCCCCCTAAAATTTTTCTGATTACATTATCTGTATATTTCAACACAAGAGGTAAACTCTTTCCTGTGTCAATGAAGAAACATTAAGGGAATATGTTCTGAGCATGCATGCAAAAATACTTATTACAGCACCTGACACATGAAAGATGATGAATATGCTGAATGCTTTGTTTGATTTTTTTGTTTTCAGTTTTCTACAGTAAGATACAACTTGCCCCTTCACACCTCACCTCTTTCAGCTATAGGCCAACTCTGCTGTCTGTGACACAGTTATTGGGATTGTTAGGACCTTTCAGGATGGAGTCTAGCTGCAGTCTTGTCATTGCACCCTCATTAGCCTTCTGGCTCTTACTATCCTGCGCTCACCCACTATTGCTCTTCAACAAGTTCTGTCCTAAAAAATATCTTCTCTACTAATGTCAGTTTCCAAAATGCCTTTTTTTCTAAGCCTCTACCCTTAACTCTGCCAAACTCTGACTTTTCTCTTCAGTGCTGCACTCGGAATTCTTCAGGGTAGCTATTGCTCTAACCATACCTTTTTCCTGTCCTGAAGCCTTTCCTAAACCCTTCATTCTCAGTTTGTTTTAAAACAGATTTATAACTTTCTGTTATTTCCCAGAACTCACTGCCTCTTCTGCAGCTGTCCTATTCATGTCAACCACTTTCTTACCCATTGTTAAAACAAATATGCCCACCCCATCCCATTTAAATGAATTTACGTGATATAGCTTTCTTGAAAAGAATAGAACTACAATTTATGTAAAATCTCTCTGTGTGTGTGTGTATGTGTGTGTGTGTTTGTGTGTGTGTGCAGAAGGTCTTCAGATCACAAGAAGCATAAAATTATTCTTGCTTCATCTCTAATCCAGGGGTTTTCAAACTTTTCCTGTAACGTCAAATAACGAATAGTTTAGACTAGAAGGGTCATATATAGTCTCTGTTGCAAGTATTCAACTTTGCCACTGTAGCACAAAAGCAGCCATAGACAATATGTTAAAAAACAAACAAACAAACAAACAAACAAAAACAGATGTAACTATGTTCCAAATTTATTTGCAAAACCAGGCTGTGGGCCAGATTTGACCCACAGGCCAGAGTTTACTGACTTCTGCATCTAGTCTTCCAAAATGTTTTCTGCATAGTTTGATGTAATGATGATGATAATGATAGTGATGATGACAAATCACTTCTATTGAGCACTTACTGTGTAATGGCCCTGTACTAAGCATTTTACATGCATTATATCATTTATCCTTTCTGTATATCAGCTTTATAAAGAAGACCCTATTTTTAGTCATATATTACATATAAAAAACTGAGACACAAAACAGGTAAAAGTGGAACGAGAGGAATTAGGTTTCAGTCCTAGCTCTGAAAGTATAAAATCATTGAACCTCTCTGAATCTCAGTTTAGTTATTCTCTAAAATAGCAGAAAAATATAGGCCTACTTTGTTTCACCCACAAGAGTACTACAATGAATGGATAGTAATGAGCAGTACATTGTGCTTTGTACAATGTAAAGTACTATAGAAATTTAAATTATCATTGTCATTATAATTATTTATAATTTGTCTCATTCCAAAATGATTTGAGATGACATATTACTAGTATATTGACCCTTACCCTGATAGGTACACATTTTTCATTATTCTGTAAACAGAAATGGTTACTCAAACTGGGCAAGTGGATATTTGCAAGACTGATTCATATCAAATAAGGCATGGACTCTGTCTTCCTTATGGACAAGCTGACATAATTTGTGATATGTCTATGATTCAGCCAGAGAAAATAAGAAAGAAGTGAAAGTCTGAATGTTTAAAGACAGTCCAATGGACATCTTCATCTCAATTTACCCAAAACCAATCTTACTATATTCCTCCACAATCAGCTCCTACTCATGAGTTCCCAATCTCAGCTAATAGCATAATCATGCTCCTCATAACCCAGTCTAGAAACTTATGTAGTTTTAATTCTTATTTCTTTTCAGCTTTCCCCATCCAAACAACTTCCAGATCTCATTATTTCTGTCCCAGGTCTTCATCATTTTTACCTGGACCATTGCTATAATCTCTTAAGTCATCTTCTCTCCACTCCCATTTGGACTTTTAGTACTTTCAGAATTATCTTGCAGAAACGTGGCTTTGACTATGTCTCTTTTCTGCCCAGCTTTCTATCTCTTTGGCATGCCATCCAGAATTTGGCCCCAAGCCCTCTTTTTCATGTTTAATCCCCATTACCTCCCATTTTGAACTCTTCTTCATATGTCAAAACTCAGTTAAAGTTCAACCCCTTTTGTAATGCTTTCCATAAGCCTCATTCTCACCCATGGGTATTAGTAAATCATTTTGAAGCACTGCATGGTAGCTAAAATTATGTATATGCAGGCCTATTTCCTTCACTGAAGTGTAACCTCCAAAAGGGCTTTGTGGTAAGCATGATAATGGCCCGCCAAAGAAATACATGTCCTAATCCGAAAAATCTGTGAACATGACACTATATTAAAAGAGAAACTTTGTAGATGTGGTTATACTAAGGAAATTGAGATTAGAAGATCCTCCTGGACCATCCAAATAAGTCCAGTGTAATCACATGGGTTTTTGAAAGGAGAGAACCTCTCCCACTTGCAGAGAACCAGAAATGTGGTAGCATAACACTGTTACTGACTTTGAATTTGGAGTAAGGGGATTATGATTCAAGGTCGTGAGAAGCCTCCAGAAGCTGGAAAAGGCAAATAAATGTGTTCTCTTCTAGAGACCCTCAAAACTAACACAGCTGTGCCAACACCTTGACTTTAAACTAGTGATATTCATCTCAAACTTCTGACCTACAGAACTGTAAGATTAGTAAATTTTGTTGTTTTAAGTCACTGAGTTTGTGGCAATTTGTTATGGCAGTAATAGAAATTCCTAGCACCTAGTGTCATTCTTGGCCTTAGGCACTCCTGGAGTACTTGAAGTAAGAACTGAGAAGGCCATATACCAAATAATTCTTTACATATAATAATAATATAAGTAAAGTAAAAAAAATAATAATATAAGGTCCTCCTTCCTGCCCAAACCATATTTTTTTCTATTTACCATGCCAAACTGTTTAGGGACCCTCCAGCATCAGTCCATGGCAAATGAATACAGTTGTTATTTTCATTCACAAAACTTTGTTTATGCCCTGAGCATCTGAGTGCCAGCTAATTTACTTGGTTATTCTAAAGCAAATTTGCAAATCAAAAGCCAAAATCAACATATACAACTACAGTCCTTGTTGGCTACTCAGGTATTTTCTGCCCTGTCACCTAGAAGCTGAGAGATACTAGAGGGATTCTAGCCTGAAGGAAGCTGGGTGGTATATTAGGAAAAGCAGTAAATTGAGAAGCAGGAGACCCAGGTTCCAATCCACACTCTGCTACCAATTAGTTTTATGACCTCAAGCAAGTCTGTGCTCCTTTGTGAAATTTAGTCTACTTGTCTACCAAATGGAGAAGTCTAGGCTGGTGGTTATTAAATGATGTTAATGCAGAAACCCCTCTTGGGTTATGGCAGGCACAGTCACAGGCCCTTGGAACTCTAATCAGCCTAACCAGCCTTTGGATTTATCTGTGGAAGCTTTCATTTAAAGAAAAGTTTCCTTGAGGAAATAATTCAACCCCCTTGGATTAGCTAATCTCTAAAGTCGCCTCTAGCTCTGTCATTTAACAAGCTGGGCTTGGAAGGGAGTTTTGTATAGCCTACTTTGGACCTAGCCACCCGGAGTTCAAATTTTCTTTGTTTTGGTGTTCTGTGGTTTCCCTATGGTTATGTCTACGATTGATTTATTGTTGATTATCTTTTTAAGGATTCATTATATTTAATATCTTTTAGGATTCATGTCTTTCAACAATTGTGAGAAGTTATGAAGTAAAAACAAAACAAAACAAAATGAAACAAAAACAAAGCCCAGCTCTGACATGACATGTCCATGTATTTTTGGGCAAACTCTTTAAACTTCTCTGTGCTTATTTCTTTTTTTCTGAAAACAGGGAAAGTAATTGTACTTACCCTCTCCCACGTCAGGGTTTTGTGAGAGTTAAATTATTAATTATGTTTAATATACATGAAGTATTTAGAAATGTGCTTACCACATAGTATTCAACAAATGATTCCTTGGGAAGATCAAAGAGGGAGAAATGCCTATTTTGGGCCAGGTTTTCATTTCTGTTCACTTCTGAGCAAGTGAAACTTATTCTAGAATGCCCTCCCCAACCCCTTTCTCTTCCTCTGGAAGGTGAAGAGGGCTCTGGAGGAAGACTGAAAGGAGAAGGCATTCCTATTCTTTTTCTCACATTTCAACTTTGGACTCCTCTTCCTCTCACTATTTAACTGACCTAGGGCACAAAGAGATAGGGGAGGCTGGAGATCGTGGGGTAATTGCTAGGCGTCTTTAAATCTAGCTTGGAATTCCATAGGGAAGCAACAAATATCTGTTGGATTGCATTGAAAGATCATCTGCAAGGAAGTCTCAGCTCAGGTGGACAGACAACAGTTACGTTTAACGCACAACAGTGTTTTTCTTGGTCGAAGGGTTGTAATGTTGGCTTCTTACAGGTGCATCATGATTGTCTGAAGCTTATTAGGAATGCGTATTTCTGTGCCCCATTACAGTCATGCTGAATCAGAGCCTTTTGAGGTCCAGCCTGGGAATGTGCACTTCACCCAATTTTCCAAGTGATTCTCTTCTGCCCTAGATATTAAATAAAAGGTAATGTGGGGGTAGGAATAGAGGAGGCATGGAGAAAATTAGTGGTAAAAATAAGATCTCTGCAGCTAGATTGGCTAAATTTGAATCCCAACTCAAAGACTTTCTGGTTATGTGATCTTGAATAAATTATTTATTTATTCAAGGCACAAAGAACTGTGCCTCAGTTTCTTCATTTACAAAGAGAAATAATATTATCCACTTTAATGTTATGATAATTAAATGAGGTGATGTATATAAAATGTCTAACATTGTGCCTGAAATATGGTAAGAGCTGAATACAGTTTTAGGCATCATTATTACTATTACAGATTTTAAAGGAGTAGGCCTTGTTAGAGCTGATGAAGAAGTGAAGACTATGTCATTTTTCTCAAGACAGGTTGGCAGGAGGGTATCTCTAGTTCATAGTAGCAGATTTCTTAGGTAAAGTAGGTGGCAGCCAGACATATGAGAGGTAAAGAAAAGGACAAAAAGAGCCACATACCACTGAAATCTACACAATTTTTAATAGGTTATTGACTTCTGTTCCAAAATCACATAACCATATAAACAAGATTTGATTTGTTGGTCATTGTGGAAGTACAATTACTCTGTCACAAAGATAGAATATTTAATGCTTTCCCCAAAGAAATTTGTGGGCAGAAGCTGTAACCATGATGGAATCACTGTTTATATGCAGCTCTTAATATGTGAGGGTGAGGTTAAGGATAGTGGTCAACTTTATGCAAATTCAGGCCAAGGAGTGCCTAAACTTGCTGCTGGTATGAAAGCGGCCAATGACTTATTTTTTTGTTTGTTTGTTTCTTGAGATGATGGTGAAATGTGACTGTCTCTTATCCAAAATAACATGCATTTGGGTTGTGTTAACACATACAGCATATGAGGGACAGTGACTGCTTCTCACTTCACTCTCGAGGTACTATCTAAGGGTTTCTGGCTTTATCTGGAGGAATATTACAAATTAAGAAGCATATTCAGGGATCAACCAGAAGAGGCAAAGTTTCCAAATTCACAATCTAGAAAAAAAAAGAGAGGAAAGAACTGTTGCTAGTTAGAATAGAGAGAAAAGTGGAAGAGCAGAATTATTATCTTCCAGACACTGAATGTTTGTCTTCTAGAGGAGAAAGCTGACAGTTCTGAAACTATAGAATGAACAAAGGCTAACAATGGTAGGAATCTATGGGAAGATAGCTTACAGTTCTCTGAGAGAACAACCCAACTGAGTTATTTGACAATAGAGTGATGGGAGACTCATTATTCATTAGGTAATTATTTCCCCTTCACTGGAAAAATTGAAGCAAAAATTAACCCCTATATGCCAAGAAGAACATAGAGATAATTACATATCAGATACGGAGTGTCTTAACCCAGTGTCTTAAATAAAATTCAATAAATCCATGAATTTTGATAGAAAAAGAATGAATTTTTACTTGTGCTAACCTCTAAAACTTATCATTTTCTTCAATTATAAATATAGCCCACAAATTACACTGACAACAATAATATATTGTTGTACTTGTAATTTTAATACTTGTACTTGTAATAATACTTGTAATTTTGCCACCAATTAATATGGTCTGGATTTGTGTCCCTGCCCAAATCTCATGTTGAATTGTGATTCCCGGTGTTGGAAGAGGGGCCTGGTGGGAGGTGGTTGGATCATTTTCCTCTTTCTGTTCTTGTGATAGTGAGTTCTCATGAGGTCTGGTTGTTGAAAAGTGTTTGGCACCTCCCTCAGTTCTCTCTTCCTCCTGCTTCAGTCATGTAATACATAACAGTTTCCCCATGTGCCATGATTGAAAGTGACCTGAGGCCTCTCCAGCCATGTTTCCTGTATAACCTGTGGAAATGTGAGTCAACTAAACCTGTTTTCTTTATAAATTACCTATTCTCAAGTAGTTCTTTATAGCAGTGCAAGAACAAACTAATACAGACAATTGGTACCAGGAGTAGGGTATTACTAAACATTACCTGAAAATGTGGAAGGGACTTTGGAACTGAATAATGGTTAGAGGTTAGAACAGTGTGTAGGGCTCAGAAGAAGACTAGAAGATAGGGGAAAGTTTGGAACTCCCTAGAGACTTGTTGAATTGTGACCAAAATGGTGATGGTGATGTGGACAATGAAGTCCAGTCTGAGGTGATCTCAGAGGGAGATGAGGAACTTACTGGGAACTGGAGCAAAGGTCACTTCTCTTATGGATTAGCAAAAAGGTTGAAGGCATTGTGCCCTTTCCCTAGAGATCTGTGGAACTTTGAACTTGAGAGTAATGCTCCAGGGTATTTGGCAGGAGAAAATTTTAAGCAGCAAACATTCAAGAAGTGACCTGGCTGCTTCTAGCAGCCTATACTTATATTCATGAGCAAAGAAATGACCTTGAACTGGAACTTACATTTAAAAAGGAAGCAGAGTGTAAAAGTTTGGAAAACTTGAGGCCCAGCCATGTGGCAGAAAAGAAAAACCCATTTTTTGGGGAGGAATTCAGGGCAGCTTTAGAAACAAGAGGGCTACCATGCTCCACACCCCAGAATGGTAGATCCACCAACAGCTTGCATCGAGCACCTGAAAAAGTCACAGGCACTCAACACCAACTCATGAAAGCAGCTGGGGGGGCTGTACCCCACAGAGTCACAGGGACAGAGCTGCCCAAGGCCTTGGGAGCCCACCCTTTGCAACAATGTGGCCTGAATGTGAGACATGGAGTCAAAAAAGATTATTTTATAGCTTTAAGATTTAATGACTGCTCTGCTGGGTTTCAGATGTGCATGGGGCCTGTAGCCCCTTGGTTTTGGTTGGTTTCTTTCTTTTGGAATGGAATTATTTAGCCAATGCCTGTAATATATATTGGCAATATAGCCAATGCCTCATTGTATATTAGAAGTAACCAATGGGTTTTAATTTTACAGACTCATAGGTGGAAGGGACTTGCCTTGACTCAGATGAGACTTTGGACTTGGACTTCTGAGTTAATGCTGGAATGAGTTAAGAATTTTTGGGACTGTTAGGAAGGCATTATTGTCTTTTGCATTGTGATAAGGGCATGAGATTTGGTACAAGCCAGGGGTGGAATGATATCGTTTGGATCTGTGTTCCCACCCAAATCTCATGTTGAATTGTGATCCTGAGTGTTGGAGGTGGGGCCTAGTGGGAGGTGGTTTGGTCATGGGGGTAGTTACTAATGGTTTAGCACCACCTCCCTGATGCTGCCTTGTGATAGAGTGCTCATTTGGTTGTTTGAAAGTGTGTAGCACCTCCCCTTTCACTCTCTCCTTCTACTGCTTCAGACATGTAGGATGTGCCTGCTTCCTTTGCCTTCCATCATGATTGTAAGTTTCCTGAGGCCTCCACCACCATGCTTCCTGTACTGACTGTGGAACTGTGAGTAAATTAAACCTCTTTTCTTTATAAATTATCCAGTCCCAAGTACTTCTTTTTAGCAATGTAAGAACAGACTAATACACTAATATAAATCACAGATAATTTTTATGTTATATTACATTTGCTGCAGATTCTTTACATATTATGTATGTTCCTTTGTTACTTTGAAATTATGATAGCTTTTGGATCTGCCACAAAATCTTATTTTTTATTTTGTTAATAAGAAAACTCATATATTTCTATGTCATGTTTTTTGTATTTCAGTATAATTGGTACTTTTTAATCCTAGCATTTTATTTTATATATTTACAAATATTATTCTAAAAAGAGGCAAGAAAGATCTGAGGAACAAAAAATGCTGATTGCCCAGATTAGAGGGTTACCCTAGATAACCTGTAAGGTTTCCTCCAAATATGAGATTTTAGGATTTTAGGGAGCTAGAATGGCTGGCAGTGAGAAATCAATTTGAGATGGAAATATATTATGGCTGGATCTCTGAAATGTTGCCATTAAGGTGAAGGAACTTGAGACAGCCTTTAAGGAAACAAAGCAATTACATGAAGTTTGAAGACAGGGCAAATGAAGTCTAGATTCCTCCCTGATCATGAAAAAAGCTGCAAAGACAACTATAATTACAGGATCTCCAAATGGCAGTTTATTCTAAATCAACATTCAATAAGTGTTGGGCATTTGGAAAAAAAAACAAAAACAAAACAAAACAAAACAGCCGGTTCCTGAAATGTAAAATAATGTGTTTAAATCAGGGAAGGAGGAAGACTTTAACAAAGGAGAGAAAACACAGTCAAACATGCTCGGGTAGACTTTAGAATGGAGCTGGACTGATTGTTAGTGGAAGAAACCTGGGCAATGGGAACAGGGATGTTGAGAGCTACAGTGCTTCACACATTACCTCATTTAGCATTCAGAGCAAGACTGCAAGAGTGAGGAAAGTAATTTTTTATATCTGCTCCATTTTATAATTTGAGGAGACTGATGCTTAGGTAAAGGAACTTGTACATGATCAAATGGTTGAACTAGGATTTAAACCCATTTCTGGCTAACTGTACGGCCAAAGCTATTAGCCACCCTATGCTACTTATCGAGGTTTAATATTCAAATGCAAGCTATCTTTTACTACATGTGCATCATTTGGCAAGTCAAAATTTCATCTGTAAGATGGAAACAATAATACCAACTATGAAAGACTGTTAAGAAAAATAGAGATGATGAATGTACTTTTCCTAATGCACACATGTGTGTGTGTGTGTTGGGGCAGGGGAGGGTCGTTGGTAAGGATTAAATTACATGATGTGTAAAAGCATTTATCCCTTAGCATGACCAAACAGTGAGCTCCTTTAGGTCTGAAACTGCCACTATTTTCTTTTTCCTTGAATCCTGAGTGCCTAGAACTAGAATTAACACATAAGAACTTAACAAATAATTTTTGCATGAGTAAAAGAATGTATGCATTATTTTATTTAATTATAATTCTAGAATACTACCATTTTATGGCATGAATGATCACATGTATCCTGAGTATGAAATTTATTTTCTGATGTTAGAGGAGAGAGAAGAGAAAGATAGGCAGAGAGAGAGAGAGAGAGAGAGAGAGAGAAAACTCAAGACAGTTATGATATTAATGGCTTCTGACAGCAAACCAACTTAACCCCTCCCTCTCCATATCCAATCCATCAGCAAGACCTATCATCTCTACCCTTCAAAATATATCCCAAATCTGACCACTTCTCGCCACCATCACCACCACTCTAAGTCAATTTGACATCTCTTGTCTGTACCGCTGCACTAGTAGCCTCTTTCCTGGTCTCTCTGCTTCCACTGTTATCCTCCTACAGTCTGTTATCATAGAAGCCAGAGGAATCTTTCATAAAATTTAAATCAGATTTTGTATCCCCTCCATTTAAAAACACAAATTCCACTGTGCTTAGAATAAAAACTCAACTCTTTATCATGGTTGGCAAGACCCTTCTTGATGCAGTCGATGCTTACCCCTTGGATTCTCTCTCCTACCACACTCCTGTTCATCACATCTCACTTACACAGGCCTTCCTAAAAATTCTAAAATCTTATATTAATTCCTGTCTCAGGGCATTTATACTTGTTGCTCATTCTACCTAGAATACCTGACTAGCTTCCTCACTTAATTATGATCTCCTGAAATGCCATCTTCTCAGAGAGGCTTTCCTCTATCATGCTATTAGAAATATCAAATGACTCTTGTCACTCTTCTCCCCTTTACTGTGTTTTATTTTGTGTGGTACTAAATACCACCACAAATGTTGTGTTTTGACTTATTAACATGTTTACTCTGTCTCCACAAATAAAATGTGTGCTTCTTGATGACAAGGTAGCACAGTGATTAAGAATACCGGTTCTGGTACTGGACTCTAGATTTGAATCTTTACTCCATCACTTACAATCCTATTATCTTGAGTAAGTTAATTAACTTAAACTTTTCTGTTTCTCAGTTTGCTCATCTGTAAAATGGGTATAAGGATGGTGTTATGAAAAGAAAATACAAGAATTTTATGCAAAGAAGCCAAAATAGTGTCTGCATATAGTAAATGCTATATAAGTGCTAGTTATTGTTATTACTGTCTACTCTATCTCAGCACTTTGGAACAACTTCTGGAATATAGCAGGCATTTAATCAATACATGTAGAATAATCATGTATGTGAGTTGTGGACCTGATTTTCATAGCAGCTATAAGAACAAGTTAAATGACAAAAGTTTAAAGAGAACAGAGAGGTGCCATTGCTTGGTATCTCCCAGCATGCCAAAGCAATGAAGCTGACAGAGAGGATGAGAAAGTCACTCAAAAAGAAAAGGAAGAAGCATTAAACATCCCTCAAATTTGTGGGTGGTTCTAAGCTGGGGGTTATCAATAGTCAATAGAGAGAAGCAAAGATGCGTGTGTTCATGCGTGTGTGTGTGTGTGTGTGTGTGTGTGAGAGAGAGAGAGAGAGAGAGAAAGGGAGAGAGATATAGAGAGATAGAGAGGAAGAGGTGATGCACACAGACAAAGAAAAAATGTTTTTCGGTTGAACCCACTCATCTGCTAAATATGCAGGTCTTCTCTTAGTCTCAGTAGACAGAATACCAAGTAAAATTAAGGTCTGAAAAATTTGGAAATACAGTTAAATGAACCCCAAACCCTTTCTATCCTCAAGGGTTTGGGATTCACTGAGTACCCATTAATGAGCCACTTCTGAGATTCCAGTTGAAAGCCAAGCCATTTGCCTAAATACCTGGGCAATCACAACTCTATACAAAATCTTTTGGATAGGAAATGGGATAGGTGGACTGAAGAACTTTTAAATAACAAGTAAGCAATAGCCTGGATTATCTCTTTCAGAATCAGAAGAATGTCCATCAACTCTCTTCCCTCACTGTATAATAAAATCTCCCATCAGAAGCTGAGTAGTGTCAGTGGTAGTGGGGAGGGACTTTTACTATTTTGTGAGGAAGTGAGAAAAAAACAGGACATGACCTAACTACAGAGCTACTTGCCCTTTGTTCCCAGTGGAGAGAAGCAAACCAGAAAGTGAGCCAGCCAAATGCTGTATTCCTTATTGCTATGTCATTCCCACTTTTTGCCACAGTCTGAGACAGTGTGAAGCAGATTGAAAATAAAGTTACTTCCATTTTATCTGCTACCTCTCAGCCCAATCTTTGTCCTACAGGAACTTCTGAACTATAATATTGACCCAAATGTGTACTGATAAGGGCTTGTCGCTCATCTCTGAAAACTTAAGTGAGTTGAAATATCTTCCAAAAGAGGAAGAACAAACTGACTGGAGACTCACTGTCTGCCTATGTCACACCGAGTGTTTCAACCAGTCAATAGAGAAAAAAAAAGTCCCACCAAACTGACTAGTCAGTTTGATTTAAAGACCATCAGGTCACCCCATGTAGACTCAGGCTGTGTTGAAAAAGTCAGTTCTAGCAACTTCTTCTTCTGTTTCATGGGACTTTACTGAATTAAGACGTATTAAAGCAAAGCCATAAATTCAGCTACTGAGACAAACCTGAACAATGTCTTACCAGACTTCATTTATATAAATTAGATTTAGAGAGTCATCTCAAGGGTATGACAAATCAAGGCAATTCATTCTCACAAACTCAGATCTTTAGAGTTCCAAACGCCCTGACAGACCATGTAATTCAGCTTCTTTATTTTACAGATATGTAACCTGAGGAATGGGAGGCCTCACATAGCAAACTGGCAGCAGAGTTTAGTCTAAAATCCAAATATCCAGAAAGGTCATCTAGTGTTTTTATCCAATGTACCCAGGTCTCTAGATTTTTAGGAAGGTATCTTCTACTATTCTGGGAATGACTGGTGCTTTGCCCTTTGAATCTGAGGGTAGCTGTGGACTTTCTTCCTATCTCCACCTCAAAAATCTACATATAAAATGTAAGCAGAATTTTGCATACATTGTCAGGTAATAAGAGATCTAAGGTTAAGAACTCTTGCCTAGGGACACATTCAGATGCCTTATTTATCCAACATCCTACATCTTACCCTGGTTTTCAACTGGAAAATGTTAAGATACCCACTGTATCTTTGAGGCATGATACTCACTCCACCCCTGCTAGGCACTTCACCCTCAGACCAGCTAATTTTGTCCAGATGTGGCCATGCCTATTTTTTAAAGAGCTCACCTAGGTAACTAAGAAAATGGAAAAAGGAAAAGCAAAAGCACAAATTATAGGAATCCCTCTATAGATTTTCAAACTTAAATCTCAAAATCTGGATGACTTGCTTGACATAGGTTTTCTAGATAAAACAAAACATATTCTATCTCATCTTAGAGAAACTTCGAGCTACAAAAGTTGTCACTAGCCAAGCTGCCATAATGCGTCCTAATAAGCTCTCCATTCTTCATTCCCCAAGTAAATTATTTGCCCCTAGTTCTGTGCTGGCCTCTCCAACCAAGCTTCCTCTTAGACATGGTCTAGAGCCCTTAGTGACAAAGATCACTTTCTAGCCAATATCTAAGAGTCATTGTCTGCCATCATCCCTGAAGTCTACATCAAGTTTTTTTTCCTACTTCCGCAAGCATCTATGATTTTAATTTCTGAATTCATAGAATGGCAGGGTCTTCTGGTCCAAAGAAGTTCTGAAAGCAGTCATTTTCTCAGGGTCAGAACTC
This sequence comes from Mandrillus leucophaeus, assembly GCF_000951045.1. NCBI lineage: Eukaryota > Metazoa > Chordata > Mammalia > Primates > Cercopithecidae > Mandrillus > Mandrillus leucophaeus. The sequence continues at coordinate 47,506 of NW_012101275.1, read as the reverse complement.
GAGTATGACCATTCTAATCCCATTCCGACCTCTTTATCCATGCCCTGAGGTAGGCAACAGTGACCCCCTCATCTTTCTTGAGAAAAGGAGCTTATCTCTAAATGACATGAATTAGTAGACACAGAAGAAACTGCTCTCTGAGCTCCTCTCCACTGCCTGACACTCATTATCAAAGCAAATCAGATCAACACACATGATGTCCCATGATGGCTTATTTGCTTCTTAGCTCAGGCTTTCCACTTTATCCATTTAGGAAATATACAGATTTGTCATTCAGGTGGTACTTTCTCATTTATCTGGACATTGAGTATCCAAGTCTAACCTCAAGCCTCCATAATGCATTAATTACACATGCACAGTGCTGGCATGTGTAATTATCCTTATGACAACTTGTGAATTAGAAACAGGCACTGTTTAAATACAATCATACACCAGAGTATATTGACTTAATTCTTCTCAGCTAGACATCATTGTGCAGTGAATAATCTGCACAATTGTGTGCAGTAGCTTTGTAGATCCACTAATACTGATCGACATACATAATATGTGAATGTGCACTTGTGGGAGCATTTAGAAGTAAATAATGTGGTTTTGCCACATGGCAAAAGAGTTGAGACATCTTTCCCAGAAGTCCTTGATGTTCCCCTATAGTAAATAAATAAATGAAAAAAGGGAGACAGAAAGGAAGGAAGGGGAAAGGAGTCTGTTGAGAAGTAAGAGGTTTAGCACAGCCTAAGTCATTTAATAAAATACAAAGAGAGAAGTGGGGGAGGCAAGGTAGAGAAAAAGATGATAGCAACTAACAATGGTTGAGCACCCATCATGAGCTAAATATTCTGCTAGGTGTTTTGAAAATGTCATAACACTGACACCTCAAAGTCCCACAAGATGATAGCTCCATTTTCTATTTATTTTTGTTAACTGTGGTGTAATATGCATAATATAAAGTTTACTATCTTAACCACTTTTTTATTGTGTTAAAACCACACCACATAAAATTGATCATATTAACCATTTTAAGTGGGTAGTTCAGAGGCATTAAGTACATTCACATTGTTGTGCAAATATCAGCACCATCTATCTTCAGAAGTATTTTCATCTTACAAAACTGAAACTCTGTACCCATTAAACCATAACTTTCCTTTCTCCCTTCCCCCAAGCTCCTGGCAACCAGAATCCCACTTTCTGTCTCTATGAGTTTGACTACTCTAGGTACCTCAAATAAGTAGAATCGTGCCAATATTTGTCCTTTTTTGACTGACTTGTTTTACTTAGCATAATGTCCTCAATGTTCTTTTGTACTGTTGCAAATAACAGTGTTTCCTCATTGTTTATATTCTGAATAATATTCATTGTATGCACGTACTGCATTTTGTTTATCCATTTATCCACTGATGGACTGTTGGGTTTGAACTTTTGGCAGCTGTAAATAATGGCACTATGAAAATGGGTATAGAAATATCTCTTCAAAAACTAAAAATAGAACTACCATTTCATCCCAAATCCCACTACCTAGTACCTACCCAAAGGAAAATAAGTTGTTATATCAAATAGTCATTTGCATTCATATGTTTATCACAGTGCTATTCACAATAGCAAAATTGTAGAATCAACATAAGAGTCCATCAGAGAGCAAATGGATAAAGAAAATGTGGTATATATACAACATGGAATATATTATGCAGTCATAAAAATAAAATCATGTCTTTTGCAGCAACATGGATGAAGCTGGAGGCCATTATCCTAAGTGAAATAACTTGGAAAATCAAATGCCACATGTTCTCACTTGTGGGAACTAAACAAGTGGGAGCTAAACAATGAATACACATAAACATACAGAGAAGTATAATAGACTCTGGGGACTCTACAAGAGGAGATGTTGGGAAGGAGATAAAGGTTGAAAAGGTACCTACTAGGTACAATGTTCACTAGTTGGGTGATAGGTACACTAAAATCCCAGACTTCACCACTATGCAATATATCCATGTAACAAACCTGCATATGTACCCCCCTGAATTTATAAGCATTTTTAAAAAGTAAAAAAAATTCTCTTTACCATCATGTTTCTGATTATTTTAGGTATATACCCAGAAGTGGAATTGCTGGATCATATGGTAATACTATTTTTATTTTTTTGAGGAACTGCCATGCTGTTTTGCATAGCATCTGTACCATTTTACATTCCCAATCACAATGCACAGGGTTTCAATTTCTTCACAGCTTTGCCAACACTTGTTATTTTCTGTTTTCTTAAACACAAACAAAACACACACACACACATGTTTATAATGACCATTCTAATGGGTTTAAAGTGGTATCTCATTGTGATTTTGCTTTGCATTTTCCTAATGATTAGTGATGTTTAGCATGTTTTCACTTCATTATTGCCATTTGTATATCTTCTTTGAAGAAATGTCTATTTAAGTCCTGCCCATTTTTAGTTGGGTTGTTATGTTGTTGTTGAGTTATGACAGTTCTTTGTATATTGTAGATATTAACTACATATATATATGATTTGCAAATATTTTCTTCCATTCCATGGATTGACTTTTTACTCTGTCAATTATGTCATTTGATGTACAGAAGTTTAAAAATTTTATATAGTCCAATTTGTTTAGTTTTTCTTTTGTTGCCTATGCTTTTGGTGTCATATTCAAGAGAGCATTGTCAAATCCAATGTCATGAAGATTTTCTCCTATGTTAATAGTTTTAGAGTTTGAGTTTTTATGTTTAGGTCTTTGATCGATTTTGATTTAATTTTTGTATATGGTGTAAGGTAGGGGTATAACTTTATTCTTTTGCATATGGACATTCAGTTTTCACAAAATCATTTGTTGAAAAGATAGTTGTTCTCACTTTTAATGGTCTCTGTAGCATTATCAACAGTGATCATATATGCAATGGTTTGTTGCAGGGCTCTCTATTTTATTCCATCAGTCTAATCATCCTACTTTGTGCTTACATCATACTTTTTGATTATTGCAGTTTTATAGTAAGTTTTGAAATCAGGAATTCTGAGACCTCCATCTTTGCTCTTCCTTTTTGATATTGTTTTGGCTATTTGAGGTCCTTGAGATTCTGTAGGAATTTGGGAATGGATTTTTTTTATTTCTAAAAAAAATGTCATTTACATTTTGATATGCATTGTACTAAATCTATACATCACTTTGGATAGTATTGACTTCTAAACAATTTTGTCTTTCAATCTATGAACATGAGTGTCTTTCCATTTATTTATAGCTTTTAAAATTGGTTCAGCAATGCTTTGCACTTTTCAGTGCATAAGTCTTTTACCTCCTTGGTTAGGTTTATTCCTAATTATTTTATTCTTTTTGATGTTAAGCTACATTTTAAAGATGAGAAAATTTAGACAGGCTACAAAATAGCCATATAGTTAGTGAGAGGGAAAATGGGGCTCTAACCTGAGATCTGTTTGACTCTGGAGGTTATATACTTTCTACTATGCCATTTTACTTTTGTTGATCCCAAACACATTTATTACCCATACATTTATCCTGCAAGGGACCTGTTAGACCACTCTAAATGGAAGAAGAGCCAATGTAAAAATAAGTCAAAAACATCAACTGGAGCACTTCTCTAACTCAACGGTGAGAGAAGTCAGTGGGTAGAATTTAGTGCAGCTAAGAACAATGCCAGATGTTCAATCCCCATATGGGCTTGTGAGCTTTGTTTTCAACAGTTGCTACAAACGGCCCTAAATCCAGGCACAAGGCAAAACAGTGCCATAATAATAGAAAAGGGAAACAAACAAACAATGTCAGTGCTCTAGGACAGTTTCATGGGGGAGAGAAAAATTGAAACAGGTCACAAAGTATGAGTAAGAGATCATCATCCAGAGAAGGTGGACAAGACTTGCTATGGAAAAGGAGTGGCTTATTCAAAGATATGAAAGACTAAAGTAAGCCACGAGATCTGTGATTAGTTCAGTGGCATTGCAGTCCACATTTCAGGGAGATAAGAGAAATGACAGTTAAAGCAAGGAAGTTGAGCAGGGGCCATGTTGGAAAAGCAAGCTAAGAAGCTTGAGACAGTGACATAATGAATAAGCATAGGAATTATTTGTTCATATAAGAAGGCTTGCACTAGAGATATCTTAAGAATTTACTTCATCTCTGACTTAGTTTCCAAATCTCTCTATGGTAATTTTTCACGGTCATATTAGGCCAGTGATTGATGGCAAACCTCAAAACAAAATGTTTTATTTATGTTGCAGAAATATTTATTATGGCAAGTGTGGATTCTTCCAACTGTCAGATTTGAAGAATTGGCTAATATTCCTGAAAACTGTGGTCCTGTTAGAAAAGATTTGCTCAGAGAACCTATAGGTCACTTCAAGTGACCTATGGAGTAGAATCTTTCTCTGCTAGTTACCAGCAAGGGGAATGAGGAGGGAAATAGTTAGAGTCAGATCATTCTTGCCTTGATCTCACTTCTTCCCTGAAGACAGAAAAATCAGTTTTAAACCCTCAGTCGCTACTGAATCTTTTGTTGGGAGTCCCATGGAAATAAAAGAGTTAATTGAAGGGATATGCTCTGTGTTCCTTGGAAAGAGCCTTATTCACACAATACAATGTTTATGGTCTGTACGTAATAGGTGGTATTGATGTCTTTTGTGTGACTCAGGTATTAGATTCAAGATATGGGCACTAAGTCCTGCTTGTAGCTTGCTACTCAGGGCAAACTCTTTTCCATCAGAGCAATTCTTCTCCTAATCTTCCAGGAGTTTTCTATTCTCCTCCTTCTCATTCTCCATTGTTGGGTCCAGGCGGTAGTCTTGCATGTACCCCTACTGCCAGGTCTGAGTTGTCATGGAGATTCTCCAACTTCTTCACTGAGCACCCATTGCCTTGAGGGAAGAAGCTGGCCAAGTCCTCTTGCTTTTTCACTTAAGGTTGACTTTATTTACAAAAAACTCCCACTTGCTTCGTGCTTAGCCAGGGCCAGAGACCATGGACTAGAAGAAGGGAAGACAGTGGTAGAAATCTTACCTCTGGTTTGTAGGAGTATTTAGCACTGTACCTTCCACTTACCATCAAGATCCACTTCCAAGTCTTTTTTTCAGAGCCACTAAAAGCAGCCTGTACAAAAATGTAAAAAGCCCTTTTGTTCATGAGGCTTAATGAAAGACCAGATACAACCAATCCCCCAAGTCTCATGCCAGTGACTGAAGAGCTATGAGGTTTGGCTCATAGACAACAACTCTCTCTCCTGGATTACAGAGGAAACCTCCAACCATAAAGCACCTCTTTTAATGGTAGTAACCTGTAGCTGCATTTATAAAACCCTTCCCTTTGAACCTACTACTTTGGCATCTCCTGAGACATTTTTCCTTACAGCTAAGATTCTCCAGAATGGTTCTTTATGCTATAAATAATTATTTCAAGGGGAATCTGAAGAAATTTTAAAAAATCAGAGGTTTCTTATCCATTTTTGTGTGGTATGCGCTGGTAAAAAAATAGGCTACCTATTCCTAAGAGAAGAAAAGAAGACAAAAAGTGTAATGACATGAGCCATAATGTAGTTCTGTCTTTTCGGTTAAGGTCTACTTACTTCAAGCTGATTTTCTCACAGAATCATAAACAGCTGACCCTCTATATCCTCAGGTTCCACATCTTTGGATTCAACCAACTGGATTCAATAGAAAATATTTGGGGACAAAACAAGTAAAAATAACAACATGACAATTAAAAATAATAAATGAAAATAAAAATGCAATTAACAGGTTGGGCGCGGTGGCTCAAGCCTGTAATCCCAGCACTTTGGGAGGCCGAGACGGGCAGATCACAAGGTCAGGAGATGGAGACCATCCTGGCTAACACGGCAAAACCCCGTCTCTACTAAAAACACAAAAAATTAGCCGGGCGAAGTGGCGGCGCTTGTGGTCCCAGCTACTCGGGAGGCTGAGGCAGGAGAATATAATGTTTACATTGTACTAGGTATTATAAGTAATCAGAGATGATTTAAAGTATATGGGAGGATGCACATTAGTTATATGCAAATATTATGCCATTTTTTTTCTAAGAGTCTGAACATCTGAGGATTTTTGTATCTGCTAGCATCCTGGAAGCAGTCCACCAGGGATACTGAAGGATGATTAAATTTATCTCAGGGCTGGAAGGAAGCCCCAGCCTCCTCTCATCCAACTCTTTGTTGCCTGGAGTCACCTTTTTAAAAATTATTTTTTAAAAATTTTGTTGGTAAAGAGTAGATGTAGACATTTATAAAGTACATGAGATATTTTGATACGGGCATGCACTGTAAAATGTGAAATAGGCACAACATGGAGAATTGGGTGGTTATTTCCACAAGCATTTATCCTTTGAGTTACAAACAATCTAATTACAGTCCTTAAGTTATTTTAAAATGTATAATTATTATTGACTGTAGACCCCTTATTGTGCTATCAAATAGTAGGTCTTATTCATTCTTTCTATTTTTTTAATCCATTAACCATCCCAAACTTCCCCCTAACCCCCATCTACTCTTTCCAGCCTCTAGTAACCATCCTTCTACTTTCTATGATCCCACAAATAAGTGATCACATATGATGTTCATCTTTCTGTGTCTGCTTTATTTCACTTAACATAATGATCTCCACCTTCATCATGTTGTTGCAAAAGACTGGATCTCATTCATTTTATGACAGATGCAACTCCATTGTCTATAAGTATCACATTGTCTTTATTTATTCATCTGTTGATGGACATTTTAGGTTGCTTCCAAATTTAAGCTATTGTAAACAATGTTGCAACAACCATAGGAGTGCAGATATTTGTTCAACATACTGATTTATTTTCATTTGGGTATATACCCAGCAGCGGGATTGCTGGATCATATGATACCTCAGTTTTTAGGGTTTTTGGGTTTTTTAAATTATTTATTTATTTATATTTTTTACATTTTGCTTTAAGTTCCAGGATACATGCACAGAACATGCAGGCAGGTTACACAGGTATACGTGTGCCACGGTGGTTTGCTAAATCTATCAACCCATCATCTAGGTTTTAAGACCCACATGCATTCACTATTTTTCCTAATGCTCTCTTTTACCTCACCCCCACCCCCTGACAGGTTCAGCTAGGTGTTGTTTCCCTCCCTATGTCCATGCGTTATCATTGTTCAAATCCCATTTATGAGTAAAACATGCGGTGTTTGATTTTATACTCCCGTGTTAGTTTGCTGAGGATGATGGCTTCTGGTTTCATCCATGTCCCTGCAAAGCACGTGATCTCATTCCTTTTTATGGCTGTGTTGCATTCCATACTGTATATGTACCACATTTTCTTTATCCAGTCTATCATTGATGGGCATTTGGGTTGGTTCCATGTATTTGCTATTGTAAATAGTGCTGTAATAAACACACACGTGCATATATCTTTACGGTAGAATGATTTATAATCCTTTGGGCATACACCCAGTAATGGGAATGCTGGGTCAAATCGTATTTCTGGTTCTAGATACTTGAGGAATCACCACACTGTCTTCCACAATGGTTGAACTAATTTACATTCCCCTCAACAATGTAAAAGCGATCTTATTTCTCCGCAGCCTCACCAGCATTTATTGTCTCATGACTTTTTAATAATCGTCATTCTGATTGGCATGAGATGGTATCTCATTGCAGTTTTGATTTGCATTTCTTGATTTGCATTACTTTTATGATCAATGATATTGATCTTTTTTTCTTTTTTCCTTTTTTTTTTTTTTTTTGAGACAGAGTCTTTCTCTGTTGTCCAGGCTGGAGCGCAGTGGTGCAATTTCAGCTCAATACAACCTCCACCTCCTGGGTTCCAGGAATTCCCCTGCCTCAGCCTCCCGAGTAGCTGCAACTACAGGCGTGCACCACCACACCCAGCTAATTTTTGTATCTTTAGTAGAGACAGAGCTTCACCATGTTAGCCAGGCTTTTACCAAACTCCTGACCTCAGGTGATCTGCCTGCCTTGGCCTCCCAAAGTGCTGGGATTACAGGCATGAGCCACCATGCCCAGCCGATCTTTTTTTCATATGTTTGTTGGCCACATAAATGTCTTCTTTCGAGAAGTGTCTGTTCATACCCTTTGCTCACTTTTTGATGGGGTTGTTTATTTATTTCTTGTAAATTTGCTTAAGTTCCTTGTAGATTCTGGATATTAGACATTTATCAGATGGGTAGATTACAAAATTTTGCTCTCATTATATAGCTTGCCTGTTCACTCTGATGATAGTTTCTTCTGCTCTGCAGAAGTTCTTTAGCTTAATTAGATCCCATTTGTCAATTGTAGCTGTCGCTGCAATTGCTTTTGGAGCTTTCTTCATGAAATCTTTGCCTATGCCTATGTCCTGAATGATATTGCTGAGGTTTTCTGCTAGGGTTTTAATGATTTTAGGTTTTACTTTTAAGTCTTTAATCTATCTTGAATTAATTTTTGTATAAGATGTAAGAAAGGGGTCCAACTTCAGTTTTCTGCATAAGGTTAGACAGTTTTCTCAACACTATTTATTAAATAGGGAGTCTTTTTTCCATTGCTTGTTTTTGTCAGGTTTGTCGAGGACCAGATGGTTGTAGATGTAGGGTGTTACTTCTAAGGCATTTGTTCTGTTCCATTGGTCTATATATCTGTTTTGGTACCAGTACCATGCTGTTTTGGTTATTCTGGCCTTGTAGTATAGTTTGAAGTCAGGTAGTGTGATGCCTCCAGCTTTGTCCTTTTTGCTTAGGATTGTCTTGACTATACAGGCTCTTTTTTTGTTTCATTTGAAATTTAAAGTATTTTTTTTCTAATTTTGTGAAGAATGTCAATGGTAGTTTGATAGGATTCATATTGAATCTATAAATGACTTTGGACAGTATGGCCATTTTTACAATATTTGTTTTTCCTATTGTATTAGGATTCTCTTAGAAGGACAGGACTAATAAGATATATATATATATACACATACACACACACACACACACACA
>NW_012101275.1:32566-33095 GCF_000951045.1 Mandrillus leucophaeus | reverse complement strand
ATATATACTGTATTAACTTACACGTTCTTCTTTTCACGTTTTTCTACCTGCTTTACATTTGCTGGGAGCTGATTCGATTGTGCCCACCAGAACAAGGGTGGATCTGCCTCACCCATCCCACTGATTCAAATGTTAATCTCTTTTGACAACACCCTCACAGACACACCCAGGATCTTTGTATTTTTCAATCCAATCAAGTGGACACTCAGTATTAACTATCGCACCTATCCATGAGGATGGAATGTTTTTCCATTTGTTTGTGTCCTCTCTTATTTCCTTGATCAGTGATTTGTAGTCCTCCATGAAGAGGTCCTTCACATCCCTTGTTAGCTATATTCCTAAGTATTTTATTCTCTTTGAAGCAATTCTAAATGGGAGTTCATTCATGATTTGGTTCTCTGCTTGTTGATTGTTGGTGTATAGAAACGCTTGTGATTTTTTTACGTTTATTTCGTATCCCGAGACTTTGCTGAAGGTGCTTATCAGCTTAAGGAGTTTTGGGGCTGAGACTGTGACGTTTCCTAAATAT
>NW_012101275.1:0-30174 GCF_000951045.1 Mandrillus leucophaeus | reverse complement strand
TCAATGAATCCAGGATTTGGTTTTTTGAAAAGATCAACAAAATTGACAGACCACTAGCAAGACTAATAAAGAAGAAAAGAGAGAAGAATCAAATAGACGCAATAAAAAATGATAAAGGGGATATCACCACCGACCCCACAGAAATACAAACTAGAATCATGTCTTTCAAACAGAGATAATTTGACTTTCTCTCTTTCTATTGAAATACCCTTTATTTCCTTCTCTTGCCAGATTGCCCTGGCCAGAACTTCCAATATTATGTTGAATAGGAAAGGTGAGAGAGGGCATCCTTTTCTTGTGCTGGTTATCAAAAGGAATGCTTCCAGCTTTTGCTCATTCAGTATGATATTGGCTATGGGGTTGTCATAAATAGCTTTTATTATGTTGAGATACATTCCATCAATACCTAGTTTATTGAGAGTTTTTAACATGAAGGAATGCTAAATTTTATTGAAGGTTTTTTCTGCATCTATTCAGATAACCATGGGGCTTTTGTCATTGGTTCTGTTTATGTGATGGTTTACATTTACTGTTTTGTGTTGAACCAGCCTTTCATCCCAGGGATGAAGCCAACATGGTCATGGTGGATAAGCTTTTTGATGTGCTGCTGGATTTCGTTTGCCAGTATTTTATTGAGGATTTTTGCATTGATATTCATCAGGGATACTGGCCTGAAGTTTTCCTTTTTTGTTGTGTCTCTGCCGCGTTTTGGTATCAGGATGATGCTGGCTTCATAAAATGAGTTATGGAGAAGTCCCTCCTTTTCAATTGTTCGGAATAGTTTCAGAAGGAATGGTACCAGCTCCTCTTTTTACCTCTGGTAGAATTTGGCCGTGAATCCATCTGGTCCGGGGATTTTTTTTTTTTTTTGATTGGTAGGTTATTAATTACTGCCTCAATTTCAGAACTTGATATTGATCACTTCAGGCATTTGACTTCTTCCTGGTTTAATCTTGGGAGGGTGTATGTGTCCAGGAATTGACAAATTTATTATAATTTTTTTCTAGGTGGTTTTTTTGTTTTTGTTTTTGTTTTATTTTTATTTGCATAGAGGTGTTTATAGTACGCTCTGATGGTAGTATGTATTTCTATTTGGTCAGTAGTGATATCCCCTTTATCATTTTTATTGTGCCTATTTGATTCTTCTCTCTCTTCTTCTTTATTAGTCTAGCTAGTGCTCTATCTATTTTGTTAGTTGTTTTCAAAAAACTAGCTCCTGGATTCTTTGAGATTTTGGTGGATTTTTTCATGTCTCTATCTCCTTCAGTTCTCTGATCTTAGTTATTTCTTGTCTTCTGCTAGCTTTTGGATTTGTTTGCTCTTGCTTCTCTAGCTCTTTTAATTTTGATGTTAGGGTCTCAATTTTAGATCTTTCTAGTCCTCTGATATGGACTTTTAGTGCAATAAATTTCTCTCTAAACAATACTTTAGCTGTGTCTCAGAGATTCTGGTACGTTGTGTCTTTATTCTCATTGGTTTCAAGGAACTTCTTGATTTCTACCTTAATTTTCTTATTTACCCAGGAGTCATTCAGGAGCAGGTTGTTCAATTTCCATATAGTTGTGTGGTTTTGAGTCTGTTTCCTAATACTGAGTTCTAATTTGATTGCATTGTGGTCCGAGAAACTGTTTGTTATGATTTCTGTTCTTTTGCATTTGCTGAGTAGTGTTTTACTTTTAACTGTGTGGTCGATTTTAGAATAAGTGCCATGTGGCACTGAGAAGAACGTATATTCTGTTTATTTGGGAGAGTGGAGAGTCTGTAGATGTTCATTAAGTCCACTTGATCTAGAGCTAAGTTCAAATCCCGAGTATTCTTGGTAATTTTCTGTCTAGTTTATCTGTCTAATGTTGACAGTGGGGTGTTAAAGTCTCCCACTATTATTGTGTGAGAGTCTACATCTCTTTGTAGGTCTCTAAGAACTTGTTTTATTAATCTGGGTGCTCCTGTATTTATCCCTTTACCATTGCATAATGCCTCTCTTTGTCTTTTTTTAATCTGTGTTGGTTTAAAGTCTGTTTTGTCAGAGACTAGGATTGATATCCCTGTGTGTCGTTGTTGTGTTTTCCTTTTTTTTTTCTTTTTTTTTTTTTTTCACTTTCCTATTGTTTGGTAAACTTTGCTCCATCCCTTTATTTTCAGCCTATGTGTGTCTTTGCACGTGAGATGGGTCTTTTGAATACAGCACACCAATGAGTCTTGACTCTATCCAATTTGCCAGTCTGTGTCTTTTAATTAGGGTATTTACTCCATTTACATTTAAGGTTAATATTGTTATATGTGAATTTAATCCTGTCATCATGATGCTATCTAATTATTTTGCACAGTAGTTGATACAGTTTCTTTATGGTGTATTTGGTCTTTATATTTTGGTGTGTTTTTGCAGTGGCTGCTACTGGTTTTTCCGTTCCATATTTAGTACTTCCTTCAGTAGCTCTTGCAAGACAGACCTGGTGGTGACAAAATTCCTCAGCATTTGCTTGTCTGGAAAGGATTTTTTTTTTCTCCTTTGCTTATAAAGCTTAGTTTGGCTGAATATGTATTTCTGGGTCAAAAATGCTTTAAAAAAATGTTGAATATTGGCTCCCACTCTCTTCTGCCTTGTAGGGTTTTTGCTGAGAGATCTGCTGTTAGCATGATGGTCTTCCCTTTGTAGGTGACCTGGCCTTTCTCTCTGGCTTTATTCTTCTCTCTATTCTTTTTTATTAGTCTAGCTAGTGGTCTATCTGTTTTATTAATTTTTTGTTAACTTTTTTCCCTTCATTTTGACCTTAGAGAGTCTGATGATTTTGTATCTTGGGGCTGATCTTCTGATGGAGTATCTTAGTGGTCTCTGTATTTCCTGAATTTGCATGTCAGCCTGTTTGCTAGGTTGGGGAAAATTCACCTGGATAATATCCTGAAAAGTGTTTTCCAACTTGGTTCCATTCTCCCCATCTCCTTCAGGTACCCCAATCAATCATAGGTTTGGTTCCCATATTTCTTGGAGGTTTTGTTCATTCGTTCTTATTCTTTTTTCTCTAATCTTGTCTGCATGCCATATTTCAGTAAGATGGTCTTCAAATTCTGATATTCTTTATTCTGCTTGATCATTTGGCTATTGATACTTCTGTATGTTTTACAACATTTTTGTGCCGTGTTTTTTAGCTCCAGCAGGTAGTTTATGTTTCTCTCTAAACTGGTTATTCTGCTTAGCAGCTCCTGTAACATTTTATCAAGGTTCTTACCTTCTTTGAATTGGGTTAGAACATGTTCCTTTAGCTCAATGGAGTTTGTTTTTACCCACCTTCTGAAGCCTACTTCTGTCAGTTCATGCATTTTATTCTCTGTCCAGTTTTGCACCCTTGCAGGAGAGGTGGTGCGATCATTTGCAAGAGAAGAGGCACTCTGGCCTTTTCAGTTTTCAGCACTTTTCTGCTGAAATTTTCTGATCTTCATGACTTTGTCTACTTTCAATCTTTGAGGCTGCTGACCCTTGGATGAGGTTTTGCTGGATACTTTTTGTTGTTGTTGTTGCTTTCAGTTTGTTTGTTTTTCTTTCAGTGGTCAGGTCCCTCTTCTGTATGACTGCTGCAGTTTGCTGGGGGTTCACTTCAGGTTCTATTCATTTGGTTCGCTCCCACACCTGGAGATCTCACTTCAGGAGGCTGGAGAACAGCAAAGATGAGTGTCTGTTTTTTTTTTTTTTTTTTTTTTTTTTCTGGGAACTCTGACCTCGAGGGGCACCAACATGATGCCAGTAGGAACACTTGTGTATAGGGTGTATCACAATCCCTGTTGGAGGGTCTTACCCAGTTGGGTGGCATGAAAGGCAGGGCCCGTTTAATGAAACACTTTGGCTTTCCCTTGGTAGAAGGAGTGTGTCATGCTGCGGGGAAACCCACTAGTCTGGGTTGTCGAGATGCCTCAGAAAGCCTCCTTTGGCTAGGGGATGGGGGCTCCCCTACCCCATGTGGCTCTTATGTGCGCTGCTGCACCACACTGTTCTTCTTTCCTCTCCATGGGTCAAGCCAGCCACCCAGTCAGTCCTGATGACAGAACCTGGATACCTTGGTTGCCGGTGCTGGATTTGCATGCTGTTTGGTTCTTTTCAATGGAAGCCTCTGATATCCACGTCTTCCAGTCAACCATCTTTGCCCTGCCCACTTTAGCTTTTTGAAGAACCTTTAAACTGTTCTCCATAGTGATTGTACTAATTTACATGCCCACCAACTAGGATTTCCTTTTCTCGATGTCATCACATGCATTTGTTATTGCCTGTCTTTTGAATATAAGCTATTTTATTGGGGTGAGATAATATCTCTTTGTTTTGGTTTTTACTTATCAGATTATCAATTATATTGGACACCTTTCCATATGTCTGTTTTCCATTAATATGTCTTCTTTTTAGAAATATCTATTCAAATCCTTTGCCCATTTTTTTGATTGAATTATTAGATTTTTTCCTATAGTGTTCTTTTAACTCTTATGTATTATAGCTATTAATCCCTTGTCAGAGGGGTAGTTTGTAAATAATTTCTCTAACTCTATTGGTTGTCTATTTGCTTTGTTGTGCAGAAGCTTTTTAACATGATGTGATCCCTGGAGTCTCCTTTTAAGCATACCTGCCTAATGGCTTTTTAGCTCTGAGTGTTCACTTCTAGTAACTGTAAACTCACTATTTTTTGAATCCATTCTATGTATAGGCAAATCTAATGGTCAGAAACTTCTTCCCTGTTTTGGGTTGAAATACACCTCTGTGTGTTTCTTCTATCCATGGCTCCTAGCTCTGACTTAGGGGCAGCAAATAATACATCTACTTGTCTACTTCATCTTTCCTGTAACAAACCCTACATCTTCGGGGCTCCAGAATGAAAAATCTTTCTTTCACACATTTTTCAAGAGAACTGAGTTCCTGTCTCTTCTCCCTGCAGCTTCCTAAAAAATGCTCTAATTTATCTGTATTTCTTTTAACATATGAAACTCAGAAATGGAACTGAACTTGCTGATAAGGTCTGGACCAGGTAGTACAAGCCTATCACCTCTCTCCTTTTGTCTGTAGTATAGAAATGCAGTCAGATACTATATTACCATATTGAGTTATCACATTATACTTATGTGTAAGCTATAAAAACTGCTTCGTCATTTTTATCTATGCCCTTGCTCTCTGTCGCATCCCCCACCTCTCTCCTATCTCACATGACTAAATCCAGTCTATGATGGAAATGCAGGCAACTCATTGCCCTCCTTCTAAGCATATTCCAAGGACAGCTTGTTCAAATTCTCAGCCTAATATCTGCCCTGTGCTTGCTGCAAGCAAACATCATTTTGGGGAAAGAGATCTCAAGATATTTTGTCCTTGCTACATACTCCTTTAAAATCAAGAAAAATATTACTATTTTAACTGTTACCAACCACTGCAAAACCAGGATTGAAGAGGCTATTAAAGGGGGATGGAGACTTTGGTTACGTTGTTCAGTCGTTGAAGGAGAAGGTAGTACAACACTCTCACTTGGAAGAGTCCAAGAGCTCTCACTCTCATGAAGTGTGTATTTAAATCTAACAATTTCTTTTGCTGCAATTTAAGCCAATTTCCACTTTTTTACAAAAGAGAGGAAAGATGTTATATTGAAAATACTCTACTCTGCCAAAGAATTCCTGAATGTTCAAGGCCAAGACCTTTCCTTTCTCTGGGCATCAATTTTCTCATTTGTAAGTCAAGAAAAACAATACTTTACTCAAAGTGTTGTTGTGACCATTCAATGATAAAGCACCAATAGAAAGGGCAGTCATCAGTGTCTGGCAAATAATAGGTGTACTCAATACAGTTTTCTTAATTCTGTATCCTACAGTGACAGAAATGAAATGAGAGTTTCCTGATGCCCCTCTCAGAGCATTCAACAGGGGTGTGGCTTGCGTTTTGGGTCATCCCATCCATCTGCTTAAAACCCTATCAGGAGGAGGAACATGCATATGGGCAGGTGAAGAGGCCGGGGCAAGAGCTCTGGGCTCCAGCCGTGTGATAGTGTCTAGAGGTGGGAGCCTGCAACCCCGGTGTTACAAAGCTCTTTCAGCTTTACTGTCCACAGATGACTTGAGTGTTGACCAGCTCAATGGACCCTCTCCCTTTTTGCAAAGGCAGAGGGCCAGTGGAACAGCTTTCTGTATCTGGAGCTCTTTCCCGGCATCCCATAAATATTGGTCACACATGGATTTGATCGATGAATGTGAGGTTTTATTGAGTTGTGGAGGTGGCTTTCAGTGGGATGGATGGGGAGCTGGAAGGGTAGATAGGTTTGAGTTGTTAGAATTTGAGATGAAGTAGAGTATTCCCTGGACATAGGATATTGGTAGTGAGGCTTAAGAAGAAGAGGGCAGGCAAACTAAGCAGAGTAAATGGGTCCCATTGGGCACTAGTCAATACAGTGTACAACCCAGATGAGCTGGAGAACCTCGTGACCATTGCTAAGTGTAGAGAAAAATTGTGTGAGAGCCTGTCTGTGATAAAGTCTTTAGACTGTGGATGGGTGTCAAAATTTTAACCTCTGCTTTCAGCTTCCCACAACCACTACCATCTCTTACATCATTATTTTTTCTAAAAATGTATTTGTTCTTTTGAAGCATTTATGCAATTTGTAGTTGTTTATATGTGGATTTGTTTGTTTATTTTCTGTCTTCCTCATTGGATTGAGAGCTCTCTGAAAATAAGTGTTGGTGTTTAGCTCTTTAGCCATACTACTTAGCACAATTCCAATAACATAGTAGACTTTTCCTAAATGTTTGTTGATTGAATGAATGATATGTCTAGGGCCCCTTAAGCCCAAAGAAATCTGCAGCCCAGAGTTCTTAAAAAGAAAAGGTCTAGATCTGTAAAACAAAATGTTTGACGGAGTTACTCTCTCATGTTTATATTCAAATGACATTTTGACATGTATCCTTAAAAAATCACAAACCATTAAATATAAACTTTTACCTAAGACCTATAAACATCAAATATCCTCACCTTATTTCTGATTCTATCTCCATCATTGAACCTTCTCATCATTGTGTATAGAATAAAGGAAGGAGCAGAGATGAGGGATGGAATGGAAAAATGAAATGGGATTAGGATGAAGAGTGAGTAGGAGGTAGAACATGGTGAGAGTAAGGAGAAAAATAAAGGTGAAGAATGTCTTTTCCAACTTGATAAGGTTTGCATGTGTGTCCCCACTCAAATCTCATGTTCAATTTTAATCCTTAATGTTGAGGATGGACCTTGGTCAGCAGTGATTAGCTCATGGGGACAGATTTCTCATGAATGGTTTATCACCATCCCCTTTGGTACTGTCGTCATAATACTGAGTGAGTTCTCGTTAGAACTGGTCATTTAAAAGTGTGTGGTACCTCCACCCTTGCTCTAGCTTGCTCCTGCTCCTGCCATGTGAGATATTTTACTCTCCCTTTGCCTTCCTTCATGACTATAAGCTTCCTGAGGCCTCCCCAGAAGCCAAGCAGATAGCAACATCATGCTTTCTGTAAAGCCTATGGAATTGTGAGCAAATTAAATATTTTCTTTATAGATCACCCAGTCTCCGTTTTTTTTATAGCAATATTGGAACAGACTAATACACATTTACTCTTTGGTAATCAACCAATAGAATTTTTATATACTGAAAGCTGCATCCAAATGCTCTGCTTTGTTGCCAGCTTAGCTTAAAAGATGACGCCTGGTCCCCTTCACCTGTGCCAGGACACATGTTCAGAAACCTGGGACAGGATTTAAGGGGAAAGACCTGAAGGGCAGTAAGGGAAGTATAAGCTATCATGAGTTGGTTCTTCATAGGCTAAGGATCTTTCCACAGGTTCTACTCCTTTCTGATTCTCCATAATACTTCTTAGAGCCTGGTTGCTGACTAAAATCAATCAGGACTTTATCCCTTTAATTGAAATATTATTTTCTGTTGTAACACAACTCCCCACCACTGTATCACTCAACAAGATTAACATGAAAGTTTGAAAGTCCAATCCTACTTTCATATTCAAGATGAAGTATAGATTAGTAGGAAAAGTGCTGTAATATTGTCTGAAACTTTGCTCTTGAAATTCTAGCTCCATCACTTCCTAGAGGTGGAAAGTAAATTTACCTCCATTAGCCTGGTGTTTCATATGCAAACTGGAGTTAATAATCCCTTCCTCTCAGGTTGTTGTAAGAATTAATTTAAATAAAAAATGTCATTGGGCATGGTAGTTCATGCCTGTAATCTCAACAATTTGGGAAGCCGAGGTAGGCCAATTGTTTGCATCTCGGAGTTCAAGACCAGCATTGGCAACATGGTGAAACTCCGTCTCTTCAAAAACAATACAAAAAAAAATTCATTGGTCATGGTGGTGTGCACCTGTAGTCCCAACTACCCAGGAGGCTGAGGTGGAAGGATCACCTGGGCCTGGAGGCTGAGGCTGCGGTGATTAGAGATCATGTCACTGCACTCCAGCATGGGAAATAAAGTGAGACCCTGCCTCAAAATGAATGAATAAAAAAATAAATAAATAAATAAATAAATAAAATGTCTAAAATGTTTGTAGCATGCCTCTAGTAGCAAAGTTGGTATTTGTAAATGTTTTGATCACCCAATGCCATCAGTGAATGTATTGGAGCCCAGATTAAGGTCATGCTTTTAACAAGTGAGATTACACCATGAAAAAAAGGCTATATAACTGTGTGTAGGTAAGATGAGGCCAGTAAGTAGGAAGGCATAGAGGACCTGTGTAAGAGAGATAACTGGTCCAGGAGTGAGCAAAAGGGCAAAGAAACCTCATCAACTTCCAACTTTTGCTGTTTATGTCACAGTTTTTTGCATGATTTCTGGACAGAAAGGAAGTAAAAGATTTGCATGGATTTAGACCATACAGAGGTATATCTTCCCTGCTATTTGTATAACTGAGCTGTGGTGTAGTTGCTATAATTTTTCTATAGGAATTTTGTTTGGGTGCTGCACCAGTGTTCAATTGGACTGTTCCATCATTAAAAAAGTCAAGTTGCAGAGTAAAATACATAATTTTATACATACAACACAAAGAGCCAGTATAACTTTGATTTTTGTCTGGATGATATTGTGATGCTGTAAGCTAAAATCCTGACTTGACTTGAAGAAAAAGCACTGTTCAGGGCCCAATATACATGGGTTATAATTTTGCCTCTCTGAGTGAGTTTGACTTACTTCTGTTAAATGTCATCTATAAAATGGGCTTAAGAAGAAATGATCCAGGAGGCGGAGCAAGATGACAGAATAGAAGCCTCCACCAATCATCCCCTTGGCAAGGGCAACAACCTAAAAACTATTTACACAGAAAAAAAAAAAAAAAAACTTTAAAAAAAATTATTATTATACTTTAAGTTCTAGGGTACATGTGCACAATGTGCAAGTTTGTTACATATGTATACATGTACCATGTCAGTGTGCTGCACCCATTAACTCATCATTTACATTAGGTATATCTCCTAATGCTATCCCTCTCCCTTCCCCCCCTCCCACAATAGGCCCTGGTGTGTGATGTTCCCATTCCTATGTCCAAGTGATTGCATTGTTCAATTCCGACCTATGAGTGAGAACATGCGGTGTTTGGTTTTCTGTTCTTGCAGTAGTTTGCCAAGAATGATGGTTTCCAGCTGCATTCATGTCCCCACAAAGGATACGAACTCATCTTTTCTATGGCTGCATAGAATTCCATGGTATATATGTGCCACATTTTCTTAATCCAGTCTATCTCAGGTGGACATTTGGGTAGATTCCAAATCTTTGCTATTATGAATAGTGCCTCAATAAACATATGTGTGCATGTGTCTTTATAGCAGCATGATTTATAATCCTTTGGGTATATACCCAGTAATGGGATGGCTGGGTCAAATGGTATTTCTAGTTCTAGATCCTTGAGGAATCGCCACACTGTTTTTCACAATGGTTGAACTAGTTTACAGTCCCACCAACAGTGTAAAAGTGGTCCTATTTCTCCACGTCCTCTCCAGCACCTGTTGTTTCCTGATTTTTTAATGATTGCCATTCTAACTGATGTGAGATGGTATCTCATTGTGGTTTTGATTTGCATTTCTTTGATGGGAAATCAATAACCTTTTATTATATATTATAAGCTTTATGAGAACCAAAAACCAGGTGAGCACTCACAGTACCTGGTTTTAACTTCATATTGCTAAAAGAGGAAATGCTTCATATCGCTAAAAGAGGCAGTGAAGAAATACAAAAAAAAACAGTTCTGAATTGCCAATGACACCCCTCCACCACACCCATAGTAGTGGCAGCATGAAGTGGAAAACATCTCTGGGCACCAGAGGAGGGAGAGCACTGCAGTTGTGAGGCATTGATGTCACTGCCATCCTGTTAGAGCAGAAATAAATACTGGAACAAACTTAACTGATACACACCCATGGGGGTGTATTCAAACCAGCCCTAGCCAGAGGGAAATTGCCACAGATCCTGAGTTCAAAACTTGAGTTCCCACATACCTCACCACCTAGGACTAAATTGCTCTGGGACTCCAAGTACACTTGAAAGGTAGTATAGGTCATAAGGACTGCAACTCTTAGGCAAGCCCTAGTGCTGAAATGGTCCCAGAGAAAGTAGAGTGTGTGTAGGAGGGGTACAGGACCTACTGAGCTGGGGTGTCTAAGGAAATGCTGCCATCACCCCTACCCTAACCCTAGGCTACACAGCTTGTAGCTCCAAAAGAGACTCCATATTTCCACCTGAGGATAGGAGAGGAAAGAGTGGGGATGACTCTGTCTTGTATGTTGGATATCAGCTCTGGCACAGCAGGATAGGACATTGGTCAGAGTCATGAGGCCCCTGTTCCAGGCCCTAGCTCCTGGATGGCATTTCTAGACACACCCCAAGCCAGAAGGGAACCCATTGCCTTGGAAGGAAGGACCCAGTCCTGGCAGCCTTCATCAACTACTGACTGAAGAGCCCATGGGCTCTGAATAACCAACAGTAATATCCAGGTACTACATCAAGGGCCTTGGATGATCCTTTGAGATGAAATGGATTCAGATGAGACATAACACATTACCAACTGTGGTGGCTATGGGGCGGAACTTCTTCTATTTGAGTAAAGCAGAGGGAAAAGTAAAGGGGACCTTGCCTTACACCTTGGGTACCAGCATGAACACTGGGGGATATAGCACCAGGCAGACCCTTGGGGTCCCCGATTCCAGGACTTAACTCTGAGATGGCATTTTTAGATCTGCCATGGGCCAGAGGTGAGCCCACTTCCCTGATGGGTGAGTCCCAGGCCAGGCAGCATTCATGAAAAACTGACATAAGAGCCAGTGGGCCTTAAGGGAAAAACGGTGATAGTCTAGTAGTACTCCATGTGGCATGTGATGATAGAGACTATGGGGTAAGGCTCTTCTGCATTTGGAAAGGGGAGGGAAGAATGAGAAGGACTGCATCTTATGGTTTGAGGACCAGATTGGCTTCAGTAAAATAGAACACCAGGTAGACTTCTAGAGTTCTAAGGTCTTTTACTCTAGTCCATGATGACTGGAAGTCACCTTTGGACTCATCCAGGGACTGGGAGAACTCATTGCCCTGAAGGGAAAGATACAGGCTTCAGTTGTTTTACCAGCAGCTAATTGTAGAGCCCCAGAGTTTTCAGCAAACATAGACAGTAGCCAGCAAATGGTTACAGTAGGCCTTGAGCAAGATGCAGGTGCTGTGCTAGCTTCATTCTGACCCAGTGCAGTCATAGTGGAGGTGGCCACCAGGGTGCTTGTGTGACTTCTCCCACATATTTAAGTGACTCAGAACAGAGAGAGGATCCGTTTTTTTGGGAGAAAGTAAGGGAAAAGAACAAGAGTCTCTGCCTGGTTATCCAGAGAATTATGGTGGTCATGTTCAAGATCATCAAAGTGGTACCTTTATGAGTTTTCAAGAAACACAGTGTTACTGGGCTTGGGGTGCCCCCTAAAGCAGATACAGCTTAGATAGAAATATCCAAGTCCTTTCAAATATCTAGAAAACCTTCCAAAGAAGGAAGGTAACAACAACAACAACAAAAAAATCACAGACAGTGAAGACTAAAATAAATACCTAACTCTTCAATGTGCAGACACCAAAGAACATTTACTATAATCTACAACATCCAAGAAAACATGACCTCATCAAATGAACTAAATAAAGCACCAGGGACTAATCTTGGAGAAACGGAGATATCTGACTTTTCAGACAGATAATTCACAATAGTTGTGTTAAGGAAACTGAAAAAAAAAAAAATCAAGGTAACACAGAGAAGAAATTCAGAATTGTATCAGACAAATTTAACAAAGTGATGGAAATAATTTAAAAGAATCAAGCAGAAATTCTCAAGATATAAATTGCATTTGACATACTGAAGAATGCATCAAAGTCCTTTAATGGCAAAAAGGATTAAATAGAAGAAATAATTAATGAACTTGAAAACAGGTTATTTGAAAACACACAGTTAAAAAGAGACAAAGAGTGAAAAGGAATGAAGCATGCCTACAGAACCTGGAAAACAGCCTCAAAAGGGCAAATCTAAGAATTATTGGCCTCATAGAAGAGGTGGAGAAACATATAAGGAGAGAAAGTTTATTCAAAGGGATAATAGCAGAGACTGTCCCAAACCTAAAGAAAGATATCAATATCGAAGTATAAGATGTGTTTAGAACATCACGCAGACGTACCCCAAAGAAGCCTAGCTTAAGGAATTTAATACCCAAAGTCCCAAAGATCAAGAACAGAGAAAGATTCCTAAAAGCAGCAAGAGAAAAGAAACAAATAACATACAATGGAGCTTTCATACATTTGGCAGCAGTCTTTTCAGTGGAAACCATATAGGCCACGAGACAATGGCATGAAATGTTTAAAATGCTGAAGGAAAAAGAAAAACGAAACTTTTACTCTAAAATACTGCATCTGGTGAAAATATCCTTCAAAC
Source organism: Mandrillus leucophaeus (assembly GCF_000951045.1). Lineage (NCBI taxonomy): Eukaryota > Metazoa > Chordata > Mammalia > Primates > Cercopithecidae > Mandrillus > Mandrillus leucophaeus. The sequence goes on along the minus strand of NW_012101275.1, from coordinate 17,244 downwards.
ATGAAGGAGAAATACTTTCCAAGACAAATAAAAGTTTAGGGATTTTATCAACAATAGACCTTTTCTACAAGAAATACTAAAGGAAGTACTTCAATCAGAAAGAGAAGGCCATTAAAGACCAGTAAGAAATCATCTGAAAGTACAAAACTCCCTGCTAGTATTAAGTACACAGAAAATCACAAAACATTATAAGTGTATGAACTTATAGTATTTTGTGTATAACTTATAATATTTAGTGTATGAACTACCCTTATCCTAAGTGAAAAGACTGAATGATGAACCAATCAAAAATAATAACTACAACAACTTTTCAGGGCAGAGTGCTATAAAAGATAAATAAAAACCAAAAATGTAGAAAGCTGGGGCACAAAGTTGAGGCATAGAGATTTTATTTTATTTGATTTTTTTTTTTTTTGCTTGTTTGTTGGTTTGTTTGTTTATGCAATGAGTGTTAAGTTGTCATCAGGTTAAAACAATGGGTTAAAAGATAGTATTTATAAGCCTCATGGTAACCACAAACCAAAAAACATACAATGGGTATACAAAAAAATAAAAGGCTAGAAACTAAATAATGTCACTTGGAAAAGCCACCTTAACTAAAAGAAGACAAGAAGGAAAGAAGCAAAAAAGAGAATACCACACACACACACACACACACACACCAGAAAACAAAAAAACAAAATGGCAGCAGTAAGCCCTTACTTACCAATAATAATATTGAATTTAAATGGACTAAAGTCACCAATCACAAGAAATAGAGTGGCTAAATGGAATAAGAAGAAAAAAAAAGGCCCATGGACCTGTTGCCTACAGGAGACACGCTTCACCTGTAAAGACAAACATAGACTTAAAATAAAGGGATGCAAAAAATACTCCTTGCCGATGGAAATCAGAAAGAACAGGAATTACTATACTTTTATCAGACAAAATAGATTTCAAGACACAAACTACATGAAGAGACAAAGCAGATCACTATATAATGATTAAGAGGTCAATTCAGCAAGAAGATATAATAGTTTTACATATATATGAACCCAACTCTGGAGTACCCAGATATATAAAGCAATCATTATTAAAACTGAAGACATTGATAGGCTCCAATACAAAAATAGCTGGAGGCTTCAAACCTTCCATTAAAAATTGGGCAGATTCTACAGCAAAAATTCAACAAAAAAACATCAGAATTAATCTGCACTGTAGACCAAATGGATCTAATAGATATTTACAGAATATTTCATTCAATGGCTGCAGAATACACATCATTTTTTTTCTCAGCACGTGGATTATTCTCAAGGATAAGACCATGTTAGGTCTGAAACAAGTCTTAAAACATTAAAAAAATTGAAATAATATAAAGTATCTTATTTTATATTATTTATAAAATATATTGATTCTTATAAATTATTTTCTTTACTTTATTAAATTTATCTGATAGACTTCTGAATTTCTTCTCTGTTTATTTAAAGCATCACCAAAATGAAATAAAAATATAAATTAATAAAAAGAAGGAATTTGGAAATTATACAAACACATGGAAATTAAATGATATGGAATGACTAGTGGGTCAATGAAGAAATCAAGAAAGAAATTGAAAATAATTTTGAAACAAATAATAGCAGATTGAAAATGCACCAAAACTTATGGGATACAGCAAAGGCAGCACTAAGAGGAAAGTTTATAGCTATTTGCCTACATCAAAAAATAGAAAATGCTTCTAATAAATAACTTAACAATGCATCTAAAGAAATAGAAAAGCAAGAGCAAACAAGCCCAAAAGTAATAGAAGGAAAGGAATAATAAAGATCGGGGCAGAAATCAAAGAAATTGAAATGAAGAAAACAATATAAAAGATCAATGAAACGAAAAGTTGATTTTCTGAAAAGTTAAACAAAATTTATAAATTTTCAACCAGAGTAAATAGGAAGAGAGACACAAATAAATAAAATCAGAAATATGAAAAGAAACATTACACATGATACAGCAGATGTTCAAAGGCCCATTAGTGGTTACTGTGAGCAGCTATATGCCAATAAATTGGAAAATCTAGAAGAAATGGACAAATTACTATACACATACAACCTATCAAGATAAAACCCCATGAAGAACTCCAAAACCTCAACAGAACAATAACTAGTAATGAGATTGAAGCCTTAATAGAGATTGTTCCAGTAAAGAAAAGCTCAGGGCCTGACAGCTTCACTGGTGAATTCTACCAAACATTTAAATAAGAACTAATACAAATTCTACTGAAACTGTTCTAAAATATGAAGGAGAAATTATTTCCAAAGACATTCTCCAAGGCCAGTATTACCCTAATACCAAAACCAGACAAGCACACATCAAAAATAAAACACAGACCAATATCTGTGACGAATATTGATGCAAAAATTCTCAACCAAATATTAGCAAAATGAATTCAACAATACATTAGAAAGATTATTGATTATGACCAGTGAGATTAATCCCTGGGATGCAAGAATGACTCAACATATGCAAATTAATCAATATGATACATTATATAAACAGATTGAAGGATAAAAAACATATGATCATTTCAATTGATGATAAAAAGGCATTTGGTAAAATTCAACATGACTTCATGATGAAAACCCTGAAGTAACTGGGGATAGAAGGAACATACCTCAACATAATAAAAGCTATAAACCACAGGTCCAAAACCAGTATCATACTGAAAGGGGAAAAACTGAAAGACTTTCCTCTAATAGCTGATATGTGACAAGGATGCCCACCTTCACCACTGTCCTTCAGCCTAAAACTAGAGGTCCTCGCTGGAGCAATCAGACAAAAGAATGAAATAAAGGGAATCCAAATGAAAAAAAAAAAAAGTCAAATATCCTTGTTTGCAGAATATATAATAAGTAGTATTTTTATACACCAACAGTAAACTATCTGAAAAAGAAATTAAAATGTCATCCCATTTAAAATATCCACACATAAATTTAAATTCCTAGGAATTAACTGAAAAAGAGAAAGATCTCTACAATGAAAACTATAAAACACTGATGGAAGAAATTGAAGAGGACAAAAAAAAAAAAAAAAAAATCCATGTTAGTGGATTGGAAGAATCAATAGTGTTAAAATGTCCAAAACAATATACAGATTCAATATAATCTCTTTCAAAATGCCAGTAATATTCTTTACAGAAATAAAAAATGTCCTAGAATTTATATGGGACCACAAAAGGCCCAGAATAGCCAAAGCTGTCTTAAGCAAAAAGAACAAAACTGAAAGAATCACATTACCTGACTTCAAATTATACTACAGATCTACAGTAACCAAAACAGCATGGTACTGGCAATGAAGAAACAGACTCATAGAACAATAGAACAGAATAGAGAACACAGAAGCTAATCCACACACTTACAGCAAAGTCATTTTTGACAAAGGTGCCAAGAATACACGCTAGGCAAGAGTCTCTTACATAAATGGTTCTGGGAAAACTGGATATCCATATGCAGAAGAATGAAATTAGATCCCTATCTCTTACCATATACAAAAATGAAATCAAAATGGATTAAAGACTTCAGCCTAAGCCCTCAATATATGAAACTACTACTACTGTTGCAAAAAAAAAAAAATAGGGAAAATATCCAAGATACTGGTGTGGGAAAATTTCTTAGGCAATACCTCACAAGCTCAAGCAATCAGAACAAAAATAAAGAAATGGGATCACATCGAGTTACAAACCTTCTGCACAGCAAAGTATACAATCAACAAAGTAAAGTGGCTTACCACAGAATGGAAGAAAATATTTTCAAACTACCCTTCTGTAAAAAGATTAATAACTAGAATATATAAGGAGCACAAACAACTCTATAGGAAAAAATCTAATAATCAGATCAAAAACTGGGCAAAGTATTTGAATAGACGTTTCTCAAAAGAAAATATATAAATGGCAAACAGGCATATGAAAAGGTGCTCACTATCATTATTATCAGAGAAATGCAAATTAAAACTACAATGAGTTATCATCTCTCCTCAATTGAAATGGCTTATATCCAAAAGACAGAACAATAAATGCTGGAGAGATTGTGGAGAAAAGGGAATCCTCATACACTGTTGTTGGGAATGTAAATTATTACAACCACTATGGAGAACAGTTTGGAGGTTTCTCAAAAAATAAAAAATAAACTACTGTATGATCCAGCAATCCGAGTCCTGGATGTATACCCAAAAGAAAGGAAATCAGTATATTGATGAAATATCTACATTTCCATGTTTGTCGCAGCACTATTCCCCATAGCCAAGAGTTGGAGGCAAATAAATAAATGAGATTCTCTCATTTATAACAACATGGAAAGAACTGGAGATCACTATGTTAAGTAAAATAAGCCAGGCACAGAAAGACAAACATCACATGTTCTCATTTATTTGTGAGATCTAAAAATCAAATCAATTGAACTGATGGAAATAGAGTAGAAGGATGGTTACCAGAGACTGGTAAAGGTAGTTGGGGGTTGGGAGGGTAGTCAGGATAATTAATGGGTACAAAACAATAGAAAGAATGAATAGAACCTAATATTTCATAGCACAACAGGGTGACTATAGTCAAAAATAAGTTAATTGTACATTTAAAAGTAACTTAAAAAATGTGATTGGATACCTTATAACAGAAAAGATAAATGCTTGAGGGGATGAATACCCCATTCTCTATGATGTGCTTATTTCACAATGCATGCTTGTATCAAAATATCTCATGTACATTACAAATATATACACCCACCATGTACTCACAAAAAATAAAAATTAAAAAATTATGTTTCTATATGTTATCAATGAACAATATGAAAAGGAAATTGAGAAAACTGTTACATGTATAATTGTATCAAAAACATAAAATATTTAGGAATCAACTTAATAAAAGAAGTGCCAAAACAATATCCTGGATTGGAATGCAATGCAGCTATAGTCCCAAACTGAACTTCAGATTCAACAAAATATTCTATCAATACCCCACCTACATTTTACTTTTTCAGAAATGGGCATACCAATCCTAAACTTCTCATGAAAATGCAAAAAAATTGCAAAGTCAATATGATTTTGAGAAGAACGAAGCTGGAGGAATCTCACTTCCTGCTTTCCAACCCTACTACAAAGCAGGAGAAGTCAAGACAGAATAAAATTTAGAGTCAAAAAATAATCCTTTACGTGTAGAGTTAATTCACTTTTGACAACGGTGCTAAGACAATTCAATGAGTAAAAATATTCTTTTCAACAACAGTGCTTGAAAAACTGGATATCCACATGCAGATAATGTATGTGAGTACTTTCTTCATAATATCCACAAAAGTTAGCTCAAATGGATTATCGATCCAAATGTAACAATCCGAGTGATAGAATTTTAAAGAAAACAATTGAGTAAATGTTTTTGAGCTTGGGTTAGGCAGTGGTTTTTAGATTAAACTCTTGGAAGAAAGCAACACAATGAAATCAGATAAATTGTACCTTAAAATTAAAACCTTTTTTGTTTCTCAGGCCACTATCAAATAATGACAAAAAATACGTGCAGATGATGCATCTGATAAAAATTTTGTAACCAAAATATATAAGGAACTAGTTCAAATTAACAATAAGAAACAAAAGCCCAATTTAAAAAATCAGCCAATGAATTGAATAGATTTTTTTCCCAAGGAGATATGAATAGTTTACAAGCATATGAAAAGCTTCTCAAGTCTTTAGGGTAATGCAAATAAAAACCACAATGAGATACCACTTTGCGCCTACTAGGAGGGCTATAATATAAATAAAGTCTAGACAATAACAAAGCAAATGTTAGCAAAGGTGTGTTGAGATTGCAACTCTGATATATTGCTGGTAGTCCTGTAAAACGATAAGGTCATTGTGGAAAATAGTTTGGCAGTTCTTCAAAATGTTAAACATAGAGTTAACTCTGTGACATGGTAATTCCATTCCTAGGTATATATTCAAGAGAATTGAAAACATGTTCACACAAAAACTTGTGACTCTTCATAGCAACATTATTCCTAATAGCAAATAAACAAGAACAAAGTGTCCATCAGCTGATGCCAGGAAACAAAAAGTGGTATAATTCATGCAACTGAATAATATTCAGCAATTAAAAGGAATGAAGTACTGATACATGCAAAGACATGGATGAACCTTGAAAACATTATGCTTAGAGAAATAAGCCAGACATAAAAGGACAAACATTATATGATCTCATTTATATAAAATATCCACAATAAATAAATTCACAGCTATGAAAGGTATATTAGAGGTTGCTTAGGATTGGGGAGAATGAGGGGGGAATTCTTAAAAATTGATACAGAGAGTTTTTTTTGCTGTGATTAAAATGTTTAAAATTAGATATTGATGATAGCCAAAACTCTACAAGTATACTAGAAGCCACTGAATTGTACACTTTGAAGTTCTCAATTTTATGGTATGTGAATTATTGTCTTAATAAAGCTGCTATTTTAAAAGATGGGATACAATAAATATGAAAATAATTTCTAATATTTACCTCATGAACCCCTTTTAAAGATCACTGAAAAATGATATCAGATACATAATAATTAAAAGCAAACTGTCTTCCAGATTGAGATTTTCTGTAGACCAACTCATGTAATCCTCCAACTTACTCTGTGAAGCAGTTATTACATTTCTAATTTTTTAAATGAGAAACAGCAGCTGAGAGAATTGAAGTACACTCCTTAAAACTACAAGTGGTGGAGCCAGGTTTTGAACATTGCTCACTAGTTTAATCACCATTTTATATTTACAACTGAGCAATACTATTTTCATATGGCACTTGACATTTCTAGATTTTTCAGTGCCTTTTCTTTCTTCTGCACCCTTGATCTTTCAAAGTCCCCTGCATTATTCCTTTCAAATTGCTTGTCCAGTTTTATTTCCCTAATGTCTAGAGTTAATGGTGTCATTTGGTTAAAGAACCAAGGGGACTTGCTTGTCTCCTGGGGTCCCTTCTATACCTGTCTCTGCTCCTATCTGCCTTCTCTGAGGCCCCAGGAAATCATTTTGTTTTCTTTTCCTCTTCTTTTTTATTTATTCAAATAATTCAATATCTTTTTCATAATTTTTATTCTGATCATAAGCAAAACATATGATCATAGTAGTAATTTTATAAACACATAGAAATGGGATGAAAACTGTACACTCTTATCCTGAGGTAATCTACTTTATTTATTTCAATTCTTCCCCCTTTCTTTCTCTGTTTATACAAAGACATTAAACTGGGTATAAATTTATGAATTGCTTTTTCACTTAATAATATGTCATAATACACATGAAAAAATGCTCATCATCATTGACTATCAGAGAAATGCAAATCAAAACCACGATGAGATACCATCTCACACCAGTTAGAATGGCAATCATTAAAAAGTCAGGAAACAACAGGTGCTGGAGAGGATGTGGAGAAATAGGAACACTTTTACACTGTTGGTGGGATTGTAAACTGGTTCAACCATTGTGGAATACAGTGTGGCGATTCCTCAAGGATCTAGAACTAGAAGTACCATTTGACCCAGCCATCTTATTACTGGGTATATACCCAAAGGATTATAAATCATGCTGCTATAAAGACACATGCACATGTATGTTTATTGCGGCACTAGTCACAGTAGCAAAGACTTGGAAGCAACCCAAATTTCCATCAATGACAGACTGGATTAAAAAAATGTGGCACATATACACCATGGAATACTCTGCAGCCATAAAAAAGGATGAGTTCATGTCCTTTGCAGGGACTTGGATGAAGCTGGAAATCATCATTTTCAGCAAACTATCACAAGGACAGCAAACCAAACACCGTATGTTCTCACTCATAGGTGGGAATTGAACAATGAGAACACTTGGACACAGGAAGGGGAACATGACACACCGGGGCCTATCGTGGGGAGGGGGAGGGGGGATGGATAACATTAGGAGATATACCTAATGTAGATGACGAGTTAACAGGTGCAGTACACCAACATGGCACCTGTATACATATGTAACAAACCTGCACATTGTGCACATGTACACTAGAACTTAAAGTATAATAAAAAAATTCATGATATTATTTGTATGCATGAAAATTAGTGATTGCATCATCTTCCATTATACTGTTTATAGCTTATTTACATTACTACTATGTTTATCTTGTACCCATCTTTTTAAACAACTTTATTGAAATGTAGTTCACATGCCACATAATCATCCACTTAAAGTGTTCATTTTAATGATTTTACAGTATTCATAGACATGTGTAACTATCACTATGGTCAACTTTAGAACATTTTCATTAACTTAAAAAAATTCTGTGCCCTTTAGCAATCACACTCATCTATGCATCTGTCCCAGTAGCATCTATAGATTTGACTAATTTTGTATCTCTACATTTGATTATTACAGACATTTTGCATAACTGAATTATATAATATGTGATGTTTTGTGACTAAATTATTTCACTTAGAGTAATGTTTTCAATGTTCGTTTGTGTTGCAGCATGTATCAGTGCTTCATTTCTTTTTATGGCCATGTAACATTTCATTGTAGAGATATACGATATTTTGTTTATGGATTCATCAATTTGTGAACATTTCAGCTGTTTTCACTTTTTATTATTGTGAATATGCTTCTATTAACATTCATGAATAAATTTTTTGGTTGATTTGCTTATTTTAAATTTATTTTTGAGTGGCAAATAACAACTTTATTGAGTACAATGTGAAGTTTTGATAAATGTTTACAATGTGGAATAATTCAATCAGGCTAATTAACAAATTTATTACCTTACATGTTTTTTTTTGTGATGAAAACATTACACACATGAACATATGTTTTTAATTCTCTTGGATTTATACCTAGCAGTGCAGTTGTTGAGTTAAATGGTAACTGTCTTCTTATATTAATAAGAAGAATAAAAGAAAATAGTTTTGATGTGTTGGGGTGGTGAAAATTTTTAGGGGGGTGATATGGAGAGATAATGGGCGATGTTTCTCAGGGCTGCTTCCAGCGGGATTAGAGACAGTGTGGAAACCTAGAGTGGGAGAGATTAAGCTGATGGAAGATTTTGTGGTAAGAGGCGATATTGTGGGGTTGTTAGAAGGAGCATTTGTCTTATAGAATGATTGGTGATGTCCTGGATGCGGTTTTGTATGAATTGAATAACTAAACAGAAGACACAAGGTCTGAGTAAGAGAAGGAGAAAAACAGGTATTAAAGTACTAAGAATTAGGAGGACCTAGGACATCCAATTAGAGAGTGCCTAAGGAGGTTCAGTATAGTCTTGCCAGCAAAGATTATTTACTTTAAGAGGGAGTTAAGAGTGGAGGTTTGGGGATAGCACTGGGAGATATCAGCTGTGATGGCTTGGAGAAACAGTGTAAACCGGCAGTATAAACAAGAGCAGAGCATTTATGAGTAGTTGAGAACAGTGAATAGGAGTATGACTAGACAGAAGATAGTAGGGACGACGTTTTTGGGGGCACAGTCCAAGTTGGTCTGGTGTCTGGAATGAGACTGGTGCTTAATAAAAAGGAGCATCTATGTAGGAGCTTAAATGGGCTGTACCCTGTAGCATTCTGCAGACAGGCCTGAATTCTGAGAAGGCAAGTGGTAAAAGTATCGTCCAGTCCTTTTTAAATTGGTGGTTGAACTTGGTGAGGCGTGTTTTTAAAAGACTATTAGTCTATTCTACTTTCTTGAAGATTGAGGGCCGTAAGGGATATGAAGGTTTTACTGAATACTAAGAGCCTGAGAAACTGCTTGGGTGATTTGACTAGTAAAGGCTGGTCCGTTATCAGACTGTATAAAGGTGGGAAGGCCAAACTGAGGAACTATGTCTGACAGAAGGGAAGAAATGATGGCGGTGACCTTCTCAGAAGTGAAAGTGTCTACCTAGACTAAAAGGTATTTTAGTTTTCTGACTTGGAGCATGTGAGTAAAGTCAATTTGCCAGTCCTGGGCAGGGGGCAAATCCTCGAGCTTTATGTGTAGGAAAGGGAGGGGGCCTGAACAATCCCTAAGGGGTAGTAGAATAGCAGATGGAACACTGAGAAGTGATTTCCTTGGGGATACATTTCCATGATGGAAAGGAAATGAGAGGTTCTAAGAGACGGGCTAGTGGTTTGTAACTTACATGGACGAGGTTATGAAATGACGACAGAATAGAATGGGCCTATGAGGCTGGAAGGAGATGTTTTCCTTGGTCTAAGAACCATTTGCCTTGTGTGGGAAGAGATTGGTAGGTGGAAGTTTCAGTAGGGGAGTAGGCGGGAGTGGCCAGATGAGAAGGAGAAAAACTGCCATGAGGGACAGAGGTTGGAATACTAACTGCTTTTTTAGCTACCTTATCAGCATAAGTGTTGTCTTGAGAGATGGGATCTGATGCCTTTTGATGGTCTTTGCAGTGAATGACCCCAGCTTCCTTTGGAAGTAAAGCGGCTTTGAGAAGCATTTTTATTAAAGAGGCATTAATGATGGAGGACCTTTGCATAGTGAGGAAATCTCTTTCAGCCTATATAACAGCTTAGTGGTGCAGAATATGGAAGGAATATTTAGAGTCAGTATGAATATTGACTCGCAGTCCTTTTGCAAGAGTGAGGGCCTGAGTTAAGGCAACTAGTTCGGCTTGCTGAGAGGTAGTGGAGGGTGGCAGAGCGGTAGCCTCAATGATAGGTGTGGAAGATATCATAGAATAGCCTGCCTTTGCTGGTGAGTGGCGATTAGGCCTGGTGGAACTGCCGTCAATAAACTAAGTGTGTTCAGGGTAAGGAACATGAAAGAATATGGGGAAATGGAGTGAATGTCAGGTGGATCAGAGAGATACAGTCATGGGGGTCAGGTGTGGTATCAGGAATAGTGTGGGAGGCCAGATTGAAGTCCGGGCCAGGAACAATGGTAATTGTGGGAGACTTAACAAAGAGTGAGTATAGCTGAAGGAGCCAGGGAGCAGAAAGTATATGCATCAGGTGGGAGAAAGAAAATAGATTTTGGAAGTTATGAGAACTGTAGAGAGTGCGTTGAGCATAGTTTGTGATTTTTATGGCCTCTAAAAGCATTAAGGCAGTGGCAGCTGCTGCACGCAGACATGAGGGCTAGGCTAAAACAGTAAGGTCAAGTTGTTTGGACAGAAAGGCTACAGGATGTGGTCCTTGTGTAAGAATTCTGACCCTACTAACTATGCCTAGGAAGGAAAGGAGTTGTTGCTTTGTAGAAGGGATTGGGGTTTTGGAGATTAGACGGACACGATCAGCAGGGAGAGCACATGTGTTTTTATGAGAATTATGCTGAGATAGGTAACAGATTAGGAAGAAATTTGGGCTTGACTGAAGTAATGGGGGCTGTCTGTGAAGCCTTGTGGCAGTACAGCCCAGGTAATTTGTTGAGCCTGTTGGGTGTCAGGGTCAGTCCAAGTGAAAATGAAGAGAGACTGGGATGAAGGTTGCAAAAGAATAGTAAAGAAAGCGTGTTTGAGATCTAGAACAGAATAATGGGTTGTGGAGGGAGGTATTGAGGATAGGAGAGCATGTGGGTTTGGCACCACGGGGTGGATAGGCAAAACAATTTGGTTGATAAGGCACAGATCCTGAACTAACTTGCAAGGCTTGTCTGGTTTTAGGACAGGTAAAATGGGGCAATTATAAGGACAGTTTATAGGCTTTAAAAGGCCATGCTGTAACAGGTGAGTGATAACAGGCTTTAATCCTTTTAAAGTGTGCTGTGGGATGGGATATTGGCATTGAGCAGGGTAAGGGTGATTAGGTTTTAATGAAATGGTAAGGGGTACATGATCGGTCGCTAAGGAGGGAGTAGAGGTGTCCTATACTTGTGGTTTAAGGTGGGGAGATACAAGGGGAGGAAGTGAAGGAGGCTTTGAACTGGGGGAAAAGGCGGCAATGAGGTGTAGCTATAGCCTAGGAATAGTGAGGGAAGCAGATAATTTAGTTAAAATGTCTTGGCCTAATAAGGGAACTGAGCAGGTGGGGATAACTAAAAAGGAGTGCATAAAAGAATGTTGTCTAAGTTGGCACCAGAGTTGAAGAGTTTTAAGAGGTTTAGAAGCCTGGCCATCAATACCCACAACAGTTATGGAGGCAAAGGAAAAAGGCCTTTGAAAATAAGGTAATGCGGAATTGGTAGCCTCTGTATTAATTAAGAAAGGAACGGACTTACCCTCCACTGTTAAGAGTTACCTAAAGCATCTGTGATAGTCTAGGAGGCTTCCAAGGCGATCAGGCAGTGTCAGTCTTCAGCTGCTAAGCCAAGAAGATCTGGGAAGGAGTCAGTCAAAGCCTTGAGCCAGTTGGACAGTCCAGTTTCCAGTGGGGTCCTGCACAGATGGGACATGGCTTAAGAGGAATCCTGGGCTGCGGGCATTCCTTGGCCTAGTGGCCAGATTTCTGGCACTTGAAGCAAGATCCTGGGGAGGAAGTCCTGGAGGAACCCCTGGCAGCTGCGGTTCAGGTGTTTGGAAGTTCTTGTGTGCTGGAGATGTGGCTGGGGTTTGTCTCACAGTGGAGGCAAGGAATTGCAACTCAGAAATACATTGCTACTTGGCTGCCTCTACTCTATTACTGTACACTTTGAAGGCATGGTTAATTAAGTCCTGTTGTGGGGTTTGAGGGCCCGAATCTAATTTTTGGAGCTTTTTCTAATGTCACGAGCTGACTGGGTGATAAAATGCATATTAAGAATAAGGTGGCCTTCTGGCCCCTCTTGGTCTAGGGCGGTAAAGCGTCTAAGGGTTGCTGCTAAGCAGGCAATGAACTGGGCTGGGTTTTTATATTTGATGAAAAAGAGCCTAAATGCTAACTGATTTGGGAGAGGTAGGATAAAGAAAAAAGTAGCATTGACCTTAACTATACTTTTAGCTTCAGCCACCTCTTTAAGAGGAAATTGTTGGGCAGGTGTGGGAGGGCTAGTCAGGGAACGAAACTGTAAACCAGACCCGGTGTGAGGAGAGGAGGTGATAGAAAGATTATAGGGTGGGGGAGCAGAGGCTGAGGAAGAATTGGGGCCTGGCAAGCAGCAGCCTGGGGAGAAGGGGAGAGGTCAGACAGGTCTGTAGAAAATTAAGGTTAGACTCAGCGATGCTTGGGGTTGGAACAGAGGGGACAGGTGGGAGGGAAAGAAGGAGGATTTGGGATGAGTCGCATTGGGAACAGAGACTAGGGAGGGAACAATGTGTAAAAGAATTTCTGGACATCAGTCACCTCAGAACGTTTGCCTATTTTAGGACAAGAATTATCTAGATCTTCTAGGATGGAAAAATCAAAAGTGCCGTTTTCTGGCTATTTGGAACCACTGTCGAGTTTATATTGGGGTCAAGTGGTGTCGCAGAAGAAAATAAGACACTTAGATTTTAGGTAAGGCGCGAGTTGAAGAAATTTTAAGTTCTTGAGAACACAGGCTAAGGGAGAAGAGAGAGGAATGGAGGGTGGAAGTTTGCCTATAGTGAAGGAGGCAAGTTTAAAGAGAAGGGTAGAGACATAGAGAAGAGGGGTGGGGAGCAGCCCTGGGCTGCAACATGGGTGAACAGCCAAAGCAGGTGTCCCCTCAGTTGACTTGCCACCAAGTTAACATGGGTGAATGACCAAGGCAGGTGTCCCTGCAGAGATCAGACACCAATGGAACGTGGGTGAATAATCAGAGAGGCATCCCCGCAATGATTAAGCACTAAGGGAAGGCTGCCTTCCCGAGTCCGTGACCGGTACTGGAGTTCTGGGTCAACGGATAAAATGTTTCTCCTTTGTCTCCACCAGAAAATGAAAGAAATTGAAATTATGAGAAGGGAGAGATTAAAGTGTGGCGCCAAGATTGAAAGGAGAAAGAGGTTGAGAGATAGTGAGAGAGGTTGGAGAAGAGAGTAAAAAGAGGCCACTTACCAGATTTAAAATTTGTGAGATGTTCCTTGGGCTAGTGGGTCTGAGGACCTGAGAATGTAGGTGGATCTTTCTCATGGAGCAAAGAGCAGAAGGACAGGGGATTGATCTCCTAAGGGAGGTCCCCGATCCGAGTCACGGAACCAAATTTCATGCACGTCCATATGAAAAGATCAGCAAACAGACTTTGTGTGAGCAACAAGGCTGTTTATTTCACCTGGGTGCAGGCAGGCTGAGTCCGAAAAGAGAGTCAGCGAAGGGGTGGGGCTGTTTTATAGGATTTGGGTAGGTATAGGAAAATTACAGTTGAAGGGGGTTGTTCTCTGGCGGACAAGGCTGGAGGTCACAAGGTGCTCAATAGGGGAGCTTTTGAGCTAGGATGAGCCAGGAAAAGGAATTTCACAAGATAATGTCACCAGTTAAGGCAGGAATAGGCCATCTGGATGTGCGCCTGCAGGCCACAGGGGATATGATGGCTTAACTTTGGCTCAGAGGCCTGACAGTAACTCTATTTCTAACGTTTTTAGAAACTATAAAAGTATTTTTTTTTAATTATTATTATTATACTTTAAGTTCTAGGGTACATGTGCATAACGTGCAGGTTTGTTACATATGTATACTTGTGCCATGTTGGTGTGCTACACCCATCAACTCGTCAGCACCCATCAACTCGTCATTTACATCAGGTATAACTCCCAAAGCAATCCCTCCCCCCTCCCCCCTCCCCATGATAGGCCCTGGTGTGTGATGTTCCCCTTCCCGAGTCCAAGTGATCTCATTGTTCAGTTCCCACCTATGAGTGAGAACATGCGGTGTTTGGTTTTCTGTTCTTGTGATAGTTTGCTAAGAATGATGGTTTCCAGCTGCATCCATGTCCCTACAAAGGACACAAACTCATCCTTTTTTATGGCTGCATAGTATTCCATGGTATATGGATTAAAAGTATTTTTTATGGGGACTTTATCATTTTACATTCCCAATAGCAATGTATGAGGGATTAATTTCTCTACATTGTCAACAATATTTGAGATTAAAAAAAAAAAAACTTTAGTCATCCTAGTGGATTTCAAGTGGTATCCCATTGTGTTTTCAATTTGCATTTCTCTAATGGCATTGAGTGTCTTTCCAGTATCTTCTTGGGCAAAATATGTATTCAAATACTTTGCCAATTTTGAAATTGGGCTTTACGATTTTTGGCTTCACAGTCAAAAAATAACAGATTGTGGTGAATCTATAGAAAAAAAAGGGAACACTTATATGTTGTTGGTGGGAATGTAAGTTAGTTCACCCCTATGGAAAGCAGTTTGGAGATATCTTGAAGAACTAAAAACAGAAACTACTGATCAACCCAGGAATCCCATTAATGAGTATATGTCTGATATGGTTTGGATTTGTGTCCCTGCCCAAATCTCATGTCGAATTGGATCTCATTTTTTTATTCATTCAGCCAGTCTATGACTTTTCATTGGAAAGTTTAGTACATTTAGATTCCATGCTATTATTGAGAAGTAGGGACTTACTCTTGCTATTTTGTTATCTGTTTTCTGGCTATTTTGTGGTCTTCTCTTCCTTCTTTCCTTTCATCCTGTGTTCCTTTCAGTGAAAGTAATTCTCTCTGGTTGTATGGTTTAAGTTCTTGCTTTTTGTGTGTGTGTATTCATTGCATGTTTTTTCACTTGAGGTTACCATGAGGCTTACAGATACTATTTTAAGACCCGTTATTTTAAATTCATGACAACTTAGGACCAATTGCAAAACACATAAATAATCATGCAAAATAAAACTAATAAAAACTCTACACTTCAACTTCATCCCCTGCTTTTCAACTTTTTGTTGTTTCTTTTTATGTCGTATTATAATTTTTGTGTTTTGAAAAGTTGTCATAGTTATTTTTGATTGCTTCATCATTTTTCTTTCAACTAAAGATAACAGGAGTTGACATACTGCAATTACAGTGTTATAATGTTCTGTGTTTTTCTCTATGCTTACTATTAGCAGTGAGTTTTAAACCTTCAGATGATTTATTGTTGCTCATTAACATCCTTTTCTTTCAGATTGAAGAATTCCCTTTAGCATTTATTGTAGGACGTGTTTGGTGTTGATGAAATTCCTCAGCTTCTGTTTGTCTGGGAATATCTTTAGTGTCTTATATGAGTAAAAGGATATTTTCCCTAGGTATGCTATTCTACGGTGAAACCTTGTTTCCGTCAGCACTTTAAATATGTCATGCCTCTCTCTTCTGGCCTGTAAGGTTTCCTCTGAAACGTCTGCTGCCAGTCATATTGGAGCTCCGTGGTATATATATATTTCAATTCTCTTTCTGCTTTTAGGAAACTTTTTTTATCCTTGACATTTGAAAGTTTAATTTTATACCTTAAAATAAATGTCTTTGGGTCAAAACCGCTTGGTGTTCTATAACCTTCTTGTACATGAATGTTATGTTTCTCTAGGTTTGGGAAGTTCTCTGTTATTATCCCTGTGAATAAACTTTCTACCCCAATCTTTTTCTCTACCTCCTCTTTAAAACTAATAAATCTTAAATTTGCCCTTTTGAGGCTATTTATATAGATCTTGTAAATGTGCTTTATTGTTTTTCTTTTTTCTTTTGTCTCTTTTTATTGTGTATTTTCAAATAGCCTCTCTTCAATTTTTTTTTTTTTTTTCCATTTGATTGATTCCGGTATTAAGAGACTCTGAGAATGAGTTAGAGAGGAGTCCTTTCTTCTCAGTTTTTTTGAATAGATTCAGCAGGAATGGTTCCAGCTCTTCTTTGGACATCTGGTAGAATTCAGCTGTAAATTTATCTGTCCTGAGGCTTTTTTTGTTGATGGTGGTAGGTTATTTACTTCTGATTCAATTTCATAGCTTGTTATTAGTCTTTTCAGTAATTCAGTTCCTTCCTGATACAGTCTAGAGAGGGGTGAATGTGCCCAGGAATTTATCTATTTATTCTAGATTTTCTAGTTTATATGCATTAAGGTATTCATAATATTCTCTGACATCTGTTGGTATTTCCATGTAGTCAGTAGTAATATCCTCCTTGTCATTTCTGATTGTGATTACTTTAATCTTCTCTTTTCTTGCTTATTAGTCTAGCTAGAGGTCTATTTTACTATATTTTTTTCAAAAATAAATAAAAAAATAAATAACCAGTTCCTGGATTTAATTTTTTGAATGGATTTTCTTTTTTTGTTTTTTGTTTTTTAATTTAACAGTTATTTATTTATTTATTCATTTATTTATTATTATTATACTTTAAGTTCTAGGGTACACGTGCATAAGGTGCAGGTTTGTTACATATGTATACTTGTGCCATGTTGGTGTGCTGCACCCATCAACTCGTCAGCACCCATCAACTCATCATTTACATCAG
>NW_012101274.1:269375-276012 GCF_000951045.1 Mandrillus leucophaeus | reverse complement strand
AAAGTGCAGTATTGGGGTGGGAGTTACCCAATTTTCCAGGTGTTGTGTGTCTCAGTTCCCCTGGCTAGGGAAAGGGATTCCCTTTCCCCTTGTGCTTCCCAGGTGAGGCGATGCCTCGCCCTGCTTCAGCTCTCTCTGGACGGGCTGCAGCAGCTGACCAGCACCGATTTTCCCGCTCTCCCTAGTGAGATGAACCCAGTACCTCAGTTGAAAATGCAGAAATCATCTGTCTTCTGTGTCGCTGACGCTGGGGGTTGGAGACTGGAGCTGTTCCTATTCGGCCATCTTGCTCTGCCCTCCTCAAGTGCTTTTTTAAGGAGTCCTTGTAAGGCAGTTCTGGTGGTAATAAATTCCCTCAGCATTTGTTTGTCTTAAAAGGAATTTCTTACATCTTTTTGCTTATAAATCTTAGTTTGGCCGAATATGAAATTCTGGGTTGGAATTTCTTTTCTTTAGCAATGTCAAATATTGGTCCCCAGCCTCTCCTGGCTTGTAAGGTTTCTGTTGAGAACGCCACTTTTAGTCTGATGGGCTTGCCTTTATAGGTTACATGACCTTTCTCTCCAGCTGTCTTTAACATTTTTCTTTTATTTCTACCTCAGGGAATCTGATGATTATGTGTCTTGGGAGTGATCTTTTTTCAGTGTGTCTTACTGGGCCTTTCTGCGTTTTTTGAATTTGAATGTTAGCCTCTCTAGCTAGGTTGGGAAAGTTTTCATGGGTGATATCCTGAATTATGTTTTCCAACTTCCTTCCATTCTCTGTGTTTCTTTCAGGGACACCAATGAATCATAGATTCATTCTGTTTACATACTCTTATATTTCTTGGATGTTTTGTTTGTTCCTTTTAATTTTTTTTTTTTCACTATTCTTGTCTGACTGTCTCATTTCAGAAAGCAAATTTTTAAGCTCTGAGATTCTTTTCTCCAGTTGGTATATTCTGCTATTAATACTTGTGATTGCATTATAAAATTCTTGAAATGGGTTTCTTAGTTCTATTACATCAGTTATGTTCTTTTCTATACTGGCCATTTTGTCTGTCAGCTCCTGCATTGTTTTGTCATGATTTTTAGCTTTATTGTATTAGGTTTCCACATATGCCTGTTGCTCAATTGTCTTCATTTCTATCCATATTCTGAATCCCATTTCTGTCATTTCAGCCATCTCGCTTGGTTGAGAACCCTTCCTGGAAAGGTGACACAGCTGTTTGAAGGAAAGAAAGCATTCTAGCTTTTTGGGCATTTAGGGTTCTTGCACTGATTCTTTCTAATCTTTGCGGGTTTATCTACCTTCAATCTTTGTGGTTGCTGACCTTTGGATGGGCTTTTTTTTTCTTTTATTTCATTTGATGGCCTCTACAATTTGATTGTGGTAAAACATGGATTCAGCCAACTGGTTTTGTTTCTGGAAGATTTTAGGGGGCCAGCACTCAACTCCCAAATCGTGGACTTTGTGCTCTCTGGGAGACTTGAATTGGACCTCAAATTTGTTTTCTGGTTCTTGGAGGTTTGGAATCCCCTGCACTGTGTGTGTGTGGGGGGGATGGGGCAAGGTGCAGCAGCTGCAGCAGCTGCAGCAGAGTGCTAGCTGGTTCTAGGGTGCCTGCCATACTGCAGGAATTCACTAGAGTGGTGGAGGCAAAACAGCAGGGGGTTAGGAGTGGTGGGAGCCCCTATTGCAGAGTGTGTGTGCCATTGTGCTCCAGGTGGTGTTGGCTCAAGGCCAAGGTGCTAGTGGTGCAGGTCTGGGTGCCTAATCTGTGCCCTACAAGCAGGAGTGATTGCTCAGGGGGAGGAACCACAGTTCTCTGTGCAGTGTTAGTGCAAGGGTGGGGTGCTAGTGTGGGTGGAGCTTGCTGGCTCTGTGCCTGCCAAGGCTGAATCTGCAATGGTGGTTGGTGGGGGGTGCGGGAGGGTGGACTGCACTTCTGTGCTGGTGGGCAATGAAAATAAAACCCACCCATATAGCCATGCACCAGAAAAGTGATGTGGGAAGTTACCATGGCCCTGGGGGAAGCTGCAGTATGAGGAGGGAACAGATAGGCTTGTGCGTGGCCATAGGGGTCATCCCACTGGAGCTGTTCACCAGTCGGGCATAGTGCATCAGTGCAAAAACTATGGTGTGAGCCCCCAGGACACCCAAGACTGCCTTGCAAGCAGGTATGGCCAGGCTGGGGCCCCAGGAAAGGCCAGCAGACCAAGGGATGCTCAGGTCAGACCAGCGTCATCTGATAGGCAAGACCACCTTGAGGAGATCAGGTCTGACAGTTCCTCTAGGCTGCTAAAGTCTCCTACTGGAGCAAGTTGAGGCTATGGGAATGGTTGTCCAAGTCCACACTTTGCCACAGATGCCTCTGCATCAAACCCTCTGGGTGCTACGTCAGTTGGCTTGCTGTCCCTACCAAGTAGGGGTTGCAGCTCTAAGGGACAGCAGCTCTCCCTGCCAATCAAGTGTCCCTGGTGGTTGAGAGGTCTCTTCCTGCTTGAGTTCCAGAGGCCTATGGCGAGAATGAGTTTCTTCTTGCCAGTTCAACTGACTCATTCTCTTGGAGCTGTTGTGGTCCAAAAGTGCATCGCAGTGTAAGGTAGTGCCATGCATTGTTCCTAGCTTTCTTTCCCTTCAGCCCAGCTTTTGTCTTCCCTGTGTCTACTGTCAGCGCCTTCTCTCTGAAGATCTGTTAAAAGCATACCTGTCATCTCAGTCCCTTTGTGGAAGCTGTTCTACCTGGCTACACCTAGATGGCCATCTTGCCCTCCTCTGCTGCTTTTTAAAATAAAGCCAAATAGACTATCATTAATCATACTTTCACCTTTAATACTAAAGTAAATGGTATAAAATTGAAGTTGTTCAAACCTAAATGTTTTTGACAGAAATTATATCCACATTTGTGGAAAAGCTCTTATTGTCCTGATACACAATGAACTTTTGTTATCATTACTTTTTATGCCTTTATGAAACTAAGTGCTTCCTTGAGTCTCCAGTCTTTTTGTCAAGAACATTAACATCATTCTTTCATGAGGAATGAAAGTACATTATAATTTATCTAACTTTGAAGTCTATTTAGGTCAAAAATTACCACAGAAAATTAATACATTAATATTGTAAGAGTGATGCATTTAGAGTATGGACTCCTATATAAAGGTCATGTACAATTTTCATTGGATAATTTTCCAAGTCTTCAATATGAATACTGAAATGAAAAACATTTAATAAATATGAAAAGGAGGAAAAAGAATAGAAAATTTAGTATAGATTTTAGAAATATAAAATCCTTGTAGATATTTATAATTTATATCCTGTCAATTGCTAAGAAATGTGTTAGGGCTTGTCTTTAAAATTATATTGAAGTATATTATGTATATATAAAAATACATAAGTTATAAGTATCTAGCTTGATAAATGTTACAAAATTCTGCAACATACCTACATAACCAGCCCTTAGTTCAAGAAGGAGGACATTTAAGAAAGAAATAAAGAAAGGAAGGAAGGAAGGACGGAAGGAAGGAAGGAAGGAAGGAAGGAATGAAGGAAGGAAGGAAGGAAAAGAGAAAGGAAATATGAAAGGAAACATAAATTACTGGAAATCTAGATGCTCTCTTGTAGTTTCTGCCTATCCACCAAGTGCAAA
Organism: Mandrillus leucophaeus; assembly: GCF_000951045.1. Classification (NCBI taxonomy): domain Eukaryota; kingdom Metazoa; phylum Chordata; class Mammalia; order Primates; family Cercopithecidae; genus Mandrillus; species Mandrillus leucophaeus. The sequence goes on along the minus strand of NW_012101274.1, from coordinate 272,384 downwards.
CATTACCCTGATTTCTAAAACCATTAAGTAGTTTTGTCTATTCATGAACTTTATTTATGGACTCATACAATATGTACTCTTTATGATTGGCTTCTTTCAGTCAACATTCTTAGTGGCATTTCTTCTTTTTCCTCCATAATCTAATCCATCTATACATATTCCTGTATTGTATTCTATTGTATAAAATCACCTTGCATTGTTCATAAAATTTCAATTGTGTCTAGTTTGAGACTATTATGAATACTCTTGCTTTGAACTTTTACTACATGTCTTTGGTGCCAAGATAGTCACATTTCTGTATGCTAGACACCTAGAAAAAGTGCTAGATTATATTTTATGCTATGTTCAGCATTAGTATATACTGCCAAGTGGTTTTCTAATGTGGTCCTTACAATTTACATTTCCACCAGCAGTGCATGAGAGTTTCATTTGTTCTACATCTTGGCAAACATTTGGTATGTTTTCCTTTTCCATTTTAGTTATTTTGGTGGCTTTGTAACTGAACTGTATTGATATACAATTTGCATTTCCTTGATAACTAATAAAGTTGATGCCATTTTATATGTTTAATGGCCATCTTATGGTAATTTTTTCAAGTATCAGTTTAAGACTTTTGCATTGTTATATTGCATTTTCTACCTTTTTCGTATCAATTTGCAAATACGCTATACATTCTGGATACAAGTATTTTGTCAGACATATATATATACACACATACACACACACACACACGTATACACACACCCCAACATCTTCTTCCACTCTATAGTTTTACTTTTTATTTTTTAAATTTTGATAAAAATAATTTCTTAAATTGAGTGTAGTCACACATCAATTTCTCTTTTTTATGACTTTTTGGTTATTTTTGTTAATTAATTTATTATTATGTTGTATATATGTATGTATGATATAGGGTTTTACTCTGTCACCCCTGGTGAAGTACATTGACATTGTCATAGTTGACTATAGCCTCAAACTTCTGGACTAAAGCAATCCTTTCATCTCAGCCTCCCAGGTAGTTAGAACCAGAGGGTCATGCCACCTATTCAGCTTTTTTTTTTTTCTTTTCGTAGAGACGAGTTCTCACTATGTTGCCCAGGCTGGTCTTGAACTCCTTGCCTCAAGTTATTTTTCTGCCTAATCCTCCCAAAGTTCTTGGATTACTGGTATGAGCCACCACACCTGGTCCTGGTTTCTATTTTTAACAGTTTTGCCAATTATAATACATATATCTCTCTTACGTTGTCTTCTAAGAGTTTTGTTACTTTAACTTTTGCATTCAGAGCTACAATCATCTATAATCAATTTATGTATATGGCCTGAGATAAGAATCAAAATCTTTTAGTGCCAGTATAAGACATTATTTACTTACTGCATTGTGAACTTTGTCATTAATAAGTTGGTCATATATATTTTGTAAAAGTAGTTTTTAAAAGGATTATATTTTAGTTGAAGGTTAATTGGCAATTTCTGATAGGTAAAGTTTCTAGTTTTGTTTGTTCTGTTTATATTGCATTCTGGCTTTCTTACATAGAAACCAAAAGCACTGGGACTGCCACGATAATGGCCTCCCTGTTAGGATTTTTAAACACTTGTTTTTATTTATTTTACATATTTATTATGTATTCATTTATCTGACTTCTTGGAAGCTGGGTCCATTATTTCTAAGTTCCATTTATAACCTTTACATCTAATAACTGTTCACAGCACACCTGCTGTCTTATTTCATGTGTGATTCAGTAGACATCCAGGCAACAAATATTATATTTATGAACCCCTATTGTTAATTCTTTCTATTCTATAATGATAACTTTGCAACAATTCAGTAAGTCTATTTTGTAAATTTTTTTTCTTTTTTTGAGACAGAGTGTTGCCTTGTTGCCTAGGCTGCAGTGCAGTGGCACAGTCACAGCTCCCTGCAATGTCCGCTCCCGGGTTTAAACAATTCTCATACCTCAGCCTCCCGAGTAGCTGGGATTACAGGCAATTCCATTTTTGATTTAACTTCATCAGGAGTTCCTTGACCACTCTCAGAATTGATGACTCATGAGAAAATTTCAAAACACTTAGAAAAGCTATTACATTTATGGTTATAGTTTATTAAATAGAAAAGATAGAGATAATATTTAGAAAAGAAAATAGGAGGTAGGGAAGCTTCCAGAGGAGAATAAGTGCACACCTGCAGTTGTCCTGTCCCAGTGGAGTTACACAAGCTGTACATAATTTTCCCAGTCATAATGTGACATGTGCAAAATTTTGCCAAGTAGGGAAACCAACCAGAGTCTTGGTGTCCAAAGTATTTTGTTGGGATTCAATTACATAGGCATGCAGTGGGCACATGACTGGCTCTAGCTACTCAATCACCATTTCTACTACAGGGGTCAAACTAATACAGCATGGCCCAGAGACCCAGGCATACAAAAACAAGATAGTCACTACCACTTACATGGTTAGAATCAAATATATGTTTTTGCCCAAGACCTCAAGTGAACTAAGACACTCTTTCTTATCAGGCAGAATTTTCCAAAGGCCTGGAAGTTATCCTCTAGGGGCAAGTCTAAAGCCAGTTCTAAAGACCTTTAAAATGTAAATGGTTGGGGAAGTCCACACCAATTGAATTAACATTTTGTTGCAGAGCTTTATAAAGATAAAATATAACTATTATTGGTGCAGGATATTTTATATTGAATTATTTGTTCATTTGTTGCAAGGGCCAAAGCAGTCAATATCTCATTGTTGAATGAGTACATGGTTTCCAGGTACCTGTTCTCAGGCGTGGAAATGTTCAAGGCTCAAATAGGAAAATCAGTGACTACCTTGGTGATGCAAGAACTTCCTTAAACTAACCATTTATCCACTCTCCACTCAAGCCATTAATACTTAAAATATATACAAACGAGCAAATATGACTATTAATTGAGATGAGCTAACAACTGAGAATTCTGAATGAAACTACAGCTTGATATTTACCTTGCTGTATCTCCAGTTAAGGCTGATCACTTTTGACTG
>NW_012101274.1:266980-269325 GCF_000951045.1 Mandrillus leucophaeus | reverse complement strand
ATCTGACTTCTTGGAAGCTGGGTCCATTATTTCTAAGTTCCATTTATAACCTTTACATCTAATAACTGTTCACAGCACACCTGCTGTCTTATTTCATGTGTGATTCAGTAGACATCCAGGCAACAAATATTATATTTATGAACCCCTATTGTTAATTCTTTCTATTCTATAATGATAACTTTGCAACAATTCAGTAAGTCTATTTTGTAAATTTTTTTTCTTTTTTTGAGACAGAGTGTTGCCTTGTTGCCTAGGCTGCAGTGCAGTGGCACAGTCACAGCTCCCTGCAATGTCCGCTCCCGGGTTTAAACAATTCTCATACCTCAGCCTCCCGAGTAGCTGGGATTACAGGCAATTCCATTTTTGATTTAACTTCATCAGGAGTTCCTTGACCACTCTCAGAATTGATGACTCATGAGAAAATTTCAAAACACTTAGAAAAGCTATTACATTTATGGTTATAGTTTATTAAATAGAAAAGATAGAGATAATATTTAGAAAAGAAAATAGGAGGTAGGGAAGCTTCCAGAGGAGAATAAGTGCACACCTGCAGTTGTCCTGTCCCAGTGGAGTTACACAAGCTGTACATAATTTTCCCAGTCATAATGTGACATGTGCAAAATTTTGCCAAGTAGGGAAACCAACCAGAGTCTTGGTGTCCAAAGTATTTTGTTGGGATTCAATTACATAGGCATGCAGTGGGCACATGACTGGCTCTAGCTACTCAATCACCATTTCTACTACAGGGGTCAAACTAATACAGCATGGCCCAGAGACCCAGGCATACAAAAACAAGATAGTCACTACCACTTACATGGTTAGAATCAAATATATGTTTTTGCCCAAGACCTCAAGTGAACTAAGACACTCTTTCTTATCAGGCAGAATTTTCCAAAGGCCTGGAAGTTATCCTCTAGGGGCAAGTCTAAAGCCAGTTCTAAAGACCTTTAAAATGTAAATGGTTGGGGAAGTCCACACCAATTGAATTAACATTTTGTTGCAGAGCTTTATAAAGATAAAATATAACTATTATTGGTGCAGGATATTTTATATTGAATTATTTGTTCATTTGTTGCAAGGGCCAAAGCAGTCAATATCTCATTGTTGAATGAGTACATGGTTTCCAGGTACCTGTTCTCAGGCGTGGAAATGTTCAAGGCTCAAATAGGAAAATCAGTGACTACCTTGGTGATGCAAGAACTTCCTTAAACTAACCATTTATCCACTCTCCACTCAAGCCATTAATACTTAAAATATATACAAACGAGCAAATATGACTATTAATTGAGATGAGCTAACAACTGAGAATTCTGAATGAAACTACAGCTTGATATTTACCTTGCTGTATCTCCAGTTAAGGCTGATCACTTTTGACTGTCCATGTGTGAGGAACACTATTTACAAATTACATGTCAAACATGTTAAAAAATATTCCATGATACTTGTTAAAACATATTAAGAAACCCTTTATTCAGAACAATAAGATGGGTATAGACACAACTGCAGTAAGATTTTGTAGTTGGGGAGAAAGATTGTGCTTAAGTCTAAATACAGTATGGGTAAGTAAGAACTTATAGGCAAGGAACAGGCTAAGGATTGATGGATGAAAACTTACCAAGAGGAAACAAGGATGAGGAGTATTCTGGCTAAGGTGATGGAATCAATTCTTGCTAGTGACAGCCTGGTGATCAACCGAATTTTTTTTGTTATTATTATACTTTAAGATCTGGAGTACATGTGCAGAACATGCAGTTTTGTTACATAGGTATACGTGTACCGTGGTCGTTGGCTGTACCCATCAACCCGTCACCTACATTTGGTATTTCTCCCAATGCTATTCCTCCCCTCACCCTCCACACACCGACAGGCTCTGGTGTGTGATATTCCCCTCCCCATTTCCATGTGTTCTCCTTGTTCAACTCCCACTTATGAGTGAGAACATGTGGTGTTTGGTTTTCTGTTCTTGTGTTAGTCTGCTGAGAATGATGGTTTCCAGCTTCATCCATGTCCCTGCAAAGGACATTAACTCATCATTTTTTATGGCCGCACAGTATTCCATCGTGTATATGTGCCACATTTTCTTTATCCAGTCTATCACTGACGGACATTTTGGTTGGTTCCAAGTCTTTGCTATTGTGAATAGTGCCACAATAAACATGTGTGTTCATGTGTCTTTATAGTACAATGATTTATAAACCTTTGGGTATATACCCAGTAATGGAATTGCTGGGTCAAATTATATTTCTAGTTCTAGATCCTTGAGGAATCCCCACACTGTCTTCCTCAATGGTTGAACTAACTTACATTCCCACCAACAGTGTAAAAGTCTTCGTATTTCTCCACAT
>NW_012101274.1:263939-264973 GCF_000951045.1 Mandrillus leucophaeus | reverse complement strand
AACATGGTGAAACCCCGTCTCTACTAAAATACAAAAATTAGCCAGGCATGGTGGTGGACACCTGTAATCCCAGCTACTTGGGAGGCTGAGACAGGAGAATCACTTGAACCCAGGAGACAGAGGTTGCAATGAGCCGAGATCATGCCACTGCACTGCAGCCTGGGCAACAGAGCAAGACTATGTCTCAAAAAATTAAATAAATAAATAAATAAAAATCAAACCATCAGATCTCATGGGCTTATTCTCTGTCACAAGAACAGCATGGGAAAGACCCGCCCCCTGATTCAATTACCTCCAACTGGGTCCCTCCCATGACACACGGAAATTATGGGAGCTACAATTCAAGATAAGATTTGACAGCCAAACCATGTCACAGGTTATGAAACAGATTTATTCTAGCAGGCCAGACAAGAGAAATGAGCCCCTTGACCATCTCAAAGAAGAATGGTTGACAGATGCAAGTTGTCTTATGCATCAGGAAAACAGGAGGGTAGGTATGCTATTAGTCGGCACATGATAATCAAGGCACAAGCCTTGCTGGCCTCTACCTCAGCTCAAAAAGCTGAGTCAATTAAATTTACTAGAGCCCCGAAGTTGGGAAAGGATTTAAAAGTTAACATTTACACTGATTCCAAGTATGATTTTTTAGTGCTTCATGCTTATGCTGCAATTTGGAATGGGTAGGGACTCCTGACCACCAAGGGTTTTTCCATACATTACTCAGATTTTGAGCTTGTTAGAACGCTGCTTTGCTGCCAAAAAAAATAAAAATAAAAATAAAAAGGTGACTGTAATTCATTGCAGAGGACATCAAAGGAGAGACTGACTGTGTAAAAGGAAATGCCCTGGCAGATGCGGCAAAGAGCCGATGAAGCTTATGGGCGTGCTGCTAGGCATACATAGAGCTGGGCCAGAACGCTCCAAAGAAGAACAAAAAATGGGGCAGGGATTGCAGTTCAGCCCAGGACCACTCTGGCTGGCTGACTGATCGCAATAAATTACTAATGCCAAGTACCAATCGTAGGAAAATAATT
>NW_012101274.1:261006-262584 GCF_000951045.1 Mandrillus leucophaeus | reverse complement strand
GATTGTAGTTTGTATTTCTGTAGGATCAATGGTGATATCCCCTTTATCATTTTTAATTGCCTCTATTTGATTATTCAGTCTCTTCTTCTTTGTCTGGCTGGTGGTCTATCTATTTTGTTGATCTTTTTTTAAAAAAAAAACAAGCTCCTGGATTCATTGATTTTTTGAAGGGTTTTTTGTGTCTCTGTCTCCTTCAGTTCTGCTCTGATCTTAGTTATTTCTTGTCTTCTGCTAGCTTTTGAGTTTTTGTGCTCTGCTTTTTTAGTTCTTTTAATTTTGATGTTAGGATATCGATTTTAGATCTTTCCTGCTTTCTCTCATAAGCATTTAGTGCTAAAACGTCTCTCTATACACTGCTTTAAATGTGTCCTGGAGATTCTGATATGTTGTGTCTTTATTTTCATTGGTTTCAAAGAACATCTTTATTTCTGCCTTTGTTTTGTTATTTACCCAGTAGTCATTCAGGAGCAGGTTGTTCAGTTTGCATGTAGTTGTGTGGTTTTGAGTGAGTTTCTCAATCCTGAGTTCTAATTTGATTGCACTGTGGTCTGAGAGACTGTTGGTTATGATTTCTGTTCCTCTGTATTTGCTGAGAAGTGTTTTACTTCCAGTCATGTGGTCAATTTTAGAATAAGTGTGATGAGGTGTTGAGGAGAATGTTTATTCTGTTGATTTGGGGTGGAGAGTTCTGTAGATGTCTATTAGGTCCACTTAGTTCGGAGCTGAGTTCAAGTCCTGAATATCCTTGTTAATTTTCTGTCTCATTGATCTCTCTAATATTGACAGTGGGGTGTTAAAGTCTCCCACTATTATTGTGTGGGAGTCTAAGTCTCTTCTTAGGCCTCTAAGAACTTGTTTTATTAGTCTGGATCCTCCTGTAGTAGGCGCATATATATTTAGGATAGTTAGCTCTTCTTGGTGCATTGATACCTTTACCATTATGTAATGGCCTTCTTTGTCTCTTTTGATGTTTGTTGGTTTAAAGTCTGTTTTGTCAGAGATTAAAATTGCAACTCCTGCTTTTTTTTTTTTTTTTTTTTGCTTTCCATTTGCTTGGTAAGTATTCCTCTATCCCTTTATTTTGAGCCTCCTGCCAGTCTGTGTCTTAACTAGGGAATTTAGGCCATTTACATTTAAGGTTAATATTCTTATGTGTGAATTTGATCCTGTCATTTTGACACTGGTTGGTTATTTTGCCTGTTAGTTGATGCAGTTTCTTCATAGTGATGATGGTCTTTACAATTTGGTATGTTTTTGCAGCAGCTGGTACAGGTTGTTCCTTTCCATGTTTAGTGTTTCCTTTAAGAACTCTTGTAAGGCAGGCCTGGTGGTGACAAAAACTCTCAGCATTTCCTTGTCTGTAAAGGATTTTATTTCTCTTTCACTTATGAAGCTTAGTTTGGCTGGGCATGAAATTCTGGGCTGACAGGGCCTGTTGTGGGGTGGGGGAATGGGGAGGGATAGCATTTGGAGAAATAATTAATGTAAATGGTGAGTTAATGGGTGCAGCAAGCCAACATGTATTATTTATAACATGTTTGTTATAAAGTATTATTAAAGTATTATTATACTTTAAGT
>NW_012101274.1:241458-256911 GCF_000951045.1 Mandrillus leucophaeus | reverse complement strand
GGGGCAGGGATTGCAGTTCAGCCCAGGACCACTCTGGCTGGCTGACTGATCGCAATAAATTACTAATGCCAAGTACCAATCGTAGGAAAATAATTAAGCACATTCATGATTCTTTTCACCCTAGAAGGGATTCTTTGATTCAGCTAATGTCTCATTTGCTTATGGGGATAAATCTTTTCAAGACACTAAAGCAGGTGATTCAGTGCCTGAAATAACCCAAAGAGCCAGCAATTTTCTCCCCTTCCAGTTAAACCTGTCCAACATTGAGGCACCCATCCAGGTGAGGGCTGGCAACTCTAATTTACTCAGATGCCTTTCTGCAGGAGATTCAAATATTTGCTAATGCTTACTGATACATTCACTGGTTAGATCGAGGCATTCTCCACCCTATCTGAAAAGTGTTTACCAGAAGAAATAATTCCTCCTTTTGGGTCATCTAAAGGCCTGCAAAGTGACAATGGCCCTCTTTCACAGCAGTCATTTCCCAACAGCTATCCTCAGCTTTAGGAATCCAATATCACCTTCACTCTGCGAGGAGACCGCAGTCCTCTGGAAAGGTGAAAGTGTTAATCATACTCTAAAGAAGACTCTAGCTAAGTCAGAGGCCTGACTATCTCTAACACGCATAGCTTACTCTGGGTTTGAGCTGCTCCAAAGGAAAACTTATAAGTACATCCTATTGAGTTAACATACAGAAGGTCTTTCCTAACCACAGATCTCCTAATAGATGAAAGGGCTCATCAGTTACAAAATTATGTTGTCAATCTAGGACAGGTGCAAAGACACGCTGTGAATATGGAAACAAAAGCCTTCCCTTCCCATATGGGAGGAAAATTCTGTTTCAGCTCAGCTTGGGATTTAGTCTTACTAAAGACATGGGAGGAAGTTCTCCAGCTGACCAGCTTTCCCCAACGTGGAAAGGATCACAGCAAGGCCACCTGAGCCCTCCAACAGACCTTGAACGCCAACGGATTCACAGGTGGGTACACCTGTGTGGAAGTAAAGCTGTTGCTTATTCTGGTAGCCCAGTCTGAGGCTGGGGGAGGTGGGCGCGGGGTTATTTTAGCGTTGGCGGAGCACTGGCACTGTCGCTGCGCGTCTGCTCCTCCTTGCTTTTCTCCTTCCGCCCTAGTCCCGCAGTGGCCATGAGGGAGATCGTGCTATCGCAGACCCGGCGGTGCGGGAACCAGATTCACACCCAGGTTGGTGGCCGCGGCTTTGAGGGCCCAGCGCAGGCCTGCCGGGTGGCCCGGGAAGATGTTGGCAGTGGCAGGAGCTCTATTGAGGCCCCTGGGCTCCCTGCTTGGATCACGGTGGACCTGGGTGGCTGGCTAGGCAGCCAGGGCGGACCTCCATGGATCCAGAGGCCTGGAGTGGGGGTAGGAGAGGGGCTGGGGGTAGAAGAGGGGCTGGGGAGCCTCGGGCTCCGCAGCCTCCGTGACTCAGCCCTGGCCTGTCTGGCCCCTCGTGTCTCTCGCAGTTCTGGGAGGTGATCTCTGATGAACAAACCATCGACTCTGCTGGGACCTCCCACGGGGACAGCGACCTGCATCTGGAGCGCCTCAATGTATACTACAACGAGGCCAGGTGTGAGACCCCAGCCCTTCCCCCACCACCGTCCTGGGAATGGCGGCCCTCTGCTCGCTGATGCCCTCCCACTCCCCTCAGGTGGCAGGTACCTGCCCCGCGCTGTGCTCGTGGATCCGGAGCCGGGCACCGTGGACTCTGTGCGCTCGGGGCCCTTCGAGGGGGTCTTCAGGTCGGACGACATCTTCGGTGAGCTGTGGGTGAGGACTGGGGTGGGGCTCCTTAGCCAGGGCAGCTCAGATTCACGGAGTGCCCCAAGGTCATCGCTGTGGGAACTGTGGAGCTAGGGCCCCTGAACACCCTCGTATCCTGAGTCACTCAATCTCCTTCTCCTAAACGGGCTTTGGGAGGAAGGCCCAGCTGTCTGCCTGAGATGAGCTGCTGATGCAATCTTTCTGCAGGGAGCTGAGCTGGGGGCAGAAGCTGCTGCTTTCCTTGGGGATGGGCAGGAGCCACCTGCAGAAGGTCTGTTGTTAGGCTGTCTCAGGTTCGGCTCCTGACTTAATTTCTAACAGGGGAGGCTGCTGTCCTTTAGCTTTGTGGGGGGAGGTCCACCTGCTCCACCTGCAGGGTGAATGGTGCTTTCACCTCACATGTGATACTTGGCCCTTTTTTGCATTGTGGTGGCCCCTGATGACTGTATATCTGGCCATCCAGTGACTTGCTGTACTGTCTTACAGGTCAGTGTGGGGTCGGGAACAACTGGGCCAAGGGGCACTACACAGAAGGTGCAGAGCTGAAGGCGTCGGTGATGGATGTTGTGAAAAAAGTCAGAACTGTGACTGCCTGCAGGGTTTCCAGCTTACCCGCTCCCTGGGTGGAGGGACTGGATCTGGGATGGGTACCCTTCTCATCAGTAAGATCTGGGAGGGGTACCCAGACAGGATCATAAACAGTGTTCTGCCTTTGCCCAAGGTGTCAGATACCATGGTGGAGTCCTACAGTGCCACCCTCTCAGTCCACCAGCTCATAGCAATTGCAAAGGAGACCTTTGCATTGATAGCGAAGCCCTGTAGTTCTGCATGACATCTGTTCCAGAACCCTAAAACTGCCCACACCCACCTACGGTGACCTGAATCACCTGGTGTCTGCTACCATGAGTGGGGTCATCATGTGCCTGCGCTTCCCAGGCCAGCTGAATACTGACCTGCAAAGGCTGGCCATGAACATGATCCCATTTCCCCAGCTGTGCACTTCTTCATGCCTGACTTTGCCCCACCGACCAGCCAGGGCAGCCAACAGTACTGGGCCCTGACTGTGGCTGAGCTTACCCAGCAGATATTTGATGCTAGGAATATGATGGTTGCCTGTGAGCCCCGTCATGGCCACTACCTAATGGTGGCTGCCATTTTCAGAGGTTGTGTGTCCATGAAGTAGGTGGATGAGCAAATGTTCAATATTTAAAACAAGAACAGCAGCTACTTTGCTGACTGGCTCTCACAATGTGAAAACGGCCATCTGTGCCATTGCACCTAAGGGGCTAAAAATGTCAGCCACCTGCATCGGCAACAACTCGCCATCCTGGAGCTGTTCAAGTGTGTTCCAGGCCTTCCTGCACTGGTACATGGGTGAGGGCATGGACCTGATGGAGTTCACCAAGGCCGAGAGCAACATGAACGACCTGCTGTCTGAGTAAGCAGTACCAGGATGCCACAGCCGAGGAGGAAGGAGGTGGCCTAGAGCCTGCCTTTTCTGGGTAAAGAGGGGAAGTGGTGTGGATTCTCTAGTGTGTTCTGATAGCCATGTGTCACTACGCACTTGTTCTTTGTGTCTTCACATCTCCTCTTGTTGCATTCTAAAGCATTTTCATAGTATGCAGTTTTGCCTAATAGAGCATTCTCTTAGCATCTGCTTTCACCTGCACTTTCTATAGGCCCTCTGGGTACTGCTGGCAGATGTAATTGTGCTGCAAGGTTACAGCTGACTTGGGCTTCTATGCCCAGGAACAAGCATTCCAGTGGTTCCTGGCGGGGTTAGTATGGGCTATGGACATGGCAAGCATGCTTCACAGGAGCTTGAACCTGCCCTGGGCCTTGGTCATCTGCTCAGTAGGGAACCTGCTTCCTGAAGGCAACCCTGGCTTCTCCTCCACAGGACCAGCTGGTCTCTAACTTAAAAGAGGCCAGTGTTGCCCACCCCCACCCTACTTCCAAAAGGGTTGGGCAATTCTACCCCAAGGTGGGACCTTGGAGACAATGTAGTAGCACTACTGGTCCTGAACCAGCAATAAAGGGTGGTCAAATAGGGGGCCAGCAACCCGTTCCCCATGATAGCGTGGGTGTGTCAGTGTGACCTCTTCCCCCTAATCATATGGGCACATGAATATCTGGCAGGGGCAGAGACTAGTTGGCAGGAATCAAGCCCACTGTGTACTCACATGCATGTAGAAGGGAATTAGGCCCTGGGGGCTGTACATGTGGTCACTGGGCCTGTGTGTGTCTCTCCATGGGTGCAGTTTCTGAACAGAAACTGGGAATCTGGCAACCAGTGATGAAAATGCCTACTCAGGGGTCTGTTCTGCCCCAGGCTGGAGGGATGGCACTCCCTGGAAAAGTAGCTAATGTACACTGCCTCTTGTCTCACCTATCCCCCGCTTCAAAGCAGGGGGAGAATACAAGGCTATCAGGATGAGAGAGGTGGAAGTGGCACCTTTGGGGTCAGGCCCTTAAGCCAGGCAGAGCCTCTTTCCCAGGCCTCTCAGGAAGCCTGGACTTCGAGGCCTGCCTCCAGGAAGCTGTCAATAAGATGTGTGTGAGCTGGGTGCTTGGGAGCACACCCAGGACAGTGCTCTTCTACCTGGCTCTTATAGAACTCAGCCATGGCCTGTATGATACCCTGTTGGTAATTCACCCCATCACACAGGTGGATCAGGAAGATGAAGCCAGCATAGCCTGGGGTTGGGCAGATGTTCATGTCCTACCCCAGATCCCCTTGGCCTTCCCCTAGGCCTGCCCACCTGTCTCAGATGCATCAGGGAAGGCAGGTGAGGCTCATCTCCTTTTCCCTAAATGCTGCCAATTGCTTCACAGGCAAGCAGAGGAGTGTCTCATCTTTGGAAAATATGTCCCTGGGTAGGGACACAGCTGGGAGGTGAGAGAAGTTCCCCTTTAATGCCCCAACCTGTTCTCAGAGCAGGAAAAGGGGCCTCTGTGACAGCCCTCCTCACTGGCTCTTGCCCTCTGAGGGGTGTCCTTGCCCAGCACAGCCCAGGCCTTCACCCACCTGACTTGGCCTTACATGGAGCTGGTTGGGAAGGTTCAACTGCAGCAACAACTGGAAGCTGCCCATAACTAGTGTCCCCACTCGTGGGTGGTGTCAGATGTTCCTCCCTCCTGCAGTGGTACAGCCAGAGTGGCAGAGGGGGCAAGTCACTGCTGCAGTTCCCACCTGGTTCTGAGTGGGGCCCAGGCTTGGCTCCTGTGTATTTCCCAATTACCTGGTTCCACCTGGGACTTCATGGATGGGAGTGATCCTCTTAGGGGCCTTTTTTTTAATATGCCAGCTGCAGGTCTGTGTTTCTCAAGTCTCAGGAGTCCCGCTTCCAGCCCGGCAAGCATGGGCCATGGTGGGAGGGGGCATGAAGCTTCCAGAAAGCAGAACCTGGTGACTGCTGATGGTTTTCTTCCTTCAGTGGGAGTCAGCTCAGAATCTCAACGTTCTTGTAGGGCTTCAAAACAGTACAGACAGGGTAGCGTGTAAGCAATTGAAGCAGAATGATGGGGCCAGGAGGGAGCAGGGCCAAGGTCTGGTGGCTTACCCATGTAGAAGGGATTGTAGGGATTATCTACTATCCGGGAATTCAGTGGAGCTTGGTCTCATTAAAGCCCTAGATGAACTTGGACTTGGACATGGGAGACAGCATGAAGTGGGGGCTCTACTACATGCTGTGGTTTTTGAGCAGCTGTGCCATGGTGTACCCATAGATGTTCCCCACCTGGAGCACAGCTGTGGGTAGAAGCTGGCATAGCTGCAGAGGGAAGAGGAGGAGCAGGCGGCAGGAGGAGTCTCAAGAGCAGCCTCAGGCAGCCAGATGGGGCCTCTTCAAGCAAAATGCAGATCCAGCGTTTTGGCCTCTTAGCTTCTTGGCTTGCTGCAGATCACCTGACCTCTGCTTACCTGTAAATGGGGGTTGCAGTAGCACCTGCCTTCTGGGACTCTCACAGCTTGAAGGGGCAGCACACGCCATGTGCTGAGAATGCACCTGACTCTGGGGAGCTTCTGACAGCACATCAGATTCAGCATACCCAACCTCTACCAGACACCATGAAATCTTCCCTACCCCTCATTCCAACTGAAGGGAAAGGGAGTCTGTCCTAGGGGAGCAAGTATAGGCATATTTCTCTGGTGGGCACATTGCCCAGGCATGGGAAAGCCCCTTGGACACATGCTGGTTTCACTAGGAATCTGTGGGGTGGATTTAGCCTGGAGCCCTGTACCCCAGGAGGCCAGTGGCCCCCTACCTGGGACCAGGACTGCACCCCAGGAGGTCAGTAGCCCCCTACATGGGAAGCAGGTGGTGGGGCTGAACTTTGAGGGAAGTCATCATTTGGTATCAGGAAAAGTGCAAGTGGTTGATGGTGGTTCAGTTCTGCAGGGCTTGTGTAATAACCCAAAGAGTGCAAAGTTAACACAGGCTCATCAGTTTAAAAGATAATGGGGCAGTTGTCTTCATCTGCCCCTTTCCCAGAAGTAACTGGTGTTCAGAGGTGGATCTGGTTTCTTCCAAGCCCTTTCCCTTTGCATGTAGCTGTGTGCATGTATTTAGGTGTGTGTACACACATTCTGCAGAGGAGTTTTGTTTTTTTATTTGGGGGCATAACTAGTGAGGCAGCCTGGTATTGTAAGTGTGGAGTCCTCTATGGAGTGGGCATTGGGTCCTTACTAGCTGGCTTCTGCCAGCTGTTTCCCCAGTTTCTGCCCTTCACAGACATGCTGGCCACCTGTTATGACATTCAGTAGTCTGGTCCCCGGTTAGTAACATGAGAGGACTTAGTCAGCTACATCATAATACTGGAAAAGCCCACGTTATGCAGAGAGAAAGTGTAAATGAATATTTGTGTACTGCTCGGCTGGAGTCCACAGTACATGACTGAGATGACAAAGGGATTTTTTTCACCTAATATTTGGACCCTGAAAGAGGGCATTTATGGTTTTCTTATTTAGAACACAGAATAAGTACTACCCAAAATTATCCCCAACTCCCACTTCACCCCTCTAGTTTACCTGCCTTGGAGAGAAAGAGGAACTCACCTGGTTAATGCAAGCCTGAAATTATTTGAGCCAGGTCACTGTGTAAAGGTCATACTGACTCTGTCCTCTCATGTGTCACATTCTCAACTCAGATATTTCATAGCTCCCTGTATACAGGTAGATACAGTACCCTCCTAGCCTCCTTTCTTGGTATGATACATGCCTGACAGCATATGAGAGGGCTCAAGGTCCAGGCTCATGGGATGATTTGGGCAAGACTGTTCTGCTTGCCCCATCTAATCTCTCCAGGTGCATGCATATGTTCCTCCATCTAGTTCCAGAATAGGGGATAGGACGTTATATGGTTTGGCTCTCTGTCCCTACCCAAATCTTACCTTAATTTGTGATAATGCCCATGTGTCAAGGATGGGACCAGGTGGAGATAATTAAATCATGGGGCAGTTTCCCCCATACTATTCTCATGATAGTGACTGAGTTCTCCCAAGAGCTGATGGTTTTATAAGGGGCTTCCCCCTTCACTTGGCTCTCACTCCTCTCATGCCTGCTGCCATGTAAGGTGTGACTTTGCTCCTCTTTCACCTTCTGCCATGATTGTGGGGCCTCCTCAGCCATGTGGAACTGTGAGTCCATTAAACCTCCTTTCCTTTATATATTACCCAGTCTCAGGAATGTCTTTATTAGCAGTATGAGGACAGACTAATACAGTAAATTGGTCCCAGGAATAGAGTGTTAGTGTAAAGACACCCCAAAATGTGGAAGTGACTTTGGACCTGGGTAACAGGCAGAGGTTGGAACAGTTTGGAGAGCTTAGAAGACAGGAAGATGTTGGAAGGTTTGGAACTGCCTAGAGACTTGTTGAATGGCTTTGACCAAAATGCTGATAGTGATACGGACAATAAGGTCCAGGCTGAGGTGGTCTCAGAGATAAGGATCTTGTTGGGAACTGCAGTAAAGGTCACTCATGCTATGCAAAGAGACTGGTGGCACTTTGCCCCTGCCCTAGAGATTTGTGGGACTTTGAACTTGAGATGATTTAGGGTATCTTGCAGAAGAAATTTCTAAACAGCAAAACATTCAAAAGAACACAGAGGGGCCAGGCACAGTGGCTCATGCCTGTAATCCTAGCACTTTGGGAGGCCAAGGTGGGTGGGTTACTTGAGGTCAGGAGTTCAAGACCAGCTTCACCAACATAGTGAAACCCTGTCTCTACTAATAATACAAAAATTAGCCAGACGTGGTGGCAGGCACCTGTAATCCCAGCTACTCAGGAGGCTGAGGCAGGAGAATCACTTAAACCCAGGAGGCGGAGGTTGCAGTGAGCTGAGATCATGCCATTGTACTCCATTCTGGGGGACCAGGGTGAAACTCCATCTCAAAATAAAGAGGAAGCAGAGCATAAAAGTGTGGGGAAAAGAAAGAGAGATCAGCCTGTTACTGTGTCTATATAGAAAGAAGTAGACATAAGAGACTCCATTTTGTTCTGTATTTGAGATGCTGTTAATCTGTGACCCTACCCCTAACCTTGTCCTTGCAAGAGACATGTGCTATGGTGACTCAAGGTTTAAAGGATTTGGGGCTGTGCAGGGTGTGCTTTGTTAAACAAGTGCCTGAAAGCAGGTTACTGGTTAAAAGTCGGGACTTACTAGCTCAATGCTGCTCTTTATGCACTAAAAAGGTTTATGGAGATATTTACATATGCATATCAAGGCACAGCACTTTTCCTTAAACTTATTCGTGTCACAGAGAACTTTATTCATATGTCTTACTGCTGACTTTCTCCCTATAATGATCCTATTATCCTGCCACTTCCTTTTCTTTAAGATGGTAAAGATAATTATCAATAAATACTAAGGGAACTAAGGGACCGGTGCCAGCGTGGGTCCTCTATGCTGAGTGCCGGTCCCCTGGACCCACTTTTTCTTTCTCTATACTTTGTCTCTGTGTCTCATTTCTTTTCTCAAGTCTCTCATTCCACCTAACAGGAAACGCCCACGGGTGTGGAGGGGCAGGCCACCCCTTCATCAAAGCTTGAAAAATTTGCAGCCTGATGATGCAGCAGAAAAGAAAAAACCCATTTTCTGTGGAGAAATTCAAGCCTACAGCAGAAATTTGTATAAGCAACAAGGGGCTGAATGTTAATCACCAAGACAACGGGGAAAATGTTTCCAAGGCATGTCAGAGACCTTCACAGCAGCCCCTCCCATCACAGGCCTAAAGGCCTGGGAGGAGAAAATGGTTTCCTGGGCCAGGTTTAGAGGCCCCCTGCAGTGTGCAGCCTTGGGATTTGGTGCCCTGCATCCCAGTCACTCCAACCGTGACTAAAAGGGACCAAGGTACAGTTCAGGCCATTGCTTCACAGGTACAAGCCTCAAGCCTTGGTGGCTTACACATGGTGTTGGGCCTGTAGGTGTGTAGAAGTCAAGAATTGAGGTTTGGGAACCTCTGCCTAGATTTCAGAGGATGTATGGACATGCTTGGATGTCCAGGCAAAGTTTGCTGCAGGGGTACAGCCCCTCTGGAGAACCTCTGCTAGAGCAGTGTGGAAGGAAAAGGTGGGGTTGGAGCCCCCACACAGAGTCCCCACTGGGGCACTGCCTAGTGGAGCTGTGAGCAGAGGGCCACTATCTTCCAGATCCCAGAATGGTAGACCCACCTACAGCTTGCACTGTGCACCTGAAAAAGCCCCAGATACACAATGCCAGCCCATGAAAGTAGCCAGGGGGCAAGGCTGTACTCTGCAAAGCCACAGGGACAGAGCTGCCCGAGGCTGTGGGCAGCCTTGCATCAGCAAGACCTGGATGTGAGACATGGAGTCAAAGGAGATCATTTCAGAGCTTTAAGAATTGACTGCCCTGCCGGATTTTGGAATTGCATGGGGCCTATAGCCCCTTCATTTTGGCCAGCTTCTCACATTTGGAACAGGTGTATTTATTTATCCAATGTCTGTACCCCCATTGTATCTAGGAAGTAACTAACTTTCTTTTGACTTTACAGGCTGATAGGTGGAAGGTACTTGTCTCAGATGAGACTTTGGAGTGTGGACTTTTGAGTTAATGCTTAAATGAGTTAAGACTTTGGGGGACTATTGGGAAAGCAAAATTGGTTTTGAAATGTGAGAACATGAGATTTGGGAGGGGCTGTGGATGGAATAACATGGTTTGGCTCTGTGTCCCCACCCAAATCTCATCTTGAATTGTGATTCCCCATGTGTCAAGGGTGGGACCAGGTGGAAAGAAATGAATCATGGGAGTGGTTTCCCCATGCCGTTATGATATTGAGCGAGTCCTCATGAGATCTGATGGTTTTATAAGGGACTTCCCACTTAACTTGGCTCTCACTTCCTTCTTGCCTGCCACAATGTAAGACATGACTTTGCTCCTTCTTTACCTTCCTTTGTGATCTTGAGGCCTCCCTAGCCAGGTGGAACTGTGAGTCCATTAAACTTTCTTTCCTTTATAAATTACCCAGTTTCAAGTATGTCTTTATTAGCAGCATGAGAAGAGACAAGAAGTCTCATATTGACCTCGAGTTTATGCCAGTTTTTCCACAACAGCTTTCGAAGACAGTCCCTGGTGTGGGGCTTATAAGATGCCATGAAGATAAGTGAAGTCACTATCTGCTTTTATTGTGTGGGTGCTTTATAAATTAGAGCCCTAGAGGGGAATAGGTGTCAGAGCTACTCCAAACCGCTAACATAAACATCTAAGCCTGGCCCTTTTCTGGTGGTAAAATATATATAACATAAATCTCACCATTTTAATCATGTTTAAATGTACAGTTCAATGGCATTCAGTATACTCACATGGTTGTATAACCATCTCCTTTATCCATATCTACAACTTTATTATTATCCTAAACTGAAACTCCTAAGCTCCTAAATGAAGAAGTCATCAAATAGAAGACTGATGAATTTGACTTCATAAAAATTAAAACTTTCAATGAGAAAAAAATGCCTCAAAGTCAAAAGTCAACGGACTGGGGAAATCTCCAACATATATGACAGACAAAAAGCTAATTTGGGTAATGTATATATAAAGCTGTCATAAATTATTAAAATACCAGCAAAAAAATTGAAAATGAACAAAGAATGTTGTATTAGTGCATTTTCATGCTGCTGATAAAGACATACCCGAGACTCAGCAATTTACAAAAGAAAGAGGTTTACTGTACTTACAGTTTCACATGGCTAAGGAGGCCTCACAATCATGGTGGAAATTGAAAGGTACGTCTCACATGGTGACAGCAGGAGAGAGAATAAAAGCCAAGTGAGACGGATTTCCCCTTATCAAACCATCAGATCTGATGAGACTTAGTCACTACCATGAGAACAGCAGAGGGGAAACTGTCCCCATGATCCAATAATCTCCCACCAGGTCACTCCCACAACATGTGGGAAATATGGGAGTACAATTCAAGATGAGATTTGGGTGGGGATACCAAGCCAAACCATATCAGATATAAAGAGTTCAAAGAAAAATGTAGATTTAAAAATATTTGCTAAGTTTTTTACTGTGGTAAAATATGCATAACAAAGTTTACCACTGTAACCACTTTGAGGTGTATAATTCAGTGGCATTAAGTACAAATACATTGTTGTGCAACCATCACCACTATCCATTTTCAAAACTATTTTATCATCCCAAACTGAAATTCTATCTATGGAAAAATAACTCCCCATTTCCCTTCCTCCCATCCCCTGACCTCCACTATTTTATTTTCTATGTCTATAAATTTGACTACTCTGGGTGCTTCATATAAGTGGAAACATACAGTATTTGCTTTTTTGTCTAACGTATTTTACTTAGCAAAATCTTCTCAAGTTTTGTTGTAGCATGTATCAAAATTTCTTTTATTTTTAAGATTGAAGATATCATTGTATGTATTGACTATATTTGCTTACCCATTCATCTATAGATGGACATTTTGGTGGTTTCTACTCTTTGGCTATTGTGGGTGCTGCTATAAATATGGGTGTGCAAATATCTGTGCAAATTCCTGCTTTCAGTTCTTTTAGGTATATACCCAAAAGCAGAATTGCTAGATCATATGGTGATTACTCTTTTCCACAGTGGCTGTGCCATTTTACTTTCCCACCAGTAGTATGCAAGACTTCTGACTTCTCCACATCCAGTATTTGCTGTTCTCTGGGTTTTTGTTGTTTGTTTTGGTTTATTGTTGTTGTTATTGTTTTATGGTATCTATACTTATGTGTGTCAGTTGGTATTGCATTGTGCTTTTGATGTACATTGTTCTCATAATTGATGCTGAGCACCTCACCCTGTGCTTACTGATCATTTGTGTATCTTCTTTAAAGAAATGTTTATTTTAAAATCTTTGCTCATTTTTAAATTTGATGTTGTTGTTATTGCTGTGGTCTTAATATAGCCTGGATATTAATTACTTATCAGATATATAGTGTGTGGATATTTTCTCCCCCTCTGTGAATTGTATATTCAATCTATTGATTGTATCTTCAGATACACAAAAGGTTTTAACTTTAATAATGTTATTTTTATGTATTTTTGTTGTGTTGCCTGCACTTTCACTGTCATATCCAAGAAATTATTGCCAGATTCTATGTTATGAAACTTTTTCCCTATGTTTTCTTCTAAGGGTTTTATAGCTTTAGCTCTCACAATTAGATGTTTGATCCATTTTTAATTGTTTTGTATATGGTGTAAAGTAAGGGTTCAACATCATTCTTTTCCATGTAAATATCCAGTTTTTCTAGCACCATTTAAAAATACTGTCCTGTCTCATTGAATAGTTTTGGCTGCCTTGTTGAAAATTATGACCAATATTGCCTTGGTCTTCATGTCTGTCTCTATGCTGGTACAACATTTTTTGGGTACTGAAACATTGCAGTAAGTTTGAAAGCACAAGGCGTTAGTCCTTTAACTTTGCTTATTTTAATATAGATTGGGACACGGGTTTTTTTTTTTTTTTTGAGATTTCATCTGAATTTTAGAATAGGTTTTTCTATTTTTGCAAATGTTGGGATTTTTATAGGAATTTCATTGAATCTGTAGATGACTATGGATAACAATGACATCTTGACAAGGTTTTGTCTTCCAATCCATGAACACATGGTGTCTTTTCATTTGAGTCATCTTTAATACCTTTCTGCAATGTTTATAGTTTTCACCGTACAGGTTTTTCATTACCTTGGTTAAGTTGGTTTCTAAGTATTTTATTCTTTCGACGGTATCATAAATGATACTGTTGTCTTGATTTTTCTTCATGTAGTTTATTGTTAGTTATTGTAGAAATACAAATGATTTTATGTATTGATTTTTGTATCCTGCAACTTAATTGAATTTTATTTATTGCTCCTGACAGTTTCTTTCACAATATACAAGATTATATCATCTGCAAACAGATACTTTTACCTTCTCTTTTTTAATTGGAATATTTTTTATTCTTTTTCTTGCCTTACTGCTCTAACTAGAACCTGCCATACTACATTAAATAGAAGTGGTAAAAGCAGGCATCCTTGTTTTTGCTCTTAGGATAAAAGCTTTCACCATTATGTTAGCTTTGTTTTTTTAAAATGTATAACATATTATGTTAAGGTCTTTCCTTTCTGTTTGTAGTTTGAGTATTTTTATTCATTAATAATGAAAAATACCAATTGTTATACTAAATCTGGATAGAAAAACATAGGTAGTTTTTTACCTATCTTCATTATCTGTACAATGTTACCTTTCAAAATATTTTGAAAGTGTTGACTGTATGGGAAAAAATGAGGTATTTGAAAATGGTTAGAAAGTTTAACAAAACCTTATAAACTCACATGTCCTTTACTGGGATATCCTTGAAGATCTGAGAGTTGTCCACATTTTGTACAGCTTGATCATTCATAATCTTGGAGGCAAACAGAGTGACTCCCAAGGAAATCCTTTTCCAGTTAGATGGACAAATGTCAATTTCAGCATAAGTTAAGATCCTTTCCAGGTAAATCTGCAAAAGAGAGCACTGATATTTGGTTTTAGTTCAGTTTAGCTGTTATGATAAGAATGCATGAATGACAGATTTCTTCTGTTTTTGACCAGAAAGTAAGTGCTTTTTATTTTTATATTCAGAGATTTTGCTTAGTCAGCCAAAGCAAGAGACCAAATCACAGTTGTAAGTCAGATATCTCTACATCTACTCCATCCTTAGAAATTTGCAGTCCAATTTTGATCACAGGAATGACTGGACATCTCAGCCAAGGGCATCATGAAGACAGATGGAGTCATTGCCTTCACACCCCATAAAACGCAGCACATGCACAGGCCCAGTGTGCATTAAGGTTATTAAATGAATACTTCAATACCCACCTTGTGCAATGTGTTTTTATACCTGGTTTGCAGGTTGATAGAAATTGTACAGATATGTCATGCTTGATTGTATAAAACCCAAGGGATACTGAGTACATTGCTATCTTTGGCTTTTCACAATAACTAATCCTTTTGTGGCACTAGCTTGAAGAACTGCTAGTCAAAAGAGCCTCCCAGTGGCTGCTGTGCAGAGCAGCATGACAGGTTCAGGTCTTTGGGGCCATAAAATGTTTCCATATTCAGTGCCTTGATAAGGAATACCCCTGTGGAGAAGGGTACTTCTCACAGCCCTATTTTTCCTATCTCCACAATCATTTCATGAAAATTTATTTTCTGTTTTGTTTTGTTTTTAGATGGAGTCTAGCTCTGTCTCCAGGCTGGAGTGCAGTGGTGCGATCTCAGCTCACTGCAACCTCTGCCTCCCAGGTTCAAGAGATTCTCCTGCCTCAGCCTCACGAGTAGCTGAGATTACAGACACGTGCCACCACATCCAGCTAATTTTTGTGTTTTTATTAGAGATGGGGTTTCACCTTGTTGGCCAGGATGGTCTCGATCTCCTCACCTTGTGATCCACCCACCTTGGCGTCCCAAAGTGCTGGGATTACAAGCGTGAGCCACTGCACCGGGCTTTTCTGTCTTACATCATCTGCAACGTTGTCAATTCCGTTGGCTTAAAGGCAGTAACACCTGTCAGTCTCTGATCCTTGGGATTCCTCTTAACTTGCAAGGCAGTTTGTGAGAAAATCTCATGAAGTATTTTACATCTATCAAACATCTACCTACAAAAAATTTGGTGAAGTGAACAGCTGAGTAAAGGTTATAGAGGTAATCCGTGAGGTGTTATTACCTCAAACGGTGCTCTGCAGAAGCATATGGTTTATATGTCATTTGAACTATGTACCAAGACAAAAGGAAAACAGTTCATTTTATGAAAGTTTATTATCTGAAAGTTAGGTTGGCAGCTCAGATCTGGCAATGTTCTCCAAACTCAACAGTGTTTTCAAAAACAAATGGCTCTCGAACACAATGTATTCTTAGATTATTCTCCCTTGCCCCCAAACTCCACACTCTCAAGTATCCTAAGAATGAAACTCCTGCCCAAGGTTAACGCTCTATAGATATCATTAGAAAGCACTGAAACAGCACTGGCAAGCCCTCAACTTCCTGTTGCCTTTATTGCTAAGCTGGTAACCTGTGGACACTCATTGATCCCACTTGTCTTCCTGAGTCAATCAGAGACAGTTCCTTTTTCCCACTATGCCATTTCTCAATCAGTGTGGTTGATCCATCCCACTTCTGCAGAACACTGTTCCCACAATCACTTTTTTTTTTTTTT